>NC_135794.1:7843500-8177000 GCF_051106095.1 Pogona vitticeps | reverse complement strand
AAATACAGAAAAGATCAGGAAGTTTGGGCTGCATTACTCTAAGTGGAATCTGAGGTACAGTTCATTTTGTGGACAAAGTGTTAGATGCCACACTCAATGCCATGATGAGAAAACTGATTTCTCTCTTCCTCAGTCTTGGAAAACTAAGGGTGGCTTGGCTTGCAAACGTTTGAACAGAGTCCTGGTTGTAAGTCCCACGTACAATGCCTAAATGAGTGCAGCAGACACTTTGCTGTTCACATTTCCTGGGGAGAGGACAAGCCTGCATACTGTGTGGGCTGGGTATGGCAGGATTAGGCCCATGGACTGGAAATTCTTCTGCCTTGATTGACAGACCTTCATTTCTCACTCCGTTCGATGATGGTGGCAATGATGGCCGTGTGTTTTGGTTTCATTAAAATATGGCTCAGGATGCCTCGCTTAACGATTACCTCGTTAAATGATGAATCCGCTATACGATGGTTTTTTGCAATTGCTATTGCGATTGCAAAACAATGTTGCTATGGGGAGCGTTTGCTTCACGATGATCGGTTCCCTGCTTCGGGAACCAAATCTTCACATTATGACAATCTAAAAACAGCTGATTGTCGGGTTTCAAAATGGCCACCCGCTGTGCAAAATGGCTCCCTGCTGTGTTAAGGACAGATTCCTCGCTGTACAGGCACCAGAAAATGGCCGCCCTATGGAGGATCTTCACTGCATGATGAGGTATTTCACCCATTGGAATGCATTGAGCAGTTTTCAATGCATTTCAATGGGTTTATTAATTTTGCTTGACGACGATTTCGCTTAACAGAGATTTTAACGGAATGCATTATCGTTGTCAAGTGAGGCACCATTGTAGTACTGTTGAGGATGGCAACCTTCTAGCAATTAAAGTGGGTTTCCACACCTGGAAGCCTTCAGTAGTTGTGATTTACCTTCAAACAGGTATGAGATTTTTTGACTTCATGAACTACAAATCCCATAATTCTATTCTGGGAGTTCTGACAGACAGACAGACAGACAGATACGTTACAGATTAGCCTGAATTTGAGGCTTAGCAGGGCCTAGCTCCACCCAAGCTTCCTGTTCCTGCCCCAGTGCTAGCTGCGAGCTTTCTTTCTGAACAGGAAGTTAGTCAGAGCTAGGCCTAGCTAAGACACAAAGCCTTCCCAGCTGAGGCTTTTCTTTCCAGGCAAGCCACTTTTAGGTGTCTGTTCGGTGTCTATCAGATAGAACTCCCAGAATGGAGAAATATGAGATTTGTAGTTTAAGAAATCCAAAACTCTCATCTCGTCTTACACCTCCCTCCATTTAACATCACATCCATTTTTCAAATCTGGAAACAGACTGCCTTCACTGCATCCCGGGGATGAAAACCTGGCTCCTAAGGCCTGCTGAGGTGGCCACTCAAAGAGAGATTATTCTAAAACCCCCCCCCAAAACCCACCACCCTTTACACATTGATCTATTATTAGCACATTGTTTATTTACAATTATCTGCCCCAATGTTCTGTGTGAGCCGTTCTCTTTGTGAGCCTCAAATGCCAATGGAAAACAACTCCTCTTTGACCTTAAAAGTTTTTTTGCTGGCCAAGACAGGATGAAAAGATGCGTCTGGGGAGACATCGCTTTCTGAAGTTGCCCAGGCTTCAGATCACCATGGAAACCTTACCTTGGTGCAGCAGATGTGCTAAATGAGCTCAGGGAAGCAGAGTCACACATGTTTCAGTGTATTCAATGTTCATAAGACAGCTTAGTCCCCACTCAGCCATTCTGGAGTGTCAGAATGAGGCCAGGTTGCCCTCTCACTGGGAAAATCAGTAAAGTATTATTTTTAAGGGCTGTGCGCTGGATTTGGACAAATCACAAATCCTGAACCAAACTGGCCTGATTTCCACGGATTCGTATGAAGTCAGAATGAAAGTGGACTGGCTGCATTGGGTTCTGAAGAGAAGCAAAGTGAATACACAAACTGATTTTTATTCCAGACCCAAACTGAGTTGGATGAGTGCAGATCAGCTCAAAATTTCAAGGTGTCTAGAATGCAGATCCTTGAGGCCCCCTCCAGATGATGATAGATGCCATGGGACACAGAGGCCGAGGTGCCCACATTCCCGAGAAAGGTGACACCTAAAGCAGTGGTTCTCAACTTTGTTCTCGGACAAAAACTCCCAGAAGCCTTCACCACTAGCTGTGCTGGCCAGGATTTCTGGGAGTTGTAGTCCAAGAACATCTGGAGACCCAAGGTTATGAACCACTGATCTAAAGACACAAGGCAGATTTGCCATGCCTTAAAGCAGTGGTCCCCAACCTTGGGCCTCCAGATGTTCTTAGACTACAACTCCCAGAAGCCTTCACCACCACCTCTGCTGGCCAGGATTTCTGGGAGTTGAAGTCTAAGAACATCTGGAGGCCCAAGGTTGTGGACCACTGCCTTAAAGACATGTGTAGGTGCAGGAGTGAGGGACTTTTTCCCACAGAGAGCTCCTTCTAGAAATCTTCCGTGAGCTTAAGCTGGACTTTGAGTTGCGATGTTGTCAGCTCCTGCACAGAGATAAGCATGAACGAGCTTCTGGTACAAGGTGTCGATGACTAGTACAGTACTGGCTATTTTGCAATGTGTTTGCTGAACCTCTCCTGTCATTTGAGGCAGGAAGTGAAGCGCCGTCACGTCATGTGATCTCAAAGAGCAAGCTGAGATTTGCCAGATTGATTCCCTTCCTCAAAGTTTATTACATCTTCTGGTCTTCGGAGGGAGACCAGGAAAAAAATGGCTATAACATTTCTGGTCTTCTGGAGAAGACCAGAAACGTTATAGCCACTTTGGTTTTTCCGGGTGGCAGCTTTACCAAACCATTTTAGCCGCCTAGAGTGGTCACAATGACCAGATAGGCAGGGTATAAATAGAATAAATTAAAAAATAAATAAAAATAAATTTCCGAGCTGGGGTACAACTGGATGCGGAGCCAACCAGGATACATTGGGGAGCTGGCACCGTTTGGACTGAGGGCCTCCTGGACAGCCAAATTATTTGGAGTGAGGAAGTTTGTCCGCAGGCATTCTCTCAGACAAACGTTTCATTCTCTTATCTTCATGGCATGTCTTAGATTTGTCTTCTAGTTTTTATTTTGCCATTTAAAAAAACCAAAAAGACCTTCAGCAGGGATGTACCACAGTGAGGTGGAAAGGGGGTAGGGGCCAGTTCTGGTCAAAATACCATGGAAATACATATAAATAGGCATGTTTGTAGGTTTTTTTTAATTTCGTATTTTCAGCCAGGCAGATAAGTGAATCAGTGGATACCGATCCTGTGGATAAAGGTGTTCTACCGTATAATTCTCCATGAAGCCCATATCTGTTTGCCACACAGCTTCAAATTACATGTAGCTGGTGGCAAGGGTTAAATATTCATTTAATTATTCATTTATTAGACAATTCCCTTCAGGGAGGAAACAGTCATTAAAATGGGTGAAGTAGGAGTGTAGCCCTGCAGATGTTGGTGAGTTATCTCTCTTTCAATTGGTCATATTGCCCATGGAGGTCAATATGAAGACTGCAGTAAAGTTAAATATTGTTGCCCAAATCCTGTTACGTAGCTACTCAAGCGGCATATCTTGGAAGCAAGTGGAGATAGCACCATAGACATTATGAGTTGCAGACTGTCTTACCACTCAGTATACAACTGATATTCTCTACAATGATTTCTTAACTTGAGGCAGTTCACCTTCAAAATTTCATGCTATACCAGGGTAACTAGGTAAGAGGATTTCTGCCAGTGAAGCACAATGATTGTAATGAAGATGGGCACCTTATTGGTTTAATCACTCCACCCTCTCTTACAAAGTTTTGAATTTGTGGTCAAATTCCTTTTTGCTAGACAGTAGAGGTATAGAAATCCACAGAGCAGAATAGCTACACGTTCTCCACAGCCTATCCTTTTCTCATTAACTGGAACTTGAAGACTCAGTGATTCACTCTGAGACATTTGTAGGAGAAAGAATTAAAAAGTTTCATTACTTACAATTGTGAAGAGATCAACAGCAAATGAACAAACCAAACAAACTAAAGAGAAGGAAAAACGACTCAACGGAGAGGAGGGGGCTCTCTTTGAATTCAGAAATGGGAAGGAATGATTGGTTAGTGCTGGATAGATTGACAGCCCAGAAAGGTCCCTCCCAGCCAAACAAACTACAGGCAGCATGCGAGGCTGTAATAACTCCCACACCTGCATCCTTCACACATCCAAGCCCTGCTCCTTATTTCCAAAACTTGGGGAAATTATTATTGTTTGGACTACATCTCTAACCATTGCCAGCCAAAATGGCCAGGGGCATTTCTGATAGCTGTGGTCTGAAAATACTCAACTTGTCCGAGTTCTGTTTGTTCCCACCAGTCACTCACCCTGTCCAATATTTGGGCAGCAACATAGTCTCGGGATTTGCAGAGCTGTCCGCTTTCATCAAAATAGCTTTCCCATTCATAGCTGTCAATCGGCAACTTCTTGATCCCCTGGAAGGAAAGACAACGTGTTGTGTTGAGCTAGAACCTAAGGACAGAAGGGGTGAATCAGCAAGCCTGCTTCAGCTGGGACCGGTAGCTGGATTTCGACTGGCATATTTATAGATCTATTCCAATTTCAAATTGTTTGAGGATTTTAAATTGTTTCTTTAGAAAGCTGACCTTGAAATACAACAATGTCCGGTTACCAATGCTTCCTCATGATTTTGTGGAGTTTGTTGTTCAACTGGTGGTAAAAGTACCACAGTGAACACTTACCTGACTATCTCTAACCAATCCACTTGGCTAAGAATTTCATTATTCTCTTCTGTGTGTGAGAGAGAGAACTTAGCAAAATTCATAGATTTGGTCACAGATTTCAAAGAAGCGAGATTTTTTTTTGTTTAAATGCAAACCTAAACTGATATGCATTCATTGTGTGAGTCTGACCACTGGAGCAGAACTAAAACCTCATCCAGCTGAAGGCCTTGCTTTAAGACGAAAATGGAACTTTTAAAATTTATTTATACTTATGTAATGAATTTATACTCCATCTTTCTCCGTTGTAGAATACAAGGTAGCTTACAACATAAATTTAAAAAATACAATACAATACAAAACAAAAACCAGATACAGCTTTAAAAACACACAGTAAGTTGCAATCTTGAAGCACTCTTAAATAGATTATCACATTAAAATGAGCACTGAATTAATACAGTTTACAAGCCATTTAAAAACAACAGCAGTTAAAAGGCCCTTCCTCATCAGTCAGTTGGTGGCGAAAAGCCTGTGTAAATAAAAGTGTTTTAAACATGCCTCTTGTGTTTTAGGTTCCATAAAATAATATGTAAGACTGAGAGTCAAGCTTCATATTGATGGACGACATGTGTGTTCCCTAGGTTTTCTCTCCCACAGTGAGTTTTCCTCAGAGGTACGTGGCTCAGCAATTAAGTACTTTCCTCAGAGGGACAAGACATCAAGGCAAGGTCTGACTCCTCCAAAGAGAGTCTGTCCCCTTGCAAATTAAACCCATGTTTACCTTCCAGTAACAAATCACAAAAAAGGAGCAGCTAAATGCAAGATAGGCAGGCAAAGAAAACAATGTGCTATGAGAAACATTTTCCACCACTTGGGGGAGCACCTCTTCAAG
The DNA here is from genome assembly GCF_051106095.1 of Pogona vitticeps. NCBI lineage: Eukaryota > Metazoa > Chordata > Lepidosauria > Squamata > Agamidae > Pogona > Pogona vitticeps. The sequence continues at coordinate 8,171,368 of NC_135794.1, read as the reverse complement.
AAAAGAGGATAAATGTACAGTTTCTACTAAGCATGTGTACTTTTGTTGTTGTTTAGTCATTAAGATGTGTCTGACTCTTCGTGACCCCATGGACCAGAGCATGCCAGGCCCTCCTGTCTTCCACTGCCTCCTGGAGTTGGGTCAAATTCATGTTGGTCGCTTCAATGACACTGTCCAACCATCTCATCCTCTGTCGTCCCCTTCTCCTCTTGCCTTCACACTTTCCCAACATCAGGGTCTTTTCCAGGGAGTCTTCTCATGCGATGGCCAAAGTATTGGAGCCTCAGCTTCAGAATCTGTCCTTCCAGTGAGCACTCAGGGTAGATTTCCTTCAAAATGGATAGGTTTGTTCTCTTTGCAGCCCAGGGGACTCTCAAGAGCCTCCTCCAGCACCACAATTCAAAAGCATCAATTCTTTGGGGTTCAGCCTTCTTTATGGTCCAGCTCTCATTTCCATACATCACTACTGGAAAAACCACAGCTTTGACTATGCGGACCTTTGTCGGCAAGGTGATGTCTCTGCTTTTTAAGATGTTGTCTACGTTTGTCATCGCTTTCCTCCCAAGAAGCAGGCGTCTTTTAATTTCGTGGCTGCTGTCACCATCTGCAGTGATCATGGAGCTCAAGAAAGTAAAATCTGTCACTGCCTCCATATCTTCCCCTTCCATTTGCCAGGAGGTGATGGGTCCAGTGATGGGGCAATGACAAAGTGGAAGAAAGAGCCACTTGGTCATCCACACGGTAAAATAGCATCCCCATGGATCCCACCGGCATTCATTCGTTGCTTTCCAGAGAAAAGAAAGAAAACTCAAGAAGATGGAGGAGAGTATCATGTTTATCTTCAAAAGGACCATGCCTTTTTAAAAAATAGACATTCAGGGAAGAGGAAGGATGAGATCCTCATTTCAGGAGGACCCCTTCAGCTGGGCATGATGTGAGGCTGCCATTGCTGCCACCTGCATCTGCCATCTCAGGCGAGTGCTTTTCTTTGTCTAATGGTAGGGCCAGCCCTCGATGATATATAGCCATATTGTTAAATTCTTCATCCTGGCTATCTGGCTCAGGGGTTTAGTTCAGCCAGAAGTTGGGAGTTTGATTCCTTGCTGTGCCTCCCAGGAGAAGAGCCAGCCTGGGTGGCCTTGGGCAAGCTGTACAGTTCCAGGGCTCCCTCTAGGGGAAGGGAACGGTGAAACACTTTTGAGTATTCTCTGCCTGGAAAACTCTGAAAAGCGTCACCATAAGTGAGAATTGATATAGCAGCACATTATTCTAAAACACCAATCAAAATAGACATGTTGAATCATTATCGTGATTTTCATCAGTATTCCACTGATGATGTCTATGCAGTGGTTTATTTTCCCAACTGTTTAATTTTCAAATTGTTGTTTCTTATATTGAGCCTCTGTTTCTGTTGTTTTCAAAATATTCTGTTTTCACCACTGTAAATAATTTTTCTCTACTTGTAATGATGTAATTATTTAGCCTTCTTTTTTCCTCCTCTACTACTTGCTGCATTTGCAGTAATCCACGGCCTCCGATTTTTCATGGTAAATATAATCTGTCAACATCACTTTTTCGATGCATGTTCATTAATTTCTATGTTTTCAGTCCAATTCTTCTGATTCATTTTGGGTCCAGTTCCCACTGGGTATATAATTACTGGGACTGCCCATGTGTTTATGACTTTAATTGTATTTCCACTACTTAATTTTGATTTTAAGATTATCTGCAGTCTTTTGTTGTATTCCCTTTCTGTCAGATACTTAACTTTTGCATGCAGGATATTATCTGCTTCTAGTATTCCAAGGTGTTTATAATTTTCATCACTGGAAGTTATTTTCAGCTATCATGATTTTTTAAAAACTCTATTCCATCTAGTTTTTGGATCTTGCCACATTGTATAGACAGAGCTACACATTTGTCAATTCCAAATTTAATTTGAATGTCTTCACTAAATATTCACATTGTGTTTAACAGTGCTTCTATCTCAGAGATTCTGTTCTTCTTCTTATTGTTGTTGAAATACTTCTTTCTGAATAGCTCTGACTGTTTTCATTCCATGACTGGAATCAGCTCAAGAAAAGTCTGCTGTGGAACCACATGATGGCCATCAAAATGTGTAGCTTTCCCCGGCTTGCTTTGTCTCCATTTGTTTTCTAAAACGGCAAGTTTTCCAATTGGGAAACTTGCGCGGTGAGATATTTGTGCTTTAGATTTAGTTACAAGGGCCTGGCAAGATTGAATGCATAATTAGTCACAAACAACCTGATGAGAGGGACTTGGGGAAATAAAATCAATGCGATCAGGTAGAAGGGCCATTTAAGCAAATCTCATTAGAATCACAGAAGGTCTGCGGCTCATGGAATCGAAAAAGAAATAATGGGATTCCATGTCAAAGCACAGGAGTTTCTTTGGGTCAGAAAAATAAAAATGAAAATGGAAAACAATGTAGAAATGGAGAAGTGGTCTTAGAGAACCTAGAAGCGAGAAAGTTGACAATCACCTGCTGTTATACCCCCTACCTGTCTAGAAAAGCGATGCCCAGAAAATTCTACCAGGTGAGTGCAAGAATGGAAAAAACAGGCAGGGGTGCTCTACACCACAGAGATGCTGCCCAGTTCTCCATAACAGAGGTAGTGGCGGTCAGGATTCAGACATAACACATACCATTTTGTCTTTGACTAGGATGGTAAGATCCAAGGGCAGGGGTGAAGCAAAACAGGGGCTCTACAAGGGAGACGCCAATGCTATGCAAATACAGCATTTTGGTCTTTCATAGCAAACACATTGAAACCTACATCTACATATTGTGCTACCTAATTATATATACTAACATTTAAGGAAACCCTCCCACCTTCGCTGAATGCAAGGATTGTAACAAGGAACACAACCCCAGGTTCCCTGACACGTGACTGTCTGGCTTTTTTGATATATCTTGAGTGAAGGAAAACCCACCACTTCTTGAGACTGTTTCAAATCCTTGTTTTCGTTAGCAAGTTTCCCCACGGGCACAGATGAAATCTGCATTTCTACTATTTCCTTCCCTAGACCCTAGACCTACTCTCTGGAGCAAGAAAGAAGACTGCCCCATCTTCTGTATGACAGCCTTCCAGATATTTGAGACAGCGATAGGTAAAAGTAAAGGTTCCCCTTGACATTTCGTCCAGTCGTGTCCGACTCTAGGCCACGGTGCTCATCCCCATCTCCAAGCCGTACAGCCAGCGTTTGTTCGCAGACAGTTTCTGTGGTCATGTGGCCAGTACGACTTAGACACGGAACACTGTTACCTTCCCACCGAGGTGGTACCTATTTATCTACTCACATTTACATGCTTTTGAACTGCTAGGTTGGTGAGGAGCTGGGACGAGTGACGGGAGCTCACTCCGTCACGTGGATTCAATCTTATGACTGCTGGTCTTCTGACCTTGCAGCACAGAGGCTTCTGTGGTTTAACCCACAGCACCACCACGTCCCCATGAGATAGCGATACCTCCACGCTGTTCATCTTCTCTTCCCGATCCTAAATATGCCCGTCTCTTTCAACTGTTCGTCGTGACGCTAACAATAGATGGGTTACTTACCAGTATAGTTGAGATTGAAGCTTTGAGTTCCGTAAGATTCTCTTCTGAAGAGATGGGGCTTTGAAATCTCTCTCCGATTGTCCCCTTCCTCATTGTTAAAAAAATAATAATCGTAATACTACTTTTGATAACGATCAAACCTGAACAAGGTCTGAATTCCTTTTATGTCTTTAGGGAAGTCAAAGTCTCACTTGAACTGGGCTCTTTTGCTCTCGGTCAAATGAATGAGCCCAACTGAGTTGAAGCAGATTGCTTTTTTCCTTCTTCTCCTTAGAATCAAAACGGGTTGTCATAGTTCCATGAGGTCACAGAGGTGTGAGGTCATAAGAAGAAGAAAAGATGTGTAGAAGAAAGGATGTTCTTTCAGGGAGAAAGGACATTTAGAGGACAGGAGCCAGCGATTTGTTTCTCTAGAGAAAGGGGATAACCCTGATGGCTAAAGGTTAACTCTCTTAAAAGCCCCCCCCCCGGCTGCCTTTTCACCCTACGGTGAATTGCTGCAGTCTTCATGAATGGGCCACTTGCCATCCCTCTTTCCTCCAGAGTGCTCAGCCGTGGCCCCTCCCAGGACATGCCATTCTGTTGCCCTACCTATTGGGTTTCCATCCATCACAATAAAAAGAAAAGCTGTGGGTCAGGTGCACCACAAAATTATTTCCTAAAGATTTTACCTACTTTTATAGATCTTCGTGTTCATCCAAAACATGCCCATAATCCACTCTCTCCCCCCCCCCCCGGCTGGGTTTCCTTTTTGCCTAGTGTCCCATCAACATTCCCACTGGAGTTCTTGAACTCAGAATCCTGTACAGTGATATCCAGAGCGGGCTTCCTCACATTTGATCTGTGATCAAGGTCACCACTTTATGCATCTCCTGGAAGTTGACAGCAACAGACCCTTATTTATTTATTTATTTATTTATTTATTTATTTATTTATTTATTTATTTATTTATTTATTTATATGCCGCCCACACTACCCAAAGGTCTCTGGGCGGCTTACAGCATTTAAAATACAATAAATAAAATACAATACCCTTCTGGAGAGATGTCTCATTGGAGACGCATAGAAGGAGATTGTTTAACTCAAAGCATTTGTGGACTTCCACTTCATAAACCTGTCACCATTCGTAGGGATGGCTAGTAATTAACACCAGGGTTAATTGGTTGCCAGAACTCTTGAGGAGTCTATGATATCCTAGCCAGCAAAGTAAGGGATGTTACCCACCAGAGATCTGTTTGGTGGATAAAAAAAAATTGAGCCTCTAGATTTAGAAGCTAGAAAGTGATTTTTTGTTAGTTTTGTTATTGGTGGCCAAAATCCTAGTAGTTCGTTCATTCATTCATTCATGTATGAATGTACCAATTGACGTAGTCTGCATGGAATGAAATAAAATTATATTGGACCAAATGAAAATAATCCCTTAAAGTGGAAAAACCGAAACAACCTCACATACCTTTTGATTACTAGTAGCAGAAGCAGCAGCAGGGAGCACCTGGAAGCATCCCTATGGGGGAGATGTGTTTTCTGATATGGAAGTTATCATTGCGGTGTGGTGAACAGAGCAATGGACTAGGACTCTGAAGAACAGGGTTCGAATCCCCACTCGGCCATGGAAACTCACTGGGAGAGTGGAACTGGTAAAACCACTCCTTAAATATCTCACTTACCTTGAAAGCCCTCTTAGGGTTGCTGTGTCGGTTCTGATTTGACAATACAGAACACACACAAGGGCAAATACAAAAAGAATTACACAAAGGAGCTCTTCCACTTTCCTCTCTGAATTATAAGGCAGGAGAACAGAATGGGTGTGTCAAGGACGCTGGTCTCCAAATGTTAAAGCACTGAGTGGGTGGGTGGAAATATCAAGATGTCTAACTTGGGGATTCTTCACATACTACTTACCTATGATGGGATAAGTCAAAGGTGTAAATCACAGCAGCAAATTGCCCCTTGCGAAGACGTCAGTGGTTATATTTCTCATTTTGTGCCAAGTGGTATGACTGAAGTGTGACAAGGAATAGAGGCACTCCTTAAAAATACCAATTAGCCACTGCAGTTTAGACCATCGGACTTAGACCAGCGCGCAGAAATCATAGGATTCAGGTCCTTGTTTTTCTTAGAATCTCAGTGACATCTTCATCTCACCTCAGCATCTCATTGGTTGAGAATACTTTGACCTCATCAGATGCGGGAAAGTTGCATCCTTCCATTTCGTCCTCATTCGTCCCCCCCACTCCCCAAATTGGGTGGAGCTCACCAAGAGCTACAACCAAACTTCATTTCAAAAGCAACTTCGTTGAAAATCACTTCTCTCCAGGAAATCTGAAGAAACCCATTAACAAGTATGGAGAACTCAACTTCTCTGCTGGAGATTTTCCTCTAGAGATAGAAGAGTTTTTTTCTTTTTGTTTTATCATTTAAAGCTAATTGGCAAATTAATTGGAAGCTTCCAAGTGGAGGCTCTGATTTGCAGAAATCAACTTTCTCTGGAACTTTGCAGCTTAACCAAGGCTACACAGGCTGGCTGTACTCACAGGAGGCACAGGAGGGAATCGAACTCGCCACCGCTGGCTCTGCAGCCGGATACCTAAACCACTGAGTTGTCCAGCCAGCTCTTAATTGCATGCCATCAAGTCAATTCTGACTTCAGTCAACCCTTTCCAGGGTTTTCTAGGTAAAGAATACTCAGAAGTGGTTTAGCATTCCCTTCTTCTGGGGGGCATCCCTGGGACTGTGCAGCTGGCCCAAAGCCACCCAGGCTGGCTGTATTTGCAGGAGACACAGCAGAGAATTAAATTTCCAACCTCTGGCTCTGCAGCCTAAACCACTGAACTCTCCAGACAGCTATGTCTGGCACACAGAGTAGACTTCAGTCTAGATGGGCGGGATATAGGTAGGTAGGTAGGTAGGTAGGTAGGTAGGTAGGTAGGTAGATAGATAGATAGATAGATAGATAGATAGATAGATAGATAGATAGATAGATAGATAGATAGATAGATAGATAGATAGATAGATAGATAGATAGATGAATGAATGAATGAATGAATGAATGAATGAATGAATGAATGAATGAATGAATGAATGAATGAATGAATGCCATATAATTATTGGGGGGGGGATACCAACAACATCAAGCAGGTACATTGTGGAGAGCAAGTACATTTTTCTTAATGGCTAAAGTTTTGTTGCGTAGCATAGCAAGTCAGAACAAGAGTCGGCTCATTTGAAAGAATGAAATTTACAGAGGAGTCGACTGGCCAGATCCCCAGTGATTCAATGGGCCTAATTCACCACACTAAGCAACAGGATCTAAGCCAATGTATATATTTTGTGTAATTTCCCCCCGTCGACTGAAACATGTTTATACGCCTTTCCCCTCAAGATACATAATTGTGTGCGCATTTGCTTTGTGCATAGTTCTGCTGAGAAAAAGAAAAGAAGAATCTGAAACCTGCCATTTTCTCCTGGCGATGCAAGATGGAAAGATACCTACGCTCTTCAGTTAACAGTCTAGGAGAAATTCGGAACAAAGGGTGGGGAATGCTACCTTTTTGGCTGTGTTTGAGCATTGGGTAGCCACTGCTACGGGCCCCTCAACTTTTTTTCTACTTTTTTTTTGCTGAGGAAGTCCAGCAAGTCTCAAGCAGCTGTCTATTATCTGGAGACTTTCCATGCTAAAAGGACCAAAGCGAATTGTAAATGGCTCGGAAAGAAATGAAATCGAGTGTGTGTGTGTGTGTGAAGAAGGAACAAAAGCATGAGACGCCACAGCAAAAGACCTTTTCTAACTCTGGGGATAGTTAATGGAGTAGGCAACATTGGTTAATTACCTACTATGAAACTGAGCCACTCAAAAATGAATTTTTAATGGTAAAGCAATGCACTCTCCTAGCAGTGAATTCGTATTAAGCAAGGAAAACAGGAGAGTCTTCCAGACCAAACTCCCCCCTCAGTTGCATTAGTACTGTGCCAGCTGTTCAACAAACAGTTACGCAGACGACAACACAATAAGAGGAAGCAACAAGACAACTGCAGAGTTAACTTTGCAAACATGTACAAATGCTATGACCATCATCAAGAGAAGTATAGTATCTGAGCTTTTTCCAGCCTGGTTCTCTGTGATGATGCCATCCCGCAAATCTTTTCATCCTCAGTCAGTGTACACATCTGGAAAGCAATGGCCTCCGAAGGGCTGCATTAGCTTACATCAGTGGTTCCCAACCTTGGGTCCCCAGATGTTCTGGAGCCTTGAGAAAAGAAGAATGAGGAGAGATATGAAAGCACTTTTCTGATACTTGAAAGGCTGTCGTTGAGAGGAGGGGCAGGATCTGTTCTCAATCATCCTAGAGTGCAGGACACACAACAATGGGCTCAAGTTACAGGAAGCCAGATTTAGGCTGAATATCAGGAAAAACTTCCTAACTGTTAGAGTCGTACGACAACAGAACCATTTCCCTGGAGGCATTCAAGAGAAAATTAGACAACCACCTTGCAGATATCCTTTGATTTGTATCTCTGCCTTGAGCCAGGGGTTGGGCTTGATGGCCTTATAGGCCCCTTCCAACTTCATGATTCTCTGATTCTTGGACTAAAACTTCACCGCTAGCTGTGCTGGCCAAGATTTCTGGGAGTTGTAGTCCAAGAACATCTGGGGACATAAGGTTGAGAACCTCTGGCTTATATGAAACTGCCTGTTACCAGATTAGATCACTGATCCATCTCTGAGAGCTTTGCCCGTGATGGGTAGAGGCTTGTTAGGGCTTTACATCTTTCCTAGCTTTATCTGGAGATGTTGGGGATGGGAACGGGACTATAACACTTCATTCTAGAACTACCTCCAACGTGGTCATCCAACGTGGTCATCTCATTTTCCCAGTAAGAATGCAGGTGTCAAAAATTCATTGCAAAAATCTTTGGATTTGCCATAATGCCTGCAGAACATTTGATTTTTCAACATTCAGTGTCCAGAAGATGTTGCGTTTGACCAGGGAGATTTAACCTACTGAACTTCATCTCACACACTTCTCTTGGGACATCCACCATTTCTGGGACTTGCTGCCCAAAAAAAGTAACTTCTTGATACTTTGGAGCTGGTCCTGTGGAACTCATAACTTTCCCCCCAGAGAGTCGGCAGGCGCCAGCAACCGGTTTGGCACAGTGGTCTCTTAGCATCGAATCCTTCAACTCATAGTGATTGACTATTCAAAAAAGGCGTGTGTTTTTTTTTTTTAATGGGACGATTGCATTTTTGCTGTTGCTGTTTTTAAAACATGTTTTTACTGCTGCTTAATCTTGGAACTGCAACAGAAGGTGTCTATCTCCGGACTAGATCAGATGGAAAGCTCTTTAATCTCTCTAGATTGAGAGCAAAGACCAAAGTCCAGCTGAAATGCATGAGGGACTTCCTCTTTGCAGACGATGCAGCCATTGTTGCCCACTCTGCTGAAGACCTCCAACAACTCATGAACCGTTTCAGCAAGGCCTGCCAAGACTTTGGACTAACAATCAGCCTGAAGAAAACACAAGTCATGGGCCAGGGTGTGGACTCACCTCCCTCTATTACCATCTCCACACAAGAATTGGAGGTTGTTCATGACTTTGTGTACCTTGGCTCAACCATCTCTGACACCCTCTCTCTAGATGTCGAGCTGGATAAACGCATTAGCAAAGCAGCCACCATGTTCTCTAGACTCACAAAGAGAGTATGGCTCAATAAGAAACTGACAACACATACCAAGATCCAGGTCTATAGAGCCTGTGTCCTGAGCACACTCCTGTACTGCAGCGAGTCCTGGACCCTTTGTGCCCGGCAGGAGAGGAAGCTGAACACCTTCCATATGCGTTGCCTACGACGGATTTTTGGTATCACCTGGCAGGACAGAGTTCCAAATAGAGTAGTCCTAGAACGAGCTGGAATTTTCAGCATGCATACATTACTGAAACAGCGACGTCTACGCTGGCTTGGGCACGTTGTGAGAATGGCTGATGGTCGGATTCCAAAGGATCTCCTATATGGAGAATTAGTGCAGGGAAATCGCCCCAGAGGGAGACCACAGCTGCGATACAAGGATATCTGCAAGCGGGATCTGAAGGCCTTAGGAATGGACCTCAACAGATGGGAAACTCTGACATCTGATCGTTCAGCCTGGAGGCAGGCAGTGCATCACGGCCTCTCCCAATTTGAAGAGACCCTTGTCCAGCAGGCTGAGGCAAAGAGGAAGTCACAAAGGAAGCAAAACCAGGGAGCTGGACAGGGGACAGATTGGATTTGTCTCCAGTGTGGAAGGGATTGTCACTCTCGAATTGGCCTCCTCAGCCACACTAGACGCTGTTCCAAGTCCTCCATACAGAGCACGATACCATAGTCTTTCGAGACTGAAGGATGCCTACTAATCTACTACTTTAACGTTATATTTGTTTAATTCTTTTCTCATCTTGTAATTACTTGTGGTTTTAGCTTTTGGTATTGTTTCTTTTAATACTGTAAGCTGCCTTGGTTTCCTTTTAGGAGAAAGACGGTGTAGTGGTTATGATTGACCGCTTATAATCCACAGCCCAGTGGGATCAGAAAGACAGGTGCAAAACGCCGAGTGGTCAATACATGTATTTAGAGGTTTTAACAAACAGACAGGGAAGCAGGCTGCAAAATAACAGAGGATTAGAAAGGCAAAATAAAGCTGCATGCACATGTTTCCAATGCTAAACCTCCATTTTTTTATCTCATCGCCTCATGACTCTCCCTAGCCTTTGTGATGAATGCTAACGTTCATTAGAATGGGTGTTGTCCAATCAAGAGAATATCTGGACTCCAAATGACAAATCTGACCCCCCCAAAAAAAAAGGTTTAAGAAGGGATGAAAAAGGTGTGTAGGTTATAGCGATCTAACATATTAGGAAACGGCTTGCATTCTTAGGTTTTTTTCCCTTGTTGCTTATAATATGTCAAAAGTTCACTCTTCAGTCTAGCAGAAAAAGGACATAAACATGGGCTGATCTTTAAGCTCTTTAAGCTCACCAACAGCCTCGGGCATTGTTTACAGATAGAGGTTTCTGAGGGCTCTTCACTTTCCCCTATTTTTTAAAAACTTTCTTTTTAAAAATCCCCCCCCCCATCAAAGAGATGTATGAAAGACTCTGTTCTTCCCAGCCACTGAGTCATCTATTTGAAGTTTACATACCCAGTAATACTCAGGAAGATGCATTAATAGGAAATGGCTCAAGAATCCCTATCCCCATCGCTTTTTGCGGTAGGCGCCGTACAAAACACCAGGCCATCAAAGTTTAATGCTCCCCAGTTAACAAAATCTAATGCTCGCTCGTAATTCTTCCCCTTCCGTCTTAAATGCTTGAGAGAATTGGTTAGTTATTTAGAACTGGCAGGAGGCTGGTGTAATGGAGGGTGGAGGCAGGCACTGCTCTCCGGCTATTTATGCACCACTTGGTCTCTTCATGTGCAGCTTTGCTATCCATGCACAACTTTTCCACACAAAATGCATGCATCCCCCCCAAACTCAGATGGATGCCAACTGGAGGGATGATTGTTGTCCCCCTTCTCCAGATCGGAAATAAAATAAAATCAAATTCCTGGCTTTGGGAGGAACAATAGCGTAGTAACTGAGGAGAACCCTCAGTGCCTCATTCCTGCTGAGGAGAAGGTTGTCAGCTAGAAAGCTTCGAGGCTGAGTTAGGCCTAGGCCCACCTAGCTTCCTTTTCAGAAAGAAGGCTCCCAGCAAGCTCTGGGGGAGAAACAGGAAGCTTGGCAAATCTAGGACTATCTCAGCTCCAGGGCCTCCCAACTGAGGCCTTTCTCCCAGGTGAGCCACAGTTAGGTGTCTGTCTGTCCGGCAGAACTCTCAGAATGGAGAACTATGAGATTTACAGTGGTGCCCCACACGACGATGATAATTCGCTCCACTGAAATCGCTGTATAGCGAAATCATCATCATGCAAAAAAAAAAACCTCCATTGGAATACATTGAAAACTGGTTAATGCGTTCCAGTGGGGAAATTACTTCATCGTCCAGTGAAGATCCTCCATAGGAAAGCCATTTTTGTCGTATTGCGAACAAACGGTTCGCGAAGCACGGACCTATTCCACGTCCAGCGAAAAAACTCCATTGGAAACTTTGTTTTGCAATTGCAAAAAAGTCACTATCCTGCAGTTTCGTCATTCTGCGAGGTCATCGTGTAGCAGGGCACCACTGTATTTTATTTTATTTTTATACCGCTCCATCTAGTGGCAAGCCAGTACTCTGGGAAGTTTCCAGCGGTGAAAATAAACCTACGAAAGTCAACTACCCCCTGGCCAACCCACAAAATGTAAAAATGGGCACATATCAAAGGACAGCAAGACTACGAAGAACCCAAGATGGCAGCAACAGACAAAATAAAAATGGCAATACATATATATGATAGCCATAAATAAGTTGGTCACAAACAGTTAGAAAAGGGAGGAAATCCCGAAATGCCTCTCTGAAAAGCAGTGTTTTTTATTCGCTTTGTTCTGAACATTGGGAGGGAAGGGTCCTGGTGCACCACCTCTACAGGTAGAGCATCCTACAAAGAGGTGGCCACCACGGAGAAGGCCTGGGTTCCTTGTCATGGACTTCCTGGTTTCTCTTGGGATGGCCACCTGTAGCCTCAAAACTGGAGAAATGTGAATGGCTCCAAGACAGCTACAAAAATCTTGTCCCTACCAGATATGACCAAGGCTCTGAAATTCCCCACCTCACAGGGTTGGTGTTACGATTCTCATGAAACTCTGCTGCTGGTGAGAAGAACTGCCAGGCTTCAAACAGGGGGACCGTAAGCAGATGAACGCATTTCCTAGAATAGACGACGTCCTGGAGGAATATGGAAGTGAGGAAGGAGAGCTTCCCAAACTTTGCTTTTGTCATCACCGTTGTAATGAAGCTGTCACCACAACGAAGGCTGACACACGGCGCAGAAACCATCTCTCTGGACGCTCTCCAGCAGGCTCCCTGGTGGGTGGGGCGTCACCCATTTCCCATGCCTGCCTGTTGAAAAATCGCTAACAAACGGCTCTTTTGCAAGCCATCAGAAGCCTTTCAACAGCCAGGGAACAATTTCTTTGCTGCTACTTCATACTAATGTGGCAACTGTCAAGGGAACGCTGTGTCTTTACACCTCATCTATGACTAAAGTTGCAAGAAAATGGGCTCCCCCCCTCCCCAAAATGCAGGCAAAGAGAAAGCCGGCTAAGAAACAAGAGGTGCAACAGCTGTGACAGCAACATCAACAGCCATAATCGGAGATGATGAAGTAGGACAGATGGAAAATTGCAGGTATCCACCGTGTGCATGTTCAAAGAATGAGGCTATGCTTTATGGTTAGGCTTGCGAGGAACAGAGGGCAAAGTCCTATGGGGGGGGAAATCACACAATAACAGCTTGATTTGTAAACTAACTTTGTTCATTGGCTATGGCAAACCTGGGAAACTGGTAGCCCTCCTTGTCTAGTTGAACTCTAGCCTCTGTCCTGTTTATCTTTCTCTTTTGTCTGTTGAAAACAGTTAAGTCTGTTGAGATCTCTTGGCTGAAAGCAGTCACATTTGTCAGTTCGCTGTTCGATCTGTTCATCCGTAAGTAATGACACTTTTTTTTTGTTCTGTCTGCTATTAATGTCTCAGAGTGAATAACTGAGACTGTGAGTGCCAGTTGAGGAGAAAAATGGGTGGCCTCTGGGAACCTTAAGGCTATGCTGTTCTGTGAATAGCCATGAATTTCTGCTGCTCAGCTAGAGGAGTTTAACCGAAATACAAAACTCTGCAACAATTCCCCACCTTGGGTTCCCAGATGTTCAGCAGTGCCGACCAGGATTGTAGTCCCGGAACATCTGGGTGCCCAAGGTTGTGAGCCACTGCCCTGATGCATTGACATCGTTGTGCTTATTGACTACTAATATTTGAGAGAAGAGTCTGACTCAACTGGGTTCTACACTACTTCTAGGATTACTGACCATTACCTACTACAGTTCGGGGCTGATGGGAGTTAGAATCCAAAATATCTGAAGGGCATCAGATGAATGAAGGCTGTCATGGAATATTCACAAACGTAAAAGTTGAGGAGAAATTTACTCATCAAAGTTTCTGATGGATGTAGGCAACCTGTTTGCTTCCTGGGAACATATAAATACATGGTGTTAGATGATGTGGGGCTGAGATATGGGAGGTGGCCAGAATGTCACATTGATTTCAAACTTAGTAGGCAAATAGAGGGACGTGGTGGCGCTGAGGGTTAAACCGCAGAAGCCTCTGTGCTGCAAGGTCAGAAGACCAGCAGATGGAAGATCGAATCCGTGCGATGGAGTGAGCTCCCGTCGCTTGTCCCAGCTCCCGCCAACCTAGCAGTTTGAAAGCACGTAAAAAAGAGAAGTTGATAAATAGGTACCGCCTCGGTGGGAAGGTAATGGCGTTCCGTGTCTCGTCATGCTGGCTACCTGACCACGGAAGATTGTCTTCGGACAAACACTGACTCTATGGCTTGGAAACAGGGATGAGCACCGCACCCTAGAGTCAGACACGACTGGACAAATTATCAAGGGGAACCTTTACCTTTACCTAGGCAAATATCCAGGTTCCTACTTCAGATGCGCTGCTTTTTGCTGCCTAGAGTGGTCGTAACTGACTAGATAGGCGGGATATAAATGCAATAAATAAATAAATAAATAAATAAATAAATAAATAAAATTCCAGCAGCCCAATACAGCCAAGCTGCCATCTTAGGTTCTCATGTGAGCATCAGAGGCTAGGCATCCAGAAGCCACATCGTGAGGCCTGAGATGAATGTTTGTGGCAAAATCATTTCATGAGGTTTTCAGTCTTACCTCTTTCTCAGCAGCCACTTTCGTTCCTTAAAATGATCTCTGTCCCCCATTTTTTCACTCCGGCTACACAGGCATCTCCTAGTCAGGCTGGGCATTGGATGCAGGCAAATTGCAAATTCAAAACTGAATCCGTTCCGTTTCTGCGAAGTCTTGATTGACGCAGGATGGCCAGTTTTCATCCTGGAGCACAGTGGAGCCGCTCTGTCTGTGTCTGGAGCTCAGCCTAGGTCCCAGTTAGCACTATGACTGGATCACAGTTCCAGAGAAAGGGAGCAGATTAAGTACGTTTGTAAGTAAGTAAATAAATAGAATCAGATAGGGGAGAAATCATTGTAGCTCTTTTTTCTTTCTTTCTTTTTTGAAAAGCGAAATTGAAAGGTGCTTGATGGTGGCTGCCTGATGCGTGACAGGTTTGCTCCCCTTCTTAAGTTCTATTAAGTTTCCAAAATTTTATGGACATCAGGACCCCATAGTGTGGGGGTTGATTCCAAGCCCCACTGCAAGTGCTGAAAAATGCTGATTATAGAGAAGAACACGATTGTAATAGTGAATAGGTATATATAGCATGGTTTCTGGCTCCCTCTAGTGAGCAGTTCTGGAAACTTCATTGTTAGAAATTATATTTTTGAGATTTTTTTAAAAAAATATCTCAAATATTTTCAGACTGTGGATAAGAGAATCAGTGGATACTGATGGCATGGATCAGGGGGTCCTACTGTATATCACTACAAACATACAAAAAAATTAGCCATTTTAGTCTTCCAGTGCAGTACAACAGGAACCTTACAAATGGCATCACGTTGTGAGGCACAGAACAAAATAGATGTCGCACAAGTCAACCTGGACTGAATTGGGACACGTTCCAAAACCCTCAATTGCCCCCCAGATCTAATCAGAGACCCATGCTCAGTCCTAATACCCAGCATATTGACAACAGCTATTGAGCTATTTTGTACCATCGTAAAGCCAAGTCTAAGAGTGGGCAGCGTTCCATGCCCTCCCTCTGCGTGGACAAGTAGTTTCAGCCTGTTTTGCAGGACCCTAGACTATGTCTAATATATTTGAGCCTCACTCATTTCATTGTCAGGAAACATTCCATGGGGTCAAATCATAGGCAGTTTCGCCCTCTAAAAGGACAGGATCGCCCATCCCCTGTATGGATCACAAGCAGAGATGGGCACCAACCAGAAAACCAGTGTTTCATGGTGGCAACCCACGAACCATAAACCATCACAAACTGCATGAACTGGTTTGCGATCCGTTTTCGGTTTGTGCCAGGGGCAGGAGGTGTTGCTCACCTGCCCCCTTACCTCTCCCCCTGTTGCCTCCCTAAAGATTCCTGATGCCACCTCCTCCTCCTCCATGGCCACTGCCATCATCAGCGACAGAGGGCCAGCTTCCCTTTCAGGATCTGAGCCTGTGGTCTCTGTGCCTGCTCTTGCCGCCCAGCTGATAAGTGGGCACATGCACAGAGGAAGAGGTCCAGCTCAGCCTGCTTAAACTGCCATATTTTTCCACGTATAAGACCCCCCCCGTGTATAAGACACCCCCACTTTTCTAATCCAAAACTAAGAAATCTAAGTGGGGCTTAGCAAGTGCAGGGGGAAAGGGATCAAAGCGCTTCAGGATCGCTTTGATCCCTGCTTTCCCCTCCACTTGTTTTTGTTCTCTCCTCAGCTTCTGTGTATAAGACGACCTTCAATTTTTAGTCTAAAGATTTTAGACAAAAGTATAGTCTTATACGTGGAAAAATACAGTAATTCCGCATAAAGAGGTCCGTTCCTCATGTGGAGAAAGGAAACGACCTTGTTGGTACAGAGATACCCATTCCTGCCAGAGGGTTGGCGGGCTGCCCCTGTGCCCTTGTGCTTGAATTCCTTTGGCCGACTTCCGTCAGGGTGCCAGGTAAGTTTTATCTGCTCTCTCGTCACACTTGCTTTTTACAGCCCCATAAATTGTTTTAAAAGCCTTTTTATTTAGTGGTTTCTTAATCAGTATCCGGATTGCGGCTTGATTCTGTCTATAAAAGAAGTGAAGTTAAACGCACATTTAAATATGTATATATATCCATGCAGTAAAAGTCAAATTGATGTTAATTCTTCAAACTCTCTCTCTTTTTCTGCCCTCCCTTTCTTTTCTTTTCCTTTTTAGCTACAGGTGTGTGAAAGCTTTTTGGGGTCGGTGCTGGAGCAGTTCTGTGGTAATCATGTGATTTTATTTTAGAGAAAAGGCTTTGAAGGTTCTAGCTACCAAAGACTATAGTCAAACAGATACTGCTATAACTGACTGGCGTCTCCATGATACAAAGATTAACAGATGGCATGTGTTAGAAGTTTACGAATATCTGGTATTTATGCCAGCAAAGTACAATACAGTGGGGTCTCTACTTAAGAACGTCCCTACTTAAGAACAATTCCACTTAAGAACAGCTCCATTTGCTAAATTTTGCTTCTACTTGAGAACAAAAATCCAAGATAAGAACAGGAAAAAAAAACTTTCCTGCTCTTTTTTTAACCTTAGGTCATCTTAGGTTAAAAAAAAGTTCTCCCCCTAGTGGTAGAGTACGTATTAACCAGCTTTGCATTAGTTCCTATGGGAACTAATGCTTCAATGTACGAACGCACCTCTACATAACAAAAAAACAGCCAGAACAGATTAATTGGTTTTCAGTCCATTGCTTCAAAATTAGCTTCGTCAGAAGTGCTTTTAACACTGTTCCCTGACCTAAGGGGAAAAAAAGAAAAAATATCCCCCTCTAGTGGTAGAAGGCGGAATAGCAGCTTCCCATTAGTTCCTATGGACGGAAAAGAGCAGATACAGATTAAATGGTTTTCAATGCATTCCTGTGGGAAATGCAGATTCTAGATAAGAACTTTTCCACTTGAGAACCACCTTCCAATACGGATTAAGTTCTTAAGTAGAGACCCCACTGTAGGCTAGTATTAAGCATAGGGCTATGGAACAGAAGCAGCTACTACTCTGCAAACTTAGAAACAAGTAAAACCAGAAAATTTTCAGGAAATCCACTCAAAAATAGTGTAGGAGAAGGAGACCTAAACGTGGTTACAAAGCGCTCTAAAACTAGCTTCCAAGGATACAGGTCTACTCAGTCATTGTGAAGAAGCCATGTGAGTTTGCCCTTCTCTGTTTACGAACAGAAAGAAGTAGGAAGTGGTTCCAGAGAAAGGAGGAGGAAGGAAGTCTTGCAATCTACATGTTGATCTAGAAAAGCCAAAAGGGGTAAACACGCACAGGCTAGCTGTCTGCTGGTTGCGCCCATCTCATTAGTCCAGATCCTTGATTCATGTATTTAATAATTTGTCCAACAGGAAAGACACACCAGTTTGAAGAGAGCTTTTGTGTTAGATTTTTCATAGTATAACTTCTGACCTTAACTCCCAGCTGGCCGACACAGAAATATAGGTTCTGGGCAATCTAAGAAGACAGCATATAGTTAGCTGCCGTGTTAAAGAAAGAACAACTAGATTTCAAATTAGGTAGTATCTAACCATCCCTGAGCAGGGACGTGGTGCTGCTGCAGGTTAAACCGCAGAAGCCTCTGTGCTGTAAGGTCTGTAGATCTTCAGCTGTAAGATCAAATCCACATGAGGGAGTGAGCGCCTGTCGCTTGTCCCAGCTCCCGCCAACCTAGTGGTTCGAAAGCATGCAAATGCGAGTAGATAAATAGGGACCACCTCGGTGGGAAGGTAACGGCGTTCCGTGTCTAGTTGCACCGGCCACGTGACCACGGAAACTGTCTACGGACAAACGCTGGCTCTGCGGCTTGGAGACGGGGATGAGCACCACGCCCTAGAGTCGGACACGACTGGACAAAAATTGTCAAGAGGAACCTTTACCTTTACCTTTCACCATCCCTGAATACTAAAGATCAAACAGAACAAAAGGCATTTGTAAGTACACGGGCCACTGATTTGAAACAGGGCCATACATCTGGAAGAGATAGGAGCCCTTTGCCTCTGACTTGTGAGTTACCTACACAAGTAACTTCTTGAAGCTCTGGCTCACATGACAGAGCTCTTATGAAAAGATCAGATTAAGATCTTGTGTTTTCCTATCAGTGCAAAAAATGTCCCAAGAGACAAAGCTTCAGCAAACTTTCTCCCCACTGTGGGTAGCTCCCAGCCAGGTCAAAACTGCACAGAAAAGCAGGTTGCTTCGAGGTTTAATGTGCCAGATCAGCAAAGGGGGAGGCGGAAAAGTTAAAATTCCGGAACAGCCTAATTTCCAGTCTTTGGAGATGAAGCTCCATTAATCTTTCATATTCTCTCTCAAGCTTGTCACCACCTTGTTCAGGTGTGAGTGGGAAATGTTCCAAGAGGGAAAAATGGGTGAGAGAAAAGAAAGCTGAAGAGAGGGGGGGAAAGTTAGCTAAAAAAATCTATGCGGGAATAGCCCCACTTAGCTTCAGAACAGCTTTCCCTCAATTGATGCTTCGGACTACAACTCCCATTAGCCCCAGCCAGCATGGCTATGGAACAGGAAGGATGGCAGCCATAGCTGTAACCCTGTGGAGGGCACTACCACGTGGAGAGCAATTTGAGGGCAACGAATCCACCCGACTTGATATAGCAAATATATATACCGTCTTACTAGGATCTCACCATAAAGGAGGTCAGAAAAAGGACACCGTTTAAAATTGCATAGGCCAGTTTTTACATGGAGATCCATATTTAGAAATGATTTTTATTTCTGAAAAAATATAAGTAGAACTGACCATGAAACAGTTCTTATAATAGAAACGCTCGTGGTTTTCTCCCCTTGGAGGCCCAGCTTCCCTTCCAAGCCCACTGTCTGCGCATGCGCCCCTTGGGAGGTGAGGCAAACGACTCAAGACTCGGGATTTGAACTCAGACTTGGGACTTGGAGCCAAAGATGCAGACTTGGGCTGGAGGATTTGCCGGCATCTCTGCTCCGAGAGAGCACGGCCACTGGATTCACTCTCTACGGGCTTACAAGTCCTAGAAGCCAGCAGAGAGCGAACCCAGTGGCCATACTATCTATTGTTGTTGTTTATTTATTTATTTGTTTTAAAAGGTGCAAGATGTGTGCAAGCTTTGCCTTGTTCTCCAGGCTATGGATTTTAAAAGCCCCCCCCCCTTCAATGCATATGGAAGATGTTCAGCTTCCTCTCCTGCCATGCACAAAGGGTCCAGGACTCACTGCAGTACAGGAGTGTGCTCAGGACACAGGCTCTATAGACCTGGATCTTGGTATATGCCGTCAGCGTCTTATTGAGCCATACTCTCTTTGTGAGTCTAGGGAACATGGTGGCTGCTTTGCCAATGCATTTGTCCTGCTCAACATCTAGAGAGAGGGTGTCAGAGATTGTTGAGCCAAGGTACACAAAATCATGAACAACCTCCAATTCTTGTGTGGAGATAGTAATAGAGGGAGGTGAGTCAACACCCTGGCCCATGACTTGTGTTTTCTTCAGGCTGATTGTTAGTCCAAAGTCTTGGCAGGCCTTGCTAAAAGAAGTTGGAGATCTTCAGCAAAGTGGGCAACAATGGCTGCATCATTGGCAAAGAGGAAGTCCAGCATGCATTTCATCTGGATTTTGGTCTTCACTCTTATTCTAGAGAGATTAAAGAGCTTTCCATCTGATCTAGTCCGGGGATAGACACCTTCTGCTGCAGTTCCAAAGGCATGCCTCAGCATGACAGTGAAAAAGATTCCAAACAGGGTCGGCACGAGGACACAGCCCTATTTCACTCTGCTTCGGATGTTGAAGGGATCTGACATTGATCAAAAACTACAGTGCCCTTCATTACCTCAAGAAAGTACCTGATGATGTTAGGAGTCGAGGAGGACATCCAATCTTGGGAAGTACCGTATTTTAAAAAGGCCATCCCTGCTAACCAAATCAAAGGCCCCAGCACTTGATGAATAAATTGTGTTGTGTATCAGAAGCTACCATTAGGACATATTATGGAAAAATAGAATGGTTTCCTATAGCCCAAAGTGTCATAAAAAGGTGCATTTTATCTGTTTATCTGTTTAATCTGTATGCATAACATATCACATGGAAAACCGGACTAGATTCAGAAGAAAGAGGAGTGAAAATAGGTGGAAGAAACATCAATAATTTAAGATATAAAGATGACACCATCTTACTGGCAGAAATCCAACACATTTGCTTCCAAGACATGGAGGGTACATGCAGGTCAATAAATTTCTTCAGCCATTTGATCTCTAACCTTGGGCAATAGTTATATATATATATGTATATTTAGTTCCTCCTGTAAACAGGGCACCTTGCGGTTCATCTAAGATTAATGAGACAGGCAATAATACTTATTCATTTGCATTTTGACAGCAACTTTCATCATCTGACATCTCTCAAAAGTATTGCCATTTCTGCCTACTTTCTAAAGAGAAATGGAAGTACAGAAGACTGAATGGGTTCATATGGGGACTAAGCTGTGGGTTACTGATGGAAGTGACACCAGTGGGGGACAAGGTTCTCAGGTCTCTGTCTGGCCATTCACAGGCATTTCAGTGACTCATTGCTAGGATATCCTTGTTATCTCCCACCTACTGTTTATCTAAAAGACCAAAGTTAAGCACATAGTCCAAGTTTATAGCTTATATAGTGTATATCTGACTCAGACGGCAGCTCAGAAGCACAGCATATGGGTTCCATTCAAAAAGGTCCCATTTGCTGATGCTAACATCTTAACATTCAGCATTTTGCCAAGATTTTTGCCAATTAAAAAACTCAGTTTGACCAAACTCCGGGAGGCAGTGGAAGACAGGAGGGCCTGGCGTGCTCTGGTCCATGGGGTCATGAAGAGTCAGACATGACTTAATAACTAAATGACTTAATGACTAAACAACAACAAAAAACCTCAAGTCTGAAATCCTGTTGTATGATTATACCTGTAGAAGGCTGATGACATCACCAGCAGGAGAGACTTCCAGTAACTGAAGACTTCCTTCTTTTGTTCTGTGGTTTCTCCAACTCATGAATAATTTGTTTCAATGCATGTGAGCTGTGGGAGCCATGGCATGTAAGGAGGATGTCTTTAATTACCTAAGAACCCTTCCTGCCACTAATATCATTCAGCAATGGATATTTTAGGTAATTAAAGACTCCCTCCTTCCACCTCATGGCCCCCACAGCTTGCATGCCATGAAACAGATTGCTTGCAAGTCAGATGAGCCAGGGGACAAAAGGAGGAAGTCATTAGTTACTGAAAATCTACCCCTGCCATTGATGTCATCACCCTCTGCAGGCGTGATGAGATGTTGGCAATGTTTACATTGTCTCTGAAATAAGTGAGAGAACTCAGGGAGGCTGTGTCAAAATAGTCAAGTTCCCAACATGTATCTAAAAAATAAAAAAAAATCCTTGGAGTGTGTTGAATTTCAGAGGGAAGGGTATCCAAAATGTTGGTTGCCAGCATACTGCTATCAGGAGGACCCCAGGAACATGTAGTACCACCAAAAGGGTCCCTCTAGGTAACCTTGACGATTAGGTGGATCTATTAAGGATAAGAGTCTGGCTTTCAGGTAACCGGGTCCCATACTTTTTTGTCACAGTCAATGCTGCTGAAGAAATTGTAATCTGTCACAGGAGGTAAGAATTGGGCCTCAAATTCCTTTGTTGGAATGGAAATGAAAAGGCTGGGCACTTGAGACATGGCTTCTATCAAAGCAGCACCTTTTCTGGGGAAACGGGAGCTTGGCAGACATTTCTGCTTTAGTTCCTCTTTTTATCCCTTCCTCTCTATCCCTGCCTGCACTGAATGGCACGTCTTGTTTGCCTTTTTTCCTTTCCTCTTCAAAAAAGCGAACAGGAGCAAGGAGACCGATCTTGCTTTTCCCTTTGACTGCCATGTTGAGTGGCATGTTCTCAATTCCACCTCCTTTATCATCCTCTTGAATATGATCTTCCTATCAGATGCTGATCAGAGCCAGGCACGCGGGGACTGATGAGCGATGTGGCATTTCTCTCGGCGCTGTCAACATCAAGGCCTCCTGGATTGTCACTCAGGAGGAGGTGGCGCGGTTCCAGCAACAAAGTGAGGCACTCAAAACTTCTGGAGAATCTCAAAGATTCTTCTCTCTCTCTCTCTCTCTCTCTCTCTCTGTGCCCCTCTTTCCTCTCACACACACCAAGGTTCCTTACTCATCTCCCCTCTACTGAGACAGACTGCAGCCACTGTAATCAAACCAGGGAGTTTAGCAGAAAGTGTTGCAAAGCTGTGGTGCATGGCCGTGCCCTGAACCTGTCCTACAAGGGTTTCGTTGGCTTAGCTTCAAACTGGCCTCATCTAGTGAACTAATTTAAAATATGGCATGTACATTCAGGCTAACTGAAGGTGGAAGTAAGGCTGCACCCAGTTTCGCCAACTGGATAGCTCAGTGGCTGGGGAACCAGAGGTTGGGAGTTCAATTCCCCTACAGTGCCTCCTGCAAGACTGTGTGGCCTTGGGCAAGCGGCACAGTCCCAGGGCGCCCCCTAGAGGAAGGGAAGGGTAAATCACTTCTGAATACTGTATTTGCTACTTGGAAATCCCTGAAAAGGGTCGCCATAAGTCAGAATTGACTTGATGGCACATCATCATCATCATCATCATCATCATCATCAATAATAATAATAATAATAATAATAATAATAATAATAATAATAATAATAATAATAATAATAATAATAATAATAATAATAATAATAATAATAATAATTAATAATAATAAATTGGCTGCCTTAAAGGGCCAGCCTGTGCAATGCAGATTTGTTGTGGTGGTTTCCAGATGTAAAGGCTAGTGACACCTGGCTGGCTGGATGTGACAAAGACTGGTGGCTCTTGGCTAGCATACTCAGTGAGTAAGGTATGTTTGAGAGTTCGATTCCCTGCCTTTTCAAGGCTGTTTTTAGTAAGTTTTGTGCATTGCTGGAAAATAAATGTTCCTTTCCTTCATAAACTAGCAAACAATGCCGTGGATGAGTTATTTGTATCTTTGGGACCAGTTGGCTAGTTCTTTTATGCTTTCTTTCTCTGTTTGTGCGCCCCTGTGTGTGTGTGTGTGTGTGTGTGTGGGTGTGGGTGTGTGGGTGTGTGGGTGTGCACATGAACACTTGCCTCCACAAAAACCCAAGTTGCTAGTTTTGTGCTAAGATATTTTGCAGAAAATGCAGGAAGCACTATGAAAGAAACCAGTAGTCTCCCTCTTGCACTGGAGGTGAGACATCTCTCAAAGACTGGGGAATATTTAAGAGGCTGTCTCGTTACATTCACATAGCCTTTCTTGAGTAAAACCAAGACAATGATGGAATTCCCGTACCACTCATATACTTTCTTCTTCCAGACTATTGCTTGAGGTCCACCCAGTTTTGTGAAAACACCTCCATAAGCTCTGGCCAGCAATTGTCAATGAACATGGGAATTGTAGTTCAAAATAGCTTGTGGGCACCAGGTTGCCTGCCATTGGATTAATGCATGCTCTGCCAACCTGAAGATTATTATTATTATATATTTGAGATGGACTGCAACTTGCAACCAAAGTTTGTGCTGTGCTTCCCAGGGCATCTGTCTTTGATTGCGGAAAAGGCCCAGCTTTAGAACAGGAGCTGTCTCTGTTGGGTAGGGGGATGGTGGGGTGGAATTGCCTTTTTGCTTCTGTCTTTGTTGAAGGCTTTAGCTAATTTTGGAGAGCTGGTAGGTGGCAGAAGGGCAATCAATACATTGTTAAATGAATTAACCTCACAGAAAGATGTGTTAGGTACGTGCTGTGCCTACCAGCCAAGGCAGAACACTTAAGGATCTCCCTTACTGCTCCAGGCCAAGCTGGGAGTACCTCAATAGCTTCAGAGAGGGCTTCAGGCCTGCCAGGGTTGGACATGTTCCAGCAAACCTGGAAGGTTGCAAGGTTATTGAATAGACTGGCAGGGTCCAGCTGCTGAGGATCGTCAGGAGGGCATGCTAATTACCTCTCCTTATATTTCATCTGCTTTCTCAAGCTCTGCTGCTGCCGATGTAGAAACATCCCTGATGGAGATCAGCTCCCACATTGCATTTCATTCCAGGAAGTGATGTTTAGATGAGTCCCTTTCATCGGGGAATTGGTTTTCTTGGTTCTCCTTTGGGAAGAACACCAATTTCATTTAGGACTCCAGAATTTAGGGAGAAGCTCAGATGAGAAGCCTATCTAAAGAATCTAGGCTTTCAAAGTAGATGCACAACTACCCAAGGGGATCATTGTTTAAGAAGGATCTCAACAAGGTGGAACATGTCCAGAGAAGGGCAATCAAGATGGTTACAAGCCTGCAAATCAAGCCCTTTGAAGACCAGTTGAGGAAGTTGGATATCCATAGCTTGGAGAAAAGGGGGATTCTTGGGTGTTCGTATTTGAAAGACAGTCACATAGAAGATGGAGTAATCCCATTTTCTGCAGCCCCACGGGTGAGATCTGAAGTGGTAGATCCCGTTACAAGAAAAGGGATTCTGACTCCACATTAGGAAGAACTTCTGGACAGTAAGAACTGTTTAACAGGAGAGTAGACTGTCTTGAACGATAGCGGACTGTCCTGCGCTGGAGGTTTTTAAACAAAGGTTAGTTAGCAAGTTTTAGCTGTGGATTTCATCAGAGAGTTAGCCATGATGACTCTTGGGGTGTCCTTCAAGCTGTATATTTCTATAGTCCATGACTTACTGGAAACACACAGCTACTTAGATGATGGAGGGGGGGGGAAATCACAGTAGCCTTGTGATCTTCACCAAGGCCATGGCAAAATCAACATGAAGTTTAGACAGGTATTTATGAGGAGGGGAGAGACCATAAGGTCATATTTTGGCATTTGTACGGGATCTTCCGTCTATACCTTACTTTTCTAGAAGCCTGTTCTCGAGTCTAAGGGCTTCTAGATCTTTGGAACTTTGGCATAGTTTTTAACATTTTATCTGTTTTTAATTATTCAATTGTCTTTTAATATATATATATATTTAAAGCTGCGTATATAAGTGCCCCATAGCACTTAAAGCATTCTCTGGGCAGTTTAGAGCTTAATTATGCAGGTTAATTAATTATTAAATAATTAATCAATAATTGCTCCCCTCCCAACGAGCTGGGTAGTCAGTTTATCAACTTTGGAATGATGGAAGGCTGAGTGAACCTCGAGCCAGCAACCTGGGATTGAACCTGAGTTGTGAGCAGAGTTTTGGCTGCAGTACTGCAGTTTGACCACTGCAACACAAGGCTCCTTCTAGTTTAATTTTTTAAATATATGTCTTATTATGTTTTTAATTCTATTCTTTTTAGCACAGTGAGCCACCTTGGGTCCTCTTGTTGGGAGAAAGGCAGCCTATAAATAAAACAAATGAAATAAACAGAATAAATATTACTGAATTTGACTTCTATCTGCCAAAGAATTCTAGAGGCCTGGGAAGCTCCTCTTGTTTGTAACTTTTTAGGGATATAATTAAGAGGTCGCCTTCTTAATGGAGTTATTTTCCCACCTCACTCTCCCAATAGGAAGGGGATGCTTTTTCTAAGCAATGTAGTCATACAAACCTTAAACCCAAAGAATGTTCCCTCCACTTCGAATATATTGTTTTGTCCATATTCTGGGTATGGATGATCAATTAATTAATTGGTTGCTTAATTAATTAATTAATTGATCAACTAATCAAATCAACCTGTAGGCTCCATTAAATAATATTTCTTTTATCTGGAGGGTCTCTCTTGATTCCACTCCTAGGTGGAGAAATTTGAAGAAAGCAGAACTTTAAACTGAGCCGGGAAGCTGCTTCTTCTGAAATAAAAGCCACCAGAAGCTCAATATGTTTTGATTTTTAAAGAAACCTTCCTTGGGAGCACTTCTCTCTGGAGAGAAAAAGAGTTCTCTGTGCAGGGAAAGAACATCAGAGAGCTCCCTTGAGGAAGATTTTAAATCAAAGGATAGCGGCCTTCACATAGTGCAGCAGAATGCACTTTCCAATTTGATACTGGTCTGAGATGTGCTTCTCCTTTAATTTTTTCTTTTTCGGGTTCTTTCTTGGTGATGGCTGAGATCCCTTTGGCTCTGTTTAGGATTAGCTTCGCAAGGTGAGGGATTTCCATAAATATTCTTATGTTTTCCTCCTGAAAAGTGCAATCCTAACTCAAAACCGTGGTGGCTGTAGATAGCTGACATTAACCAGGAGCCTTGTCAGCTGACAGACATCCTCTTCTGTTCCAGGAATGCCCCTATATTGGGCATCTGTTGCTGGAGCATTCTGCTGGCAGATCTCCTCTGTTGGATAAGATCTGCCAGAGGAAGAGATTTTTTTTTAAAGGGGAGGCAGGTGAAGAAGGGGCGAGGTGAGGAAAGACCCAGGCTGTGCCTGATCCGCACCTCCTCCAGCCCAGGGACACAGCCACAACGCTGACACAAAGCATGCACTCGGACAGGGAAATAGCTCAGATTTCAGACTCGTGGCACAATCTACTGTAAGTCATTTCTTGGTGATCATACAATGTACGGGAGATCCTGAACAGGCCTGACCCTGATCCATGTTGAAGCTAGACCTCTTTGGTCCAGTGGCATGGCTCCTCTTTTTGGGGGGGGGGGCTGGGCTGAAGCGATTTCTGCAGAGATGGAAGGGTTGCTTTGAAGGAAAATGATCCCAACACAGTGACCCTTTCCAGCACGATCAGACTCAGTCCTTTCTTATCTTCTGATTGCACCCAAAGTTACAACAGGGTGAGGATAGTGCTAAGGAATTCCCAGCATTTCATTGGTCAGAGAGGCTGGAGGCTGCATCGCTTCAGTGGGTCTTCTGTTGGAGCAGCTGCCTCTTGACTATCTTACCCCATTAGAATTATGCTGCCGGACTGAGATTTTGAATCCCTCACGGGGGTATCTTTGAAGTGCAAAGAGGCCTGACTCTCTTCCACATTTCTGTGGAACACTCTCCCAGCTCCCACAAGATCTGCTCACTACGAACCGTGCTCCATCCCTCCAACTTCTCACAAGGTCCTACCTGGAGGTGGTGGCATCGCAAAGAACGTGTCTTCTTCACAAAGCCAGAAACACTGAAACAGCAGAATCCTGGGCAAGACCAGAGCTTGCCATCACAATATCCAATAAGAACTTTTCTAGACGCTGCCTCCTAGGTACTTTCAGAAAAAATTCACAGCAGGGGTGGTAGGTCAGATATTTCCTGGTTCAATTCCCAGCCCCTCCATTTGAAAGGATTCAGAAGCAGGGGAATGTCTCTCACCTAAAATCATGGAGAATTGCCGAGGGGCAAGGCAGACAACAGCTAGCTCAGTGGTTCCCAGCCTGGGCTCCCCAGAGGTTCGTGGACTAAAACTCCCAGAAGCCTTCACCACTTAGCTATTCTGGCCAGGATTTCTGAGGGCTGTAGTCCATCTGGGGACCCCAGGTTGGGAACTGCTGATCTAGATGGACGAGTCATCCGGTCAAGAACGAGGCAGATTCCTTATTCAAGGAACCAAACTGTGTGGCCCGCAAAATGTTCGCACTGCCTCACCGTGACTTCATTAGAGGCCTTCAAAGGGAAATTGAAAGGAAATTGACATCAAACAAAGCAACGGGGAAAGAGCGCTTTTGAAACTCACTGGCAATTCACAGAGGCTGTTTGATCCTTAGCGCTGACCCCGACACCGTGAAGTCTTTGATGACAAATCTCACCCCGGCTTCTGATGAGAGACTTAGGGGCTTTCTCGCAGTTTTCCAGCAGCTGCAAAACCAGCTGCTCCCACCGCAAGAGTGATATGCTCCCCATCTTCTTCACAGTGACACTTGAAAACTCCTCAACATCATCTAAACTCATCGACTTCTAATTCTATCTCGTTTGAGTCCCAACTACAACGTCTCTATATCTGGATTTATATCCCCAATGAGAAACATTAAATACTTAGAGTTGGCCTGAGGTTAGTGCATGGATTATCCCATTATGCTGCATCAAAGTATTTTCCTAACCCTAACTAAGCGCACAGCTAGGTCCTGCTGATGTCCATGGGTAGCCATACCTTCTCGGCTGCTGAAAAGCCAAGATGAAATTCTTTAGCTTGAGGAAGGCGAGATGCCTGTGGTAGCAGACGTGACAGATACAAAGGTTTTATATCAAACTCTAAACTGTAACGGTCACATGGTTTTTCCAAAACTGGTTCTTTAAGAGGTGGTCATTTAACACACCATACATTTCCTCAAAAACAACAATAGTCCTAGTGAAGAGGTTATTTGGAGCCCCTTGTTTTGCTGTTTCTTGTATTCTTGAAGCACAGGGCCCAAAAGGCTCCTTCTTTAACATTCTGAACAATTGACAATCTTTAATCCGTTCTTCTAAATCAGTGATTCTCAACATTGGGTAATGCAGGTGCTCTTGGACTGCAATTCCCAGAAGCCTTCGCCACCTGCTGAGCTTTTTGGGGTTTCTGGGAACTGCAGTCCAAGAACACCACAATTTACCCAAGGTTGGGAACCACTGTGCTAAATCCATCACCTGGAACGGAATTCTCTACATTGACAACTAATACAGGAAATGATGTTGGATTGAGATGGTCAGCTTAGTTTTATTTTCCATTGGGCATACACCGTACAAATCCATGTGGATCAGTCTGGAGTTTCCCCTTACTAACCATCACTTTTTTCTTTTCTGCTGTGTCTTCTACTTTTTGGAAAGCGAGTAGACTTTGTCTAGAGGGGCGGGGTATAAATCCAAATAAAGTAAAGTAAAAGAATCAGTTCAGGCAGTGTGATCACTTTTTCCAATGCAGAATTCCTAACTGTTGGCAGAGTGGGGGAAGAAACAGTACAAGGCTGTCAGTTCCCCTCACTGTTTTGTTTTGTTTTGATCCAGCAAGTTACAAGCAAAGGGAGGGAGGGGGAGATAGATTTTGGAGATAAGAGGTACTTATATCCAAAATCTATCTCTCCCTCCCTCCCTTTGCTTGTACCTTGCTGGATCAAAACAAAACAAAACAAAACTAACCCAATTCAGCTCAACTCAACCCATCCCAACCAAATCCAACCCAAACAGGGATGGGGGAAAGAATGGAAGAAATTGCTAATAGGTCCTTATTTGCAGCTTGTTAAGGCGGCTTCTGCCATAGCCATGTCTCCTGCAAATCTGATGCCAACAGCACAGGCTGCCTTAACCAGCTGCAAACAAGGGGTGATTGGCAATTTCCTCCTCCTCTCTCTGCTGACTCCTGTCAAGATAGCTACACCTCATTCACTCAGATAAACCCAACATCCAGAGTGCAAACCCACAGCACATCAATGTTTTTGGACTGCAACTCCCAGAAGCCTTCACCATCAGCTCTGCTGGCTGGGGTTTCTGGGAGTTGCAGTTCAAAAACACCTGAGTAACAAAGGTGTTACTGCATAGTCATAACCCAAGTGAGCTGAGCCAGGTCGATGGGAAAAATTAATCCATTGCTGTTTCCAGAACTGTCATTTGCCTGCTGTGTGTTTTCTGCCAGAATGTGATTTATTAACTTATTTAGAGGGATCAGACTGATTTCTAAAAAGTTGCTTTTGTACAGGCTTAAACGCAAAGTTTTCACACCAGCTAGGAAAAAAAAAAAGAAACACAGGCAATTGGGAACTAAGACTGTGGCTCACAGTACACTGTAAGGTGAACTTATTTTGCTCAAATTTACCTAACCCTTAGAGAACCTTTCATTCATCTAGCATAGCGTGGAATAACTGATAGCTATTCATAAATAGTTACTTGTTTTGGATAACAGAGGTGAGGTTGCATCTCCAAAGTCATATAACAAACTGGACAGAAGTTCCTTTCTTCGCTGCAAGAGGGAAAATTTTTAAGTTGTTTTCAAAAATTAAAAGGAATTGTAATGCATTTCTGAAGCCATTCGATGGGACTGTTTCACGTTATGTTTTTATGTCTTCCCTAAAACATTTGATAGAAATTGGTAAGATTCCTCTCCACTTTTTTTTAAAGGAATGGAAAGTGATGAAAAAAATAGGACAAGTCATGTAATGAGGTTATGGGTTTTTTTTCCAGCTTTGCAGTGAGAAACAACAAGGAGTAATTCTTCAAATGTTGTAACAAAGAACAGGGATCAGTTCCTTTTAAAAGTAGCTTCCAAGCTCTTTTTTTAGCATTGTACCTTTTAGAGTAGCAGCAGTAACAGAAAGAGACTCCTTACTGTCCACAACTGGCACCCACCATTATTCCATTACTTGGCCAGATGTAGCTCAGGGGCATTCTGGTTCCACCCAGATGTTGCTCCCAACACAATGAACATTGTGTTGGGAGCAACATCTGGGTGGAACCAGAATGCCCCTGAGCTACATCTGGCCAAATCTCATGAGTCCTCAGTTCCACAGAGCCCTATAAACTCAAAGAGACCCCTCCTGTATAGGTCTCTATTTTCAGTTCACTTAATCTACGTAATATGTCTGCACTGCAGTCAGAATTAAGTTTTCGTCAACATCAAACTGGGATGCTTTTGGGAAAGAATTTAATATTCTCTCTCAGCAGAGCTGATTCATTTCCTTGGATATGAGGCATCTGAGGCAGGGATCATATGCACTGGGCACCTGGATTTGTGTTTGCTAGTGGGATTCATTGCCCTGCATCTGTGTTATATGAAATATTTCACTTGTTTCTGCAGCCTGATAGGGATGAAATGAACATCCCTGTTTTTCATTGCTAGAGAGCAGAAATCAAATTATTTGCAGTCGTAGATCAGTGTCTTGAATACAGCAAAAATGTTTCTGATCAACGACAGGAGGCAAAGACAGGGGGCAGACGAGAGATGGAAAACAGTGTGCCTCGATGCAGGGACGTACAATGAAGGCTGTTCTGTTGTGCAACAGCAGACAGGCAGTGCAGTAACAATGGGAATCTGGACTCTTATACTGTTGTGACTACACTTCTAGTCCTTCAGCTGCTGCTGGTACAGAACTCATCAGCCCAGATGCTTGAGGAGTCAAGCAGCTGGAATGCCTTATACCACTAGCAGTGGTTCCCAGCCTTGGGTCCCTAGATGTTCTTAGATTAAAACCCCTGGAATCCTTCACCACTAGCTGTGCTGGCCAGGATTTCTGGGAGTTGTAGTCCAAGAATATCTGGGGATCTGAGTTGGGGAATCACTGGTCTACTGTATCAGGTAGTTATACTGGTTACCTGTACATTCCTCAGCCCAAATTTGAAAGTGCTACAAGTTCCGTTTTGGAAATATTTCATACAAAACCATCCATCCATCCATCCATCCATCCATCCATCCATCCATCCATCCATCCATCCATCCATCCATCCATCCATCCATCCATCCATCCATCCATCCATCCAGCCAGCCAGCCAGCCAACCAGCCAGCCATCCATCCATCCATCCATCCATCCATCCATCCATCCATCCATCCATCCATCCATCCATCCATCCATCCATCCATCCATCCATCCATCCATCCATCCATCCATCCATCCATCCATCCATCCATCCATCCATCCATCCATCCATCCAGCCAACCAACCAGCCAGCCAACCAACCAACCAACCAACCAACCAACCAACCAACCAACCAACCAACCAACCAACCAACCAACCAACCAACCAACCAACCAACCAACCAACCAACCAACCTAGAATATTTCCCTTATCATTTAGGACTGATGGCAGAATGTCATAAAACCTGAAAAATGCCTTCTTAAACTCAAGCCACAAGCTTGATTGTGCAAGAGCTGAGCAGGGCTATTGAGAACAGGACATTTTGGAGATCACTTATAGGGTCACCAAAAGTCGGAGGTGACTGGATGACACTTAGCAACAAATGCCAATGAAATGCCTTAAAATGGCTTGTAAAGTACCAATTGAAAATATGTAATCCTTCTGAGGTCAGTAAAATGAGTACGTAATGTGCGGGGGGGGGGCAAAGTATTCCTTGCATAACTACATTGTAAGGTGCCCAAAGAGTGCTCTAGCACTAGGAGACAGTATATAAGTCGAAATAACTATTACTACTTTGTAATTTTGACTTATATTAATTGCAACATCTAAGTAACTAGTTACAGTAACTATGTCACTTGTCACTTAATACTCCCAAGTTCTGGAATTGTGCTAGTTCATCAAGGCAGTTGAACCAGGTAGACTTTTGTACCCCTGTCCCATTGCCTGCATTCAAGGATTTGAACCTCCCCTTCTGAAAACAGCTGATCCCTGCCATCAGAGCCTCTTACCTTTTCCTTCTTCCACATGGTGTTGCTGTTGCAGAGCTGTTGCATCCTCTTCAGGGGCCCATTATGACATTTTTCAAGGGCACGTTAAAATTATGTTAAAAATGAGATGATACACAAAGGGCCGGCAAAACAAACGGCAAATCAATGCACCATTGGCTGCTGTTCAGGAGCCGCTAAGACAAGAAATGGGATAACACGGCTACACAAAATTAAAAGAGGTGTAAAAAATCATTAACTGGACACTATCAAATGAAATGAGATTCCTACTCAACCGCTCTGACTCCATGGACACATATGTGATCAATAGCAGCAGGGAAGAGATTCCCACACCTCTTCATTCATAATTGAATTTACTTTTGTTATTTAAAACCAAACACATTTTATTATGCATTCATTAAACTCTCGTTCATTTAATTAGCCTGTTGTTAAATCTACAGCCACTTCGTTCCAGTTTATATTAGTGTCAGGCATGTGTTTTTTCTTTATGTGTGTGTGTGTTTGGTTTGGTTTGTTTTTTTTGGAATGAATGACAGATGGCAAATTGAGTACCTTCGTGGTGGCTTCCTCCTTGACACTGCTATTATATTTTCCCATCATGTCTTGGACGTTGTACAGTTAAAGGATAATCTGAGGAAAAATGCTGCTGTTGACTGTGAAGGGTGGGGGAGAGACAGAATGCTTTTCCTATGGTACCTATGAGATAATAAAAATACACCACATTCATATCTGCTTACAACACTCAGCATTCATTCCGAAACCAATTAATGTTGACCCAACAGGGCCTCATTTGATTTTAATTTCTACATGTTATGAAAGAAATGCCCCACTCTCATAGCCAACCTGGGAAATTATTCTGGTCTGATAATACAGTAGCCCAGTTTTAAGTGTTTGCTTCAGGTACCATGAAAGATTGAAGTCAATGACTAACTATAAGTCGCAAAATTTAGTTGGTAAAATCAGAGGGAAACGTTGTTTTGTTTTTGAGTACACCTTCTAAACCTCCCCAGTCAGAATGGCAATCATATTTTCCTAAGTTCCAAGTGAGGATTCTTCTGTGTGGACTAGCCATTCGGGAAGACGGCGGCCACCAAGTTAGGCAAACGTTGAATAAGTTTGGGTTTCCACAAGTTTCCACTTACTGTAGGCTCAAGCTAAAAAGCAACTAAAAATGCAATCAAAATCGATTTCAGTGAGAACAGAGAGTTTAATTGCAACACAACTGTGTGCCCACTAATGTAGTAATAATTTTTGGGCATCTGATTTGTTGAATCTTGTACAGGCTTTTTTCACCTTTTAAGCTAGAGAACAATATATTTGCAAAGGCTTTCACGGCCAGGATCTAATGGTTGTTGTGGGTAATAGGCAGCAGACAAAAGCAAGTTCACCGGCAGAAGGGGGGGAAAAGATTAGTCAAGACAGCAATAGTCTGGGCTAAGGTCATAAAAAGCTTGTGAAAACGGTCCAATTTTAATGTCACTCCTAAAACTAAGGAAGGACGGGATTAATCACAGACGGGACTGTATTCCAGAGCCGTGTGGCGATCAAGCAGCAATGTAGCCCAGTTTCTGGTGGCAAATTTCCAGACCTCTCTTGGGCTCTCCATCGCTGATAGCATCCCGGTAAATGAGATGCAAGTGGGATGGGTAGACATTTATTTGAGGGAGAGGCACTCAGACACAGATGTGCAAAAGTTACTTTTAAAAGAGGGTTATTTTAGATGCATTTATTTATTTATTTATTTATTTATTTATTTATTTATTTATTTATTTATTTATTTATTTATTTATTTATTTATTTATTTATTTATTGCATTTATATGCCGCCCATCTAGACATGGTCTACTCTGGGCGGCTCACAACATACAAATAGCAAACAATTTAAAATATACACAATTTACATAGATTTGACCATACTGTACTTTCCCAGGTTTTATTCCCTTACCAATCCTATCACCCACGCACACACAAAACAAAAGTAATGAAAATTGATCGAAAAGTGGAAGTAAGGCAACAAAGATTGTTCTGAGTTACTTTCACAGCATTAAACCATTACAACAACAATGGGTTACTTTTCAAATACAGTAAAAGAGTGCTAGGATAAATGTACCTCTAAAAAACCCCACAATTTTCCAGGATTTGAGCGATGGGCCACCTGGAACGTTCTTGGTGTCTCCCCCGCCACCCCCAAAAGTAACCTTTCTGAGCCTGAATATAGACTTCCATCAAAGTTATGATGGAAGCCATTAATTCCTATTCTTGGGTCTTTAAATCTTAGAGATTTGGATGATGTGGTTAAGATTTTTTGCACACCTTTCCCCCCCTAGACATGATAAATAAGTATCTTTTGCAGACAGGCACTGTAAAATATAGAACACAATCTGCAGAGGCCTCATATATCTTGTTAGGATAGGTGATTATCATCAGGGGAAAATGAAGATTCATGGCGGGAGAACTCCATTAGGATGGCAAAGCTAAGTTCAGCACGAACAACAGTAACATCGCTTGCACTGCGGGGGCAAAATAACCCCCAGACCTTCAGTCCTATACCTTTGCAAAGTCTGAGCTGCAAGTGACTAACTTCTTGTCTTTTGTGTTTATTTCAGTGAAAACACCAACCCAAGTTGCAGCTGATGTGGAACAGGAAAATTCTACACCATATGATCAATGGGGAAGGAACTGGAAATAAAAGCTGGCAACAGAGTAATATACACAGTACATGACCTCATCTCTAGTGACATAAATTAGTTTAAGCTAGTTAAAAACCCTGTGTCAACAGAGATTAGTAATTACTGCATGTGTTGCTTGAAAATAAGGGAAAGGTGTAATAGATGGGTGGTGGGAATTGGTGATGCCACATGGAATCATTCTGGATTGTGAATTATGATGTATATTGCAAAATTACCATTCCAACTTTTGAAGTTCCATATTCTGAGACTGTGAAGGACCTTTCCATGTTATTTTTCTATACAACAGTCTTTCAGAAATGGAGTAGTTTGAAGATTTAAATGCGAAAGCAGTTTCACAGCAATCCATACGGACGATGCTTTGCCTTTGCATGTTCCACCGACACTTTGTTCTCAGTTGTTAGTTACTTTCTGTATTGTTGTTTTATAATGTTGGAATCTATAAACCGCCAGGAGTGGCCTTAGTTGCCAGATGGGTGGTATAAAAATCAATTATTATTATCATTATTATCATTATCATCATCATCATCATCATCATCATCATCATCATCATCATCATCATCATCATCATCATCATCATCATCATCATCTATTTATTTATTTATTTATTTATTTATTTATTTATTTATTTCCCGCCTATCTGAACCAATGGACCACTCAAATCAAATCAAATCAATCAATCAATCAATCAATAAAGAAATAAATAAGACTAGTCCTGAAGCACATCCTTCAGCATGAAGCTATAACAAACTAATTTTCCACCGAAACCACAAATATAAAATTGCACTGTCCTATATGTTCAAAGAGGCGACTCTATACATGGAAATCACCAGATGGGCAATATCAAAATCAGATTGATTATCTTCTCTGCAGCCAAAGATGGAGAAGCTCTATACAGTCAGCAAAAACAAGACCTGGAGCTGATTGTGGCTCTGATCATCAGCATCTCATAGCAAAATTCAAGCTTAAACTGAAGAGAGTAGGAAAAACCACTGGGCTACTTAGGTATAATCTAAACCAAATACCTTATGAATACACAGTGGAAGTGAAGAACAGATTTAAGGAACTAGATTTGGTGGACAGAATGCCTGAAGAACTTTGGATAGAGGCTCGTAACATTGTACAGGAGGCAGCAACAAAAACCATCCCAAAGAAAAGGAAATGCAAGAAAGCAAAGTAGCTGTCCAACAAGGCCTTACAAATAGCGGAGAAGAGAAGGGAAACAAAATGCAAGGGAGATAGGGAAAGTTACAGAAAATTGAATGCAGACTTCCAAAGAATAGCAAGGAGAGACAAGAGGGCCTTCTTAAATGAACAATGCAAAGAAATAGAGGAAGATAACAGAAAAGGAAAGACCAGAGAGCTGTTCAGGAAAATTGGACATATTAGAGGAACATTTCGCGCAAAGATGGACAT
This sequence comes from Pogona vitticeps, assembly GCF_051106095.1. Classification (NCBI taxonomy): domain Eukaryota; kingdom Metazoa; phylum Chordata; class Lepidosauria; order Squamata; family Agamidae; genus Pogona; species Pogona vitticeps. The sequence goes on along the minus strand of NC_135794.1, from coordinate 8,134,664 downwards.
GATAAAGGACAAAAATGGGAGGGACCTCACAGAAGCAGAAGACATCAAGAAGAGGTGGCAAGAATACACAGAGGAATTATATCAGAAAGATTTGGATACCCTGGACAACCCAGACAATGTAGTTGCTAACCTTGAGCCAGACATTCTGGAGAGTGAAGTCAAGTGGGCCTTAGAAAGCCTGGCTAACAACAAGGCCAGTGGAGGTGAGGGCATTCCAGTTGAACTATTTAAAATCTTAAAAGATGATGCTGTTAAGGTGCTACATTCAATATGCCAGCAAGTTTGGAAAACTCAAGAGTGGCCAGAGGACTGGAAAAGATCAGTCTACATCCCAATACCAAAGAAGGGCAGTGCCAAAGAATGCTCCAACTACCGTACAATTGCACTCATTTCACACGCTAGCAAGGTTATGCTCAAAATCTTCCAACGTAGGCTTCAGCAGTATGTGGACCGAGAACTCCAAGAAGTACAAGCTGGATTTTGAAGGGGCAGAGGAACTAGAGACGAAATTGCTAACATGCGCTGGATTATGGAAAAGGCCAGAGAGTTCCAGAAAAATATCTACTTCTGCTTCATTGACTATGCAAAAGCCTTTGACTGTGTGGACCACAGCAAACTATGGCAAGTCCTCAAAGAAATGGGAGTGCCTGACCACCTTATCTATCTCCTGAGAAACCTATATGTGAGACAGGAAGCAACAGTTAGAACTGAATATGGAACAACTGAGTGATTCAAAATTGGGAAAGGAGTACGACAAGGCTGTATATTGTCCCCCGGCTTATTTAACTTATATGCAGAATACATCATGCGGAAGGCTGGACTGGAGGAAGAAGATTGCCGGAAGAAATATCAACAACCTCTGATATGCAGATGATACCACTCTGATGGTAGAAAGTGAGGAGGAACTAAAGAACCTTGCAATGAGGGTGAAAGAGGAGAGTGCAAAAAACGGTCTGAAACTCAACATCAAAAAAACTAAGATCATGGCCACTGGTCCCATCACCTCGAAGGGGAAGATATGGAGGCAGTGACAGATTTTCCTTTCTTGGGCTCCATGATCACTGCAGATGGAGACAGCAGCCATGAAATTAAAAGATGCCTGCTTCTTGGGAGGAAAGCAATGACAAACCTTGACAGCATCTTAAAAAGCAGAGACATCACCTTGCCAACAAAAGTCCGAATAGTCAAAGGTATGGTTTTTCCTGTAGTGATGTACGGAAGTGCGAGCTGGACCATAAAGAAAGCTGATCTGATGCCTTTGAATTGTGGTGCTGGAGGAGGCTCTTGAGAGTCCCCTGGACTGCAAGGAGAACAAACCTATCCATTATCCCAGGGGTGTCTTCCCCCCCACAAATTCCATTCTCATCCATTTCAGTCAGAGGGCTCTATTAATGAAAACATTTTCTCTTCTTTTCTTGGCTAGGTTGCGATCAGACTTCAGAGCTATTTGGAGAAAGTGGTGTAGGCTAGACACTGGGAAACAGCATCGTCGTTCTCACTGGTGTGGCAACGGTCTGAGTTAACCCAGGGCCATGGCTACATCAAGGGGGACAAAAACCTCTTTTGGCTTGTGGAATAACTTACCTCCTGGTATTCGCGGAGCTCCCTCGCTGGGCACCTTTAAGAATCTATTAAAGACCTGGATGTTCCGGCAGGCCTTCTCACCAGATTATTTTTGATTTTCTTTTCCCCTTTATTGTTTCTTTACTCTAATTCTTCTGTAATATGCTGTTTTATATTATTGTATTTTATCCTTGTTGTTGGCCGCCTAGAGTAGTCCATTGGACTAGATAGGCGGGATATAAATTAAATAAATAATAATAATAATAATAATAATAATAATAACTGTAAGCTCATACTGGCAGAAGCAAAGCCTAGGGAAAGGCAGAGGGGGTGGTGAACAAAAACCGTGACAGCCAGAAAAAAACCCCAGTCTCCTGGCGAAGGTGGATTGGCCATCTGGAGAACCCTATATGGGAGGATTCAGGATCTGAAACCCTTCAGACTCTCCACTCCTGCCTACAGTTTGCACGTGGTATAGTTATCTCTAGTTGATTTTGCTCTCCACCTTTCCCCAAGGCCCTGTCTGGGAGTCCTGTGGTTTTCTCATTGCCATCCTGGATGTCTTGCATCCAGCAGAGAATCCCCAAAAAATCCCCAGGTATCAGGGCAGCCAAAGGAAAGAGTTCTGGCTCCTTCCATAGACATCTCCCTGGACCAGCTGCTCAGGTTTCCATTTTCAAAAACAAATAGCTATCGACCTTGTAGGCTGTTGATGCAAAGAAGGGAATAAAGGATTGATCCTGGAGAAAGCACAGGTGATGAATTAGGTCTGTTGGGAGAAAGGGAGCCTACACTTGGCAATTTCCTCCTCTCTCTGACACATCCAGCATTGTCCATGCTTTCTGGGACTATTGACATATGTCCAGGAGCTCGAAGGCCAGACATTAGTGGCATGTCACTGCTCCCCATGGTGTTGAAAAGATTCAGTGGTTGCCTAATTTTGCAGGCTATGGAACAAGCCAAGAGAAGAATGTCCAAGCTGGAGGAAGTGAGCCAAGATCCTGGAAACGTCTTCAGCTAGAAGAGAATATCTTATGTTCCAGACAAGGAATGACCTTGATAAAGCTTTTTTAGGAGACCTAGGCTTGAACCTGGTGTTTTGCGGCAGCTAGAGTAGACCCACTGAATCAAGGGAAAATTAACAAGCCATTATAAATTGCCTGAGCCCCACTGATTCAATGGGTCTATTCTAGTTGGCAGACTGACCATTGGATTTAGCTCTCAATTGCATTTCCTTGATGAGCAGTTACTGCACATAATTTAATTCAGGCAACAAAATTCATTACGGGGCAATTTGACAGGGTGGCTTAACGAAGGTGACAGAGTGCCTTAGACTAGCATGCAAATGAGCCCTGCGGGAAAATAGTCAAAAAATTATGGGAGTAATTTTTAAAATTGGTAGTGTTTCTCTATCCACCATGAAAGCAGCAACGACAGTCCAAAAGTTCAAAATATTCAGCTAACCACAGTAAACTCTCAACAATAAAGTTTGGAACCTGTAGTCCTGGGGGGGGGGACAAAGACTGGAATCTAGCTGAACACCTATGTCAGCCTAACTCCACTGGCATACATTTTAGCGACAAGCTAAGCCCCAAGTTAAGACGTCAGCATAGATATTTGCTGTTGTGCACTAAGCCACACAACTGGGGTACAACAGTAAGTGCCCCTGCTGACTTCCTAACTTAGGGCATTTTGCAGCTGAAATATGTGCTCGTGGCATTACAGTGGACCCTCGACTTACAGACGGCTTGACTTACAGACTTTTTGAGTTACAGACTTCTCTGGCCGCAAAATTTAGGTTCGACTTGCAGCCTGAGAATTGACTTACAGACCAGAAAAAAACCAAAATGGAACAAAAACGGCCTGTTAGACTTGACCTACAGACCTTTTTGACTTGCAGCCACCGTTCCAATACGGATTAATTCTGTAAGTCAAGGGTCCACTGTATGTTGGCTGGCAGAACGGAAAGGATTCCAGCTGTTGTCTCCAATCTCTAAATGGTGGAGCACTTGAAGGCTTAGGCAACTAAGATTTAACAACTAAGATGTGGCTGAGATAGTTATGAACAGATAAATCTTTCGCTTTCACTTTCTCATATTTGTAGCTACTTAAGACCCCAATGCCTCCTTAGTGAGACCATGAAGAACTCTGTACGTTTTGGAATTTTAAAAATAAAAAACGAAGCAAACTCATCCCCTTATGCAGGCCAAATTAAATAACAATTATGATAATCTGCTATCAAGTCAATTCTGACTTACAACAACCCTTTTCAGGGTTTTCAAAGTGGAGAATACTCAGAAATGTACCCATTCGCTTTTCTTGAGGACTTGCAGCTTGCCCAAGGCCTCACAGGCTGGCTCTACCCACAAGAGGCACAATGGGGAATCAAACTCTCAACCGCTAGCTCCCCAGCCAGATGCCTAAACCACTGAGCTAATTATCACCATGGAAAGGACTCTTAATGTAGCCAACTGCTGCATGGCCATGAAAAGTGAGGAGTCCGGGTAGATGAAAAAGAGCTGGCAACATTAATTTAACATTACAAATATGGCTGAACCCACACAGACCCCCACTCCATGGCCACGTTTGGAAAGTCATGTTGAAATAGCAGTTGGTTACCAATTATTCTCCTGTCAACCTAGCGGTTCAAAAGCATGCAAATACAAGTAGATAAATAGGGACTACCTCGGTGGGAAGGTAACAGCGTTCCGTGTCTAAGTCGCACTGGCCATGTGACCACGGAAGATTGTCTTCGGACAAACGCTGGCTCTATGGCTTGGAAACGGGGATGAGCACCGCCCCCTAGAGTCGAACACGACTGGACAAAAATTGTCAAGGGGAACCTTAACCTTTACATTTACCTTTACCAATTATTGCTCCGAGGCTCCTGATACGTAGGTATTGACAATTAGAGTTACAACTTTGAACTGCTGGATAGCTCAATGATTGGTCTCTGGCTCCAGAGCCAGGTTCGATTCCTCACTGACTCCTGGACAAAGGCTGGACCTAGTGATCCATAGGATCCTTTCCAGCTCTGCAGAACTTTGAAAAAAAAGTAACTCTTTACATTCTTGCTTTGCAACATGGGCAAGTGGCCATGCTCGCTGGGCAATTTGGGGAATCATTTCCCAAAATGTAATGTTTTCCAAGAGCTGCTTGAAAGGAACTGAAACAGTTACATTTAGTTCCTTTGTTTTAGATGACAGAATGCTGTCAGCTGCTAGCCTGTGCTATAAAAGAAACTCTCCCCTTACCCATCTTCCTGTTTCTGAATATCAGTAACAGAGCTCAAGGCAATTCATGGAAGGCATAATATTCTTCCTCCCCATTTAGTGAAGTTAATCCCATAGAACTCAAATAGCTAAAAAGTTGTAGTTACACAGCAGAAGGAGTGCTGTTGCCCCATGCTGCAGCCATTAAAGGCTCTCTAGCTCCATCAACAGAATTCTGCCCAGTATGTAGTACTGCTGTTGCTGATTAACTACAAGTAACTAATTTGTAACTAGTTACTTTTGATTAGTACCTTCCAAGCTCTGAATGGCTTTTGACATTCTACTCTGATCAGTGTGTGTGTGTGTGTGTGTGTGTGTGTGTGTGTGTGTGTGTGTGTGTGTGTGTGTGTGTGTGTGTGTGTGTGTGTTGTTTTTCTTCTTTTTTTGTTGTTGGGAAAACTTTGGACAGATTTTGCTTGGAAAGCCGGCCTGATTCTTCTACTCCTGGAACGGTTGCCAAATTCCCCATGGCTGGTTCCTATGCAGCAGCTCAAGGGGCACAACGAATGAGCCTATAGGGTTTACCGTGGCAGAAGGGGAATTTCCCCCTAGGCTGCGTGTTAAGTCTCTGAAAAACTCGATGTACAGAAAATTCATCTGTAGGGTGACACGTACTTTATAAAAATTCACCATGACAACAATTCACAGGCCTACCTCGACTCCCAAGTCAGATATAAAAGCAAGTGAGAGAAGCGAAGAGCCCAAGTGGAAGAGCAGAACAGAAGAAGGAAGCCTGGACGAATAATGGATACGGGAAGAGATAAAGCTTTTTTTTTTAAGATCAAAAAACAAAGCACCCTTTCATGAGACAAGTAACAGGCAAGAATCACCAGCACCAGCATTTGAGAGAGAGAGAGAGAGAGAGAGAGAGAGAGAGAGAGAGAGAGAGAGGGAGAGGGAGAGGGAGAGGGAGAGGAAAGACTTGGAAAAAAGGAAAGTGAGTTTTGTGAAACCAACAAACCAAAAAAAATATTATTTTATAGATAAAGAACAGATGTTGAACACTGGCGATACCTTCAAGAAATGCCTTAGCCACAGCCGTCACACTCCCAGGAAGAGATGTCATAGAATTTGGGGTGATGCCTTCAATTTAGATAAACATAATAAGCTTTACAGAGGTGAGCAGACAGCTGCAACCCTGTAGTCTCCTACTGGGGAGTAAGTCTCACTGAACCAAAAGAGGCTTTTCTTAAAAAAAAAATCACGGAGAGTTGAATGATCTAATTTAGGGTGTGATTGCATGGGGAAATAGAGCATAATTTGGAGCCCTTGCGGAGCAGTCCGGTGCAGTTTATTTCCCAGTGCTCATAAGATGCACTGTGAAATGCGCTATAGCCTAGCCTTGATGTAGGCTTGGCTATAGCACAGTCACCACACATTACGTCCATGTTTTCATTGAGCTATCTCCTGGATCTCTCCTCTGAGCGATAACCAATTCCATCAGGTGATTTGTGAAATTAAGATGTGGAGGCCTGGGGGTGCATCACTTTTACATTTTCACCAGTGTGCTTTACAGAATTGAAACTCCTCTGCCTTTTTTGCTGTCTGGTCACCCAGATATGGAGGAGTTGAGTATCTTGGAACCAATCACGACAGCATAAAATTTATGACTGGCCAGGGCCACGTTGACACATGAGCAAGCTAGAAGCTAGGAGAGGGAAGGGAAACCACCAGAACTGCCACCAAATCCAGGTTTTCTATGCTTCCAGTCACAGCCTTCCCAGATGATCACATTGTCTTCCATAATTTGGTTTGTGGCCCCCAGATCTGGTATATTTCCCCTCCACCAATCAAAACATAATAAGACTCCCTGGAAAAGACCCTGATGTTGGGAAAGAAAGAAGGCAAGAGGAGAAGGGGACGACAGAGGACAAGATGGTTGGACAGTGTCATCGAAGCGACCAACATGAATTTGACCCAAGTCCGGGAGGCAGTGGAAGACAGGAGGGCCTGGCGTCCATGGGGTCACGAAGAGTCGGACGTGACTAAACAACTAAACAACAACAATCAAAACACTGAAATGCCTCTTTAAAGAATCTATTGCTGGCAGTAAGAGCTTTATGGTCAAATGTACTAGAGTTTTGAACCCACACTTTGGTTTGGAGATTTTTGGGTTGAAAAGCTTTCTAGCAAGCATTTGACTATTCCTATTGTCAGCAAAAAAAAAACAGTCTGAAACTCAGCATCAAAAAAACTAAGATCATGGCCACTGGTCCCATCACCTCCTGGGAAATCAAAGGGGAAGATATGGAGGCAGTGACAGATTTTCCTTTCTTGGGCTCCATGATCACTGCAGATGGAGACAGCAGCCACGAAATTAAAAGACACCTGCTTCTTGGGAGGAAAGCGATGACAAACCTTGACAGCATCTTAAAAAGCAGAGGCATCACCTTGCCAACAAAAGTCCGAATAGTCAGAGCTATGGTTTTTCCTGTCGCGATGTATGGAAGTGAGAGCTGGACCATAAAGAAAGCAGACCGCCAAAGAATTGATGCCTTTGAACTGTGGTGCTGGAGGAGACTCTCGAGAGTCCCCTGGACTGCAAGGAAAACAAACCTATCAATTCTAAAGGAAATCAAGACCGAATGCTCATTGGAAGGACAGATCCTGAAGCTGATGCTCCAGTACTTTGGCCATCTCATGAGAAGAGAGGACTCCCTGGAAAAGATGCTGATGTTGGGAAAGTGTGAGGGCAAGAGGACAAGGGGACGACAGAGGATGAGATGGTTGGACAGCATCACCAAAGCGACCACCATGAATTTGACACAACTCCGGGAGACAGTGGAAGATAGGAGGGCCTGGCATGCTCTGGTCCATGGGGTCACGAAGAGTCGGTCATGACTAAATGACAAAACAATGATTGTCAGCAGAGCCTTATGTGAAACATGGGGAGATAAACCCCAGACACCGCATTCCTTCCCTGGTGGCACACAAAGTCTAGCATATCATGTATTGAAAGTCACTGTAGAATCATCTTTAAGTACAATGCATATTGTTACTCACAGTCTGCATCTTGTGGTTGCAACCAAGAGAGAGAGAGAAAAGAGGTAAAATGGAACCTCCTGACATAAAGGGAATATTTATTTATTATTTAATGATTTACAATATTTTTATCCCACCTGTCTCCTTTAAAAGGAACCAAGGCAGCTTACATCATTAGAAAGACTACATTTAAAAGCTAAAAGCAGTAAGTAAAGAAATATTAAAAAAAGAATTAAACAAATATATTAAAAATGGTAAATAAAATCAATACTAAAACACAATTAAAACAACAGAGCACATTTAAAATGTCTCTCAGACCACCAGTCATTAAGGAAAAGCCTGTGTGAAGAGAAAGGTTTTTGCCTGTTTGCAGAAGGATGGCAAAGTTGGGGCCAATCTGGCCTCCAGTGGGAGGGAGTTCCAGAGTCTGGGAGCAGCCACGGAGAAGGCCCTCTCCTGTGTCCCCACCAAATGTACCTGTGAGGGTGATGAGACTGAGAGAAAGGCCTCCCCTGATTATCTTAAAATCCAGGAAGGCTCAAAGAGGGAGATGCGGTCATTTAGATACCTCTGCCTGATGCTTTCTCAGGAAAGCAAAAGAGAAGCAGTCCACCATACAAAATAAGAAAAAGAATCAAATTCCACATTTTTATATTTTATTTTTTAAAAAATATTTGTGTACTTATTGTTTTTAGCTTTTAAATATTATCTTTTAATGATATAAACAACTTTGGATCCTCTTCAAGGAGAAAGGCAAGGTAAAAACATTTTAAATCTATAAAAGAAATTGAAAACTTGGAAAAATTCCATCAAAATACCTTAAAATAACTTTGAAAAGTAACATTTCAGAAACAACTAGTTACAGTAGTTTTGGCAAGGAGCACAGTTATATTTTTGTCATCCGAAAGGAACAGGTGCCAGCTGTGTTCGTGGTACGTAGTTATTTTTGAGCTCTGGATATACTGTATTTTCCCGTGTATAAGATGCCCCCATATATGACACCCACCATGTTTCTAACCCAAAAGTAAGAAATCTAAGTGGGACTTAGCAAGTGTAGGGGGAAAGGGATCAAAGCCCTGCAGGATCGCTTTGATCCCTGCTTTCCACTCCACTTGTTTTTGTTCTCTCCTAAGCTTACTTCCGTGTATAAGACGACCCTCAATTTTTATTCTAAAGATTTTAGACAAAAGTATAGCCTTATACACAGAAAAATATGGTCTTTTTCTAAAGGGAGGATTAATGTTCTTCTAAAGATGGCCTACCTTATTCTCAGGGCTTCAGCATGCATTAATCTTCCCCTGTACTCATGTTTCTTCTCAATTGTTATTCACCCATTGTGTAAGATACTTCACTTGGGATGCAAGCTACAAGATAAATCTTTTCAGATTCTTTGTCTCCCTGCGGGCAACATGAAGTTTCTTTTAGTGGAAGGTTCTCCCCCCTCCTGCCAGAAAAGTTTCTTGGCAGTTGCAGCAGCCCCGCGCAATCTAACTCCGACTTCCCTAGTCCCTCGTTGTGTTGTCCAAGGGAGCTGCAGCGAAGGAGTCAGGCTGTCTCCCGCAGCTGATTCTTCACTTGCTTGGTCTATTCAGCAAGAAAGCGTTATTGCTAATTCTCCACTCCTGGCGCTCTAGGGGAAAGGAGATGCAGGGGAGAAACAAGGCAGAGAGAAATAATTGTGGTCCTGAAATAGCAGGCGATGCTGTGCCAGCAAAGCAACCTGTCGGAGGCCTTTAACGGAGGGCTCACTTCAGCAATTTCCCAGCTACTGGTGTGCTTTTTGATGACAACAGAGTCACATCAAACACAAATTATGCTGCCCAGGTCAGCTATAACAAGGGGGCCCTGACACGAAACCTTGCCGTATATCCTCACCTTCCAATAACGGCATCCTTGTTCACGATTTTTGCTGAGCAGCCACACCCTTCCTGGAAAGACTCCATTCCACTTCCTCCCAGTTCAGCTAGATAGTTTCTCTGCAAATCCTTGTTTGTTTCATTCTTGCATGGGGAGAAGGAACATTTGCAAGAATTAAGGGACTGTTTTAGGCACAGATGTTATTTAGCTTCTGTGTGAAACATTGCACTTCATGCAAAACGTGTGTGTGTGTGTGAACACACAATACAGTGATGCCCTGCTTAACGATTACCCTGCTCCACGATGAAATCGTTTAACGATGATGTTTTTGCAATCGCAAAACGATCTTTAAATGGGTTTTTTTGCTTAATGACGATCGGTTCCCTGCTTCGGGAACTAATTCTTCGCTAAACGATGATTTTCAAACAGCTGATCGGCGGCTCTCAAAATGGCTCCCCGCTGCTTTCAGCATGGATTCCTCGCTATACAGACATAGGAAAATGGCCGCCCTATGGAGGACCTTCGCTGGACGGTGATGTATTTTGCCCATTGGAACGCATTGAACGGTTTTCAATGCATTTCAATGGGATTTTTTTATTTCGCTTGACAACAATTTAGTTGTACAGCAATTTTGCTGGAACGGATTATTGTCATCAAGCGAGGCACCACTGTACTAAGTTTGTGCCCATCTCTGCTCGTTAGGTTTTAGGAGACCACCAGCTGAAGCCTTGGGGAACTGCTACATTTCCCACACCTCCAACCACCTCCAGGCAGAGGCAATCTGAAAACCACCAGCACTGGAAAAGCAGAATAGTGTGTAGTGTTTGGGGCTCTTCTCCAACATTTTCCAGCTAGCGCTGAGGATATTTGCCCAGTTGCCATGTCCCTTATTACCTGGTAAGCTTGTCCACCAGACTCTGGTTAACTTTCTCCCTCTACGCCAACTTGTCTCTGGACTTCCCTTTTTGCCTTGGGAGAGACATTTCCTTTAGAGGCTACATATCTATTGTCTTGCAGACCCTTTTATGTCAAGCAACAGGACACTGTGATTGCCCACTGGGACCTCAGACCTTCTGCCGAACCTTCCTTCTGAGGCAGATCATCCTTGGGAAATAAAACACTGTTAAATAGGACATGACAGGTAGGAATGTAGGAGGCCAGGCACACCTGTGTCCCCCCATCATCACTATGCTTCAAGCATCACTTGGTTTCAGGCTGCAATCTTTTGAAGAGGCCTTAGGATTTACCTGGACTTATTTATCCTAATTCCTCTTGTGCCCATTTCTAAGTCCGGAAGGAGTTCCAGCTATCATCCCAAAGCCAAGCCAAGTATGCTGTTTATATATTGCTCCATAGCGTTTAAAGCACTCTCTGGGCATTTTACAATTCGATTATGCAGGGTACACACTGCCCCCTCAGCAAGCTGGGCCCTCAATTTACTGGCCTCAGAAGGATGGAAGACTGAGTCAAAACCTTGAGTTGGCTATCGGAGACCATCAAGGTCAAGCGCAGGTTGTAAGAAGAGTTTTGGCTGCAGTACTGCAGTATAGCCACCTTATGAGGCTCCTTAAACCTTGTCTGCCCCACCTCTGTGACATCATAAAGCCCAACCCCATAGTTTCAGATTTTAGTGGGGGTGCTGTTGATCTGACAGCCCATATTGCTAATGACTTTTTGTGGCTGCTTCGTGGTTTAGCAATGTACAGTGGTGCCACGCATTACGATGTAAAGAGAAATTAAAAAGCCCATAGAAACACATTAAAACCCGATTAACGCGTTCCTATGGGCTTGAAACTCACCGTCCAGCGAAGATCCTCCATAGTGCAGCCATTTTCGCTGCCCGTGCAGCGAGAAATCCGTCCCAGAAAAGAGCGGGGAGCCATTTTTTTTTAACCCGGCGGCCATTTTGAAACAACCGATCAGCTGGCCAAAAATCGTTGTTTTGTGAGAATTGGTTCCCGAAGCAGGGAACCGATCATCGCAAAGCGAAATTCCCCCATAGGAAACATCGTTTTGCAATAGCTTTTGTGATCGCAAAACCTTCGTCGTACGTAATGCGATTTTGTCATTAAACGGGGCGCTCATCTTGCGAGGCACCACTGTATATGAACATACTGGTTCAGTATGGCTTGTCCTTTGTTCTTCCCAGAGTGTTCAAAAAGTTATTTTCTGGTTCTACAGTTCTTAGAATTCCCCAGCCAAGACAGTCACTGGTTGTTGAGTTCTGGAATTTACAGTCTAAGAAAACAGCTTTTCCCTTCTTTTCTTTTTTCTATATAGAGAGGATTTTTTTCTCTTAAAAAATACATGGATATACATACACACACTTTAAAAACCACGAATTCCCACCCCATATGGTGTGTCCCAGCTATTGGGGGTGAGAGCTTTTTAGTTTATTGGCATTTAAGTAAGCTGAATAATTCATTTAAGATGGCAACCCTTGGTTTTTTTAAAAAAAATCTTTTTCATAGCATTAAAATTGTTTTATGAAAGCTGCAGCGAGCCCTCTTGGATATTTTCTGTGATAGAAAAGCAGGGTGTAATTACTGTAATGAATACAAATAAATGTGCCTGCCTGCATGTATTTAATGTATAAAAGAAATCGAATGGAGGCATTTATCAATGCAATTTTTACCTCCTTAAGGATGCGGTGCTGAGTGCATTGACCAAGACTAGGACTATGCACTATCTTTAGACAAATGTGGAAATATGGTGTGAATCGGGGGTATCTATGTGTTTCTAGGGTGACCTTAGGGCAGAGCAAAGAGCCTTCGGGCACTTGAAGGGGCAGAGAAGCCCCTTCATCCTTCGTGTGAAATACAGCATTTATAGGGGACGTGGGACGTGGTGGCGCTGTGGGCTAAACCGCAGAAGCCTCTGTGTGCTGCAGGGTCAGAAGACCAGCAGTCGTAAGATCAAATCCACGCGACGGAGTGAGCTCCTGTTGCTTTGTCCCAGCTCCTTGCCAACCTAGCAGTTCGAAAGCATGTAAATGCGAGTAGATAAATAGGTACCACCTTGGTGGGAAGGTAAACAGCATTTTGGGTCTAAGTTGCGCTGGCCACATGACAACGGAAACTGTTTCAGACAAACGCTGGCTCTATGGCTTGGAAACGGGGATGAGCACTGCCTCCTAGAGTCGAACACAACTGACTAAAATGTCAAGGGGAACCTTAACCTTTACCTTATAGGGTGAAAAATCTTAAAAGTGGGGGGGAGAGAAAATTTTACTTACTTACTTACTTACTTACTTACTTACTTACTTACTTACTTACTTACTTACTTACTTACTTACTTACTTATTTATTTATTTATTTATTTATTTATTTATTTGATTTAGATCCCGCCCATCTGGTATATTCTACCACTCTGGGCGTAATCTCTCCTGCACACTCTAAGTACTCAGGAATGGGGAAGATCTCAGAGTGAGGTCTTCAGGCGGCGGAAGCCATTCTGCATCTCTATATAAGTTGTAGTGTGAATGAGAGACTTCAACTGGTGTAGCCTATTGCCTGGATTTTGCCTTTGGGCCTTCCATTCCTTCCTATACCACTAGGACCAAGAGTGCATGGAGGTGCATGTGCCGGGGAAGGCCTGCATTCTTGTGATTCAGAAGATCACCGATAAGACACTAGGGTCAGTCTTTCTCTCCGACCCCTTTTGGTTTCTCTTTCCTTCTTGGTGTGGTGGCATCAGTCGTGAAGTTCCTAAAAGCCATGGCCTGCGTCTATTTTCCTTGCGTTCTCTAGCTGAAGGAGGCAAGTCATTCTGGCGGTGATGTGTAATTGTCCCCATCAAACTCACAGCCCTTTGTGTTTCCCCATTCATGGGGACAGGGGAGTGGTGGCCAAACTGTGCACCAGAGCGCCCTGGGGCACCTCCAAACCCAGCTAGGGGCACCGCGGAATCGTCTCATCCTTCGCTGCCACCTCCCTCTCCTGCTCCTTGACCGGTGGGTCTCCCGGTGTGTTGGCTGGGATTGTTTCTAATGCCCTGTCTGTGCTCAGGTGCAGACCCCAGGGGGCAAGCCGCACCCCTGCCCCCCAAAACCCACCTGTGCAGGAGGAGAAGAGGCAGAGGGCACCTTTTTTTTTGTACCAAGGTGGCTCCTGGATGGGTCAAGGGAGCTGCACGTGGAGAAAGTTGAGAGCCACTGGGATAAGGCTTTATGTGGAGATCAAGAAATAGACAGATGCTGGGCAATGACATAGAGAGGGGGGATTGGGCCGAAATGTCTTCAGATGGGCACAGCGTGGGTCAGTGAGCAATCCATGTGCCCTTATTTGGGCACAGACTGGGTTGGAGGGCCAGTATGCAGTCTACTCAAGAACCTTCCCCAGCTTGGTGCCCTCCAGAATGTCGTCCTTGCTCATTGAGAATAATGGGGACTGGAACACCTGGAAGGACCAGGGGTATTGTAGTAGAAAGAAAATTGCATTGATCTCAGCAAAGCCTTGCTCCTGGGTAAGCCTGCTTATAATTGTGCATTCAGCAGACCCTCAACTGACATGTATCGATTGCCTCAACCAGAAGGACACACTGTTAATATGTAAGAGTTGCAAGGGGGGGGGATATAGATATGCCCAAGGGGATGGGTCTCCAGGAGGCAAGGGGAGAGCTTGTCCATCTCCTTCCCCTGGACTGGGGCATGGGGGTAACACGGTTAGAGTAAGCATGTCACTTGTTAATTTTATTTCCCACTAATGAATATCAATGCCATTACTTTAATGGGTGATAACATTGATGACATTAACATTGCAGATGTTTGAGTAATGAGTAATATTTCTAAGTTACTTGAAAATGTTCTTTTAGGGGACTCGGCTTTTTTGGCATCTTTTTTGCACTCTAACTTTTAGATGCATTAATGATGTGCTACTAGCATGTGATGTTAACTTGCTTTTTCATAAATTTAACAGCGACTCAAATGCATTAGCTTTTTAAAAATGTTTCCTAGCTCTAGCCTGGAGTGTAAAAATAGCAAGGGCTTAAAACGGTAGGTATCTGGTTTAGGTTTAAGCATCTGGCTGCGGAACCAGAGGTCGAGAGCTGAATTCCGGACTGTGTCCCTCCTGGGAGAAAAGCCAGCCTGGGTGGCCTTGGGCCAGCTGTGCGGTCCCAGGGCGCCCCCTAGAGGAAGGGGAGGGGAAACCACTTCTGTCCGGAAAAGTGCCAGTATTCTCTACCTGGAAAAGGGTCTCCATAAGTCAGAACTGACTTGACTGCACATGATTATTATTACCTTACAACCTTAAACCTACAGATACTTTGTTCAACCCCATAGAGGGAAAGGAGAAGTTTCATACAGTAGCCCAAGATGATTTCTCTCTGCTGCTGCTGATCAGCATGAAATTTAATTTGCATTAAATTGGTCTGAGATGGAGGGAGTGTGAAATTAACTTCAATTGATTCACAGTGCAGAGACAAAAACAGTATGGGAGGGCTCCTTCCTACCTCCCCCAGCAGCTCAGAACATATAATACAGAAGATGGGGGAAGGAGGAGACCATTCCCGAGGGACACCACTTAATTGATGGCAATGAAATAGCTCTCTCAATCTAAAAATCATCCTGTGTCAAATACTCTCCACAGGGGGTGAATGATAATAATAATAATAACGGCAGCCTAGACCGAAGGGGTCTAGGAGGCTACAAGCCAAGTAAGCCCCAGTGAGCAACATCTCACTGAGAATGGTGGCGTTTTTCAGAAGGACAGTTACATGATGAAGGTGAAGAGACTTAAGGTAGGGACTTCTCCCTGCCACTTGAGTTTCATTTGGGCTTGCAAGAGTTGGAAGGTCTTATCGGCCATGAAGTCCATCTCTCAACTTGATGGGGCAAAGGCAAGCTAGATTATGCTGCCCTTCTAGGGAAATGACCATCTGTCTGATGGTTCCTCATAGGGTGTTCAACTGCTTTCCTGCAATTTCAGATCAAATCCGGGCCTCTGGGGCAACGCCAAACTCGTGGCCTGAGTCTGAGACTTTCAAATGTCCTTCTGGTTTTCTGGACTGCTAATTCCACAAGTTCCAGCTAACGTGTCCAATGGTGAAGGATTATGGGAACCTAAGTCCCAATGATCTAGAAGGCACCATCACCATGAAGAGTAGTCCTCATTCTCTTTAAAGCACAGCATGCTGAAAGGGTCACAATACTCAAGATGAGGTCTGAAGGGGACATGCAAAACGAAAGTCAGAGGTGCAAAGCCATGGGGGAGAATCAATAGACATGTCAATAAATGCCATCTGTATCCTTGAGATTATTGTTACAGTATAATAAAATAAAGAAGATGGTTTATGATCTTCAGATTCACATAACTCTTGCAAAGAAGAGTCTGAAGCATATAAGAAAATAACAGATGTCTGTCTAGCTATTCAGAGATATCTAGCCATCCAGAAAAAAACCCTCTTTTCCACACTGGCAACAAGAGGATATGAAGACTATTTATATACCGTATTTTTCGCTCCATAAGACGCACCTTTCCATAAGACGCACCAATTTTTTAGGAGAAGAAAACAGGAAAATATAATCTGTTTTCTTCGCTCCATAAGACGCACAGACTTTCCACACCCCTGTTCTGTGGGAAAAAAGTGAGTCTTATGGTGCAAAAAATACAGTATTTATATATAACACAACAGTGAGGTTACAAATACTAAAAGGATGTCATACAAAAAACATGAGCAACACCAAAACACATTCAAAACATTAAGGTACAACGAGCCATTAGAAAGCATCACTTTAGAAAGTTTGCCTGAAGAGAAAGGTCTTCACCTTGCTTGCAGAAGGCATGCGTGCAAAAACTACCGCCACCTTAATTTGCTCCTTTAATCCTGGAATGTGAAGTCATTCCTCATTGTTCAAAAAGACAAACCAGCACCTTAACATAACATGTTGTTTGTATCAGATTTTTTTTTCAAACTCTGCCATTGCACTGCCCTCTGACTGGTTGGAGGGATCTTCATATCACAGAAGCATTGAATTGTGGAGTATTCCAGGCAAACAACTGGCTCTCACAGAGCTGCTGCAGCAGGGAACCATAGCATCCCTAGTTTCCAGGAAAAAAAGGAGAGAGATAGAAGGCACAGAAAGTGTAGAGATGGGGCTAAGAGATTTATTCCAGGCTTCTTTTTCAACAAAAAAGGTGTGTGATTTTATTCTGCTTGATTCAACCAGCTTGCTGGGCTCATGGTCAACTTGAAGGCACAGGATGGGGTGAAATCCCCCATCCCTCTTGCATTACCCTTTTAATCAACAAGGGCTGCGTCCATTGCCCTTTTAAAAGCCCTCCCTCACTCCCTTCTCTGTGGCTGCCTTAGGAAGCTGCTCTCTTCATCAAGTAGCATCAAGGGTTTTGCCTGCAGCTATACAAAAAGAGAGGATATATAACATAGATTATCCTGCTCTGCAGACTGCTACTGCCTCAGCTAGAGACCCTTCGGTCCTGCCTCATCTCGAGACTCCCAAATACGGAATTCCAAAATGTGATGTAGTCATGCCATTTGGCTGTGTCCTGCTCTTGCCATGTGCATTTCCCTGTTTGCAAGAATAGGTTCTCCTTCAACTCTGGAAACAAACAAGAAGTTCTGGACCTTGTTGGCTTATCCCTCAAAGGACACAAGACAGGTTGGGCACCAATCTGTGCACTCCTTCCTATTGAGGCACTGGCTGGGTTGGGGAAACAGAGCACACCCCAAACTTGCTATGGGATGATTCGAGAAATAGTTATCGCATAGCCATAACTTGGTCCAGAAGCAGTTAAGCAGCATTCCCCTTTAGAGTTTTTCTTTCGTGCTAACTAACAAATTCTGCCGCCTGCTTCTTCTTCTTCTTTTTTGAAAAAGGTATTTACTGTTTTATGATTTTCTCCTGAATCAACATATTAATTATTGATAAGAGCTAGCGCAGGAAGAAAACAACGAAACCTCCAGTGCCTGTAACTTTCAAAGTGATGATCTGGGTTTTTTCTCTCTCCCTCCTTCCAAGGAGGAGGCAAAAACAACAACACACACAAATCAGAAGAGAGCTCAAGCAGGCGGAGGCTACCAGCAGTGGCAATTGCAGACAACAAATGGAACAGCAATGAAACAAGGCTGAATGAGAGGGGAGAGGAAATCACAGGGCCAGTTTATCTTATTCAGTCACCGGGATTTAGCGCAACGCAACCATTCCATTGCAAAGCTCACCATTATGGTCTAATAGATCACTCTCTTTCTTGCATTGCCTCTTTTCTGCCTGTTAGGCTTTATCAGCTCCCAGAACTGGTTAAAGATGCTTGTGTGTTATTCTTCTGGGTTCATTTCCCCAGGACTCTCAAAACAGAATCAGGAGAAGATCCATCTTCCCTATAGTTTGTGTGTGTGTGTGTGTGTGTGTGTGTGTGTGTGTGAACCACAGATTAGAACAACATTTCTAAAAGACGATAACTCCCATTACTTAAAAAAAAATTACCATGTACATTATTGCTTGCTGTTTTACAAGGAACATGTTATCAGTTTCAAATTAATTTTCAAAATTATGTTTGTTGGGGGGGGGAAACTTAAAATATATAAATGTCATAATTTCACCCAGTTACATTTTCTCCCTCCCAAGGAGTACACTGGAAGTCTTGGCTCAACCTCATTAATTACAAAATAAACTGCTACTTTATTCCTTAAAGAGAGCATCATTATGCTTTCATCCTCTTCAAAGTAACTGCCAGCAATCTGTTAGTGCTCACGTGACGTTTATCTAAATGGCCTGTAAAAGCCCTATCAGGATCCTATCAAGGCCCAGGATGAGGCAAAGAGGCATGATATTTTGGGATTTTGACCTGCTGGATTGCCAAGATTCCTGGTTTGCAGGATCTGGTGGTTTATCATCCACACTGGATTCAAAGGATGTTGATCATCCTGAGTGGAAGAATCCAGGGCTCAGTTCCGGCTTGACTGCACATAACAAAAATCAAGGTTTACATATTGGGTAAATATGATGTTTCACTGATGTCCCAGGGAATGTTTTTATCACATACCTGGTCATGCACTCATTTGTGCAACCAAGATGTACACCAGCACCTTATTAATGCACCATAATGAGGCTTAGTAAGTAAACTGTAAATACCAGTTGAAGTCCATCCAACACGTCAGAGATAAGCTTGTAGGCAGTATTGGGCTTCTTCTACCATATAGACAGAATTACCATGTAGCATTTAGGTTGACGTTCATGCAATGTCACTGTGAAGTCATGTTTTATGCTTGTCTAGCAGGATGTGCCTGATGATGGAGGAAAACTTTGTTCTCTAAACCCAGATTAACATGAAGATCAGAACACAAGCAATCCTTTGGATTCTACACACTTCTCTAAACTTTGGTGAAGTTCTTAGATTTTTTTTGAGTGAATATTCAGCAAAGAGGCATATAAAATGAGTAGGGTATACAAAGTCACATACAAAAATTATACAGTTGGGTAACTGAAGAGAAGCGAAACCAATGGAAGGAAATTGAGGTATGTCCATTCTCAAGTCATATTTCCTATTTGCCCTATAAAAGAACCAATGAGAAAAGCAGGATCCCATTCATATTTAATTCCTCACATTTATTCTGATAAAATAGAGGGGATGAGATCTTCTTTTCTCCTTGCCATGACACTATCTTCTCTCTTCCTCAAGAGATCTTGGAGGCAAGATTTCTTAGAAGTATTATGGCCATCTTTTCCTAAAAGATATGGCAGGCTGTGTCCATGTCTTGGGCTCCAGTGGGCTGGACCCACAGGTCAGGTCTTGGTCAAGCGTGACACCAAGGAAGTTCAAAACCAGAGTCAAGGTAACGTGACCAGAGGCTCATCAAGGGGGCAAGCAGATCGGGAGAACCAAAGTCAAACACCAGGAACACCACAAATCAAGCTTGGCCAGTCGCCTCTACAGACGATCAGGGGCAGTCCAAGAAGAATGACAAAGACCATCCAAAGAGTTATACTCAGCCAGAACGACAATAATGAGGATTAAGATATGTGACCAGCAGGAACTGGAACCAGAGGAGAGAGACATTATCTCCTGCAAAAAACACAGATCCAAGTGGAGGTTTATACAACTGCCCTGTGGCAGCTACTCCCTGATCTCAGCTTCAGACATTTGCCCATCTGGCAGAGAATGCAACTACAGCATTTGGTCTGCTGGGTGTCCCTGGGAGGAACAGCTTTCCTTCATCCTCAATGGAAATAATCCAGTAAAACCACAACAGCAGGAATATTACAGCTCCTGCGTAGAATTAGCTTCTTTAACGTTGGAAAGGTAGACAAAAAAGCAAGTGCTGTAGGATTGTAACAATTTGTTTGCAGAACAGCAGTGCTCCTGCAGAGAATTCTCCAAGAAAGGATGGGGGGAAAAATACTGTACAGGGTTCTCAAGATTATTCTGCACAAAATGGCATTCTTCCCATGCAGGGTTTACTGGAAAGGGCCTTAAGGTGCCTAGATTTTGATAGTTCCCTGCACAGAATGACAGACAAAACTGGGGGGAAAAATGAAGACATCTCATTGGTACAAAGGGAAGTCTTAGCAGTGAATCTTAGCATGGTGAGACTCAGAAAATCGTAGAGAACAAAGATAAAAGGGACTACTTATCACATCCATACAGCAGTGTAACAAATACAGTGGTGCCTCGCTAGACAGTTACCCCGCATGACAGTTTTTTTGCTAGACATTGGCTTTTTGCGATCGCTATAGCGATTAGCAAAACAGTGATTTCTATGGGGGAATTTCGCTGGACAATGTTTGGTCCCTGCTTCGCAAACCAATTTTCGCTAGAGGACGACTTTGATAGCTCCCTCCGCGCTCACAAAACAGGTGTTTTTGGGACCTAAGCTTCGCAAGACAGCGATTTAAACAGCTGATTGGTGGTTCACAAAGCAGCTTTCCTATGGCTGATCTTCGCTAGACAACGACAATTCTTCCCCATTGGAACGCATTAAACAGGATTCATTGTATTCCAATGGGGAAATGCTTTTCGCTAGACAATGATTT
This sequence comes from Pogona vitticeps, assembly GCF_051106095.1. Classification (NCBI taxonomy): domain Eukaryota; kingdom Metazoa; phylum Chordata; class Lepidosauria; order Squamata; family Agamidae; genus Pogona; species Pogona vitticeps. Next base: position 8,114,000 of record NC_135794.1, on the reverse strand, counting down.
TGCTAAACAGCAATTTCAGTGGAACGGATTATCATCATCTAGCGAGGCATCACTACAGTATATAGCAGAGATTTCAAACAGAAAGGAGAAAGCTCAGGCTTTCCTTTCATGAAAACAGGGATATCACAAACAGATACATGGTCCTATCTGTGTACTATGTGACTGTGGAAGTGTATCATAACTTTTAATTAGCTCCATGCTGCAGAAGCATTATCTGCCATTTTATGTACATCAAACTTCTGTTAAACTGGGGGTGGGGCACATGTAGCCCTTGGAATGATCTCATTAATCTCCAGGCCTAATTTCAAGTGCCCTATGCAAGGGATCAGATGAGGTCTTTATAAGATCCATCTTTTCACTACAGCCCATGAGATAAGAATGTTGCAGAGTTTTGAATTTTGGTTAAATTCTTCTAGCTGTGCTGACAATTCACAATGCAAAATAGTTTTAAGTTCCCCAGATTAGTACCTACTCCTTTCTCATCAACTGGCACTTAGAGTCTCAGTAAGTAACTGTGAAATGTTAGGTGGATAAAGAATAAAGGGCGTCATCTACTTACAGTTGAGCAGATCTACAGCAAGCTGAACAAACATGGTTGACTGCAACAACAGGCCTCAAGAGACAAACTGCTTCCAATAGATTCAGAAAAGAGAGGGAAAGAAAGGCAGAGCAGAGAGGCAGGGCTCTCCTTGAATTCAGAGGCAGGGAAAGAACTATTAGGTAGCGCTGGATAGACTGACAGTCCCATCCACACCTACTCAAGGCAGCATGTGAGTTTGTAAAAAACTTCAATGGAGAAGGAAGAGAGAAAGAGAATGGAGGAGCAGAAGAATAGGGGGAAAGAGGGAGGGAGGGATTTCTGTCCTTTTTACTCTGACTCTGTCTATTACTAGCTTCAATTCTGCCTGCGACTGGAAGAGCAAATAGAAGATGCCACAAATTTGTTTATTGTTTCCAAACCAATGGCTTTATTACAATCTTTAAAATTGTTGATATGGGCTATGCAACAGTGAGCAGTCAATGGTGTACTATATTGCAGGTTTCTGTAACAGAGGCTGAAGAACCTTCTGTCAGAATTTCCAGAGGACTGGCTTATATCAGTGGTTATGATCCTTGAGTCCCCAGATATTCTAGGACTACAGCTCCCAGAAGCCATCACCACCATCAATGCTGGCCAGGGTTTCTGGGAGCTGCAGTCCAAGAACACCTGGGTGACCCAAGGTTGCAAACCGCTGGCTTACATGATCGTTGGGGTTCCTTTCAACTCTACAGTTCTGTGATATTATGATTCTATGTGGCTCCCAACAGGCCATTTATAAGGACCTGCTGCTCTCGGTATTAAATGAGCATGACCCACAGTCTTATATGGTGGTTCCTCGCAAGACAATGTTAATTCGTTCTGTAAAAATCACTGTCTTGTGAAAACATCATCTTGCGAAATGCGGTTCCCCATTGGAATGCATTGAAATCTATTTAATGCGTTCCAATGGGGGGGGGGGAAGTCTTCCAAAGCATTGGTCTAAAAAAAACCAAAAACTGTCTTGCGAAGCACGGAACCAAACATCGTCTAGCGAAAATCACCCATAGGAAAAACCGTTTTGCAAAGTGGAACAGCAATCGCAAAAACCCGTTGTCTTGCGGATTAATCGTCCCGCGAGGCAATAGTCTTGCGAGGCACCACTGTATTAAATGTATGGAACCAGCCCAGATATTCCATCTGACTGTTGAATTGACTACCCCTGGTTGACCACCACTGACAAGAGCAGGGAAGATCTGTGCAGGAGGAACTCCGCTCTGAAACAAGCAAGACAATAAAGGTGATGATTAGGGACATCATCTCTTTGCATTTTGCTGTTTGTAGCATCTTCTTTCCTCATTCGGCCCATACTTTTTGTTAGCTTTCGGAGCCCAAGGATTACATTTGTTTGCAAGAGGTAATGATTTCTCGCCCATTCCCCATTGATTTCTTCACGGAAAGTTAACAAACAGGCTTCATTGTCCTAGACGGAGGCTTGAGCAATCGCTGGGTGACATTTGCCAACCTGGTTGTTATGCTATTTGCCTCAAAACTCATCCTTTCCTAAACGCTGGAAGCACAAAAGGCCACACTGAAAAACATACTGTTTTCTATTCATAAATCGTGACTGATTCCAAAGCATGGGTTGCACTCCTCAGGAAAAAAAAATCAATCAGGATTATGATTGGAGAGCTGCTTTACTTTCGGAAAACTGCTGGTATCTCCTCTGCTGAATTAAATTGCCCTCACCCCATTTGGCTGTTCTGCATCTCGGTTCATCCGTTTGCTCACTTTTCTGTTATTATTATTTTGCTGTTTGCAAAGAAAACAAGGCAAGAACATGCAGGGGGAGGGAGACTTAATAAGCTGCCGTTTGTGCAAATCCCTTGCTATTAAAAATGGGGAAAGGCCAAAAAAGACTGCTGGAAGGGAGGACGGGGAGAGGGGAATGAAAGACAGTTTATGCTTTCATTTAGTATTCATTTTTTATCATACAATTCTAAACAGCCTCCTAAAATGTGCATATGGGGGGGAAGGAAATGTGCAAAAGATGGTTTACATTAAAGAAATCTGTGTGGTAGGCAAATTTGCACCTAAAATGGGTAGATTAGAGGAACGGACTGTCTAAGTACAGATGAATTTCTGCACAGGCTTCTTTTTGAAATCAAAACATTGCAAGCGTATGTGCAAATGATGTGGAACTAACTTAACATGGGGAAAATGAGAAACCAGAATTGGCACTGAGCTTTACTCTGACGGGGATTTCTAAAGGAACAGCATCACGGCAACGGGGAGATGAAGCTGGTCCCCATCCATCCGAGCGAGAAGAAACTACGGCTCCAGCTCTTGCTTTCTTATTTCTTTCTATTTTCCTTCAGTATATAATAATCTTAGAACTACAGAGCTGGAAGGGACCCCATGGACCATCAGGTCCAGCCCCTGTCAAGAAAGCCCAGTGGAGAATCGAACTCTTAACCGCTGGCTCCGCAGCCAGAGACCGAAACCAATCCCACAGAAACATCTCTATTGTGCTTTGGGCTAGCAGGCATGGATTGCCGCCACTCTCAGTTAGCTCACTTAGAAACGCTGCTTCAGATGTTTTACAAGTGTGGATAAATAAATAAGCAAAGCAATCCATGGTGGTAACACTACAGATAGCAAAAACTGGCACAGAAGGGAACATGAGAATGACATTACTCTCTTTTTTTGGTACTACAACTCCCAGAATCCTGCAGTCAGCATCTCTCCTAGAGGATTCTGGGAGATACAGTCCAAAACAGGATTGTTCCCTACCTCTGGTATGAGCTCCTTAGGCATATCCTGTTCCATTCTGTCTTGAACATGGAAGATAGATAGATAGATAGATAGATAGATAGATAGATAGATAGATAGATAGATAGATAGATAGATAGATAGATAGATAGATAGATAGATAGATAGGTAGGTAGGTAGGTAGGTAGGTAGGTAGGTAGGTAGGTAGGTAGGTAGGTAGGTAGGTAGATAGATAGATAGATAGATAGATAGATAGATAGATAGATAGATAGATAGATAGATAGATAGATAGATAGATAGATAGATAGATAGACAGATAGACAGATAGATAGATAGATAGATAGATAGATAGATAGATAGATAGATAGATAGATAGATAGATAGATAGATAGATAGATAGATAGATAGATAGATAGATAGATAGATAGATAGATAGATAGATAGATGGATGGATGGATGGATGGATGGATGGATGGATGGATGGATGGATGGATGGATGGATGGACGGACGGACGGATGGATATGCCACCTTTCTCCCCAAAAGGACCCAAGGTGGCTTGCATCACTAAAACAATTTTTAAAAGCTAAAACAGTAAGTATACAAATATTTAAAAAGAAGTAAACAAGTACTATATTCAAATGGTAGTTAAGATCAATACTAAAATACATATAGGAGGTTTCTGTGTGTTCTGTTTTTTTTATAATCTTGCTGATCTGCAACCGTAATAAAGAATGATGATGAATATTAAAATACGTTTAAAACAACAGAGCACAACAGCCCATTTAGAACGTCTCTCAGATCACCAGTCACTGAGGGAAAGCCTGCCTGAAGAGAAAGGTTTTTGTTGGCCTGTGGAAAGAGAGCCAAAATTGGGCCAACCCCGGTCTCCTGTGGGAGGGAGTTCCAGAGTCTGGGGGCAGCCATAGAGAAGACCCTCTCCCATGTACTACAACTCCCAGAATCCTGTAGTCAGCATCTCTCCTAGAGGAGGGCACGTCTGAAGGTGGTGGAACCAAGAGAAAGGTCTCTCCTGATGATCTTAATCCTCAGGCAGGCTCACACAGGGAGATGTGGTCTCTGAGAAGCTAACAGAAACAGGTAAAAACCAACGGTACAGTATCTACAGATGATGCACCCCCCTGGGACAACATCAGAAGCCAGTAATGCAAAATGAAATACCTGAATTCTTTGCTGTATCCTTTTAACCATCATTATAATCAATACATTTTAGATTGCCTTTTCACATTCATCGGTTTCTTCGTTCGTAAGTGCCTCTGAATCTGATTGATTGAGACTCTTAAGTGCACTAAAACTCAAGAGCAATGAACCTCCCCATCCCTAGATCAGGGTAGGCTTCATCATCACATATTACCCCAAAGTAGCTCTTGAGAGACCCATGCAAGGAGCACACATATGCTCAAGCGTGCATCCCTGGGAGAACTGACAACCTCCGTTCAACAGGTATCCGCCATTTTGTTTTTCTTCCTGTGCCTCCAGGACTCCATTGGTCTAGATCAAGGAAAATGGTGGCTGCTGGAATTCTGCAATTTGAGGAGCTTAGCCTATGTTTACCATTAAATCTTCAAAGAATTCACCACTACAAAGAAAGCCGCTTCCACGTCAACAGGTGGAGAAAACCAAGGGAATTTTGGGAAGGGATTCCTGAGGTCTGGAGGTGCCCCTATATTAGGTCCCAAAATATAATGGATATCTATGCTCCTGGGGGAATCTTCCTGTGGAGCTTAGCAATAATATGTTAAACATTAATTTTGTTGCCCTCAATTTGTGTGTGTGTTTTTTCCTAACTGCAAGTTTAAATTCATTGTTTTAATCATTACATGCCAACAATGTTAATATTTTCCCGAGAAAAATTAACATGCCGTGGTATTGTGATTCATTAGTTTTGGGGAGGATTAGCCATTTTGGGCCATTTTTAAAATAATTCCGAATGATTGCCTATTTAACTATTTAATGGTTGATGGTTTATTAATGATGTACACAATGAATTAATTATATGCCCCTTCTGCATGTCTTAATGTTGTTGAATTAATTTTTATTTAATGTTTTCATGATGACACGGTGTTAGTCTTAATGCTTCCAACTTTGCCCTGCCTGCTTGAGTTTCTGTATGACTTACTGTTTTAATTTCATCTCCTTCCAAGCAGGAACGGTAGAGGTGTACTCTAAGCCCTTCTTTTTATAGGCTGGTTTGTCAGTCTGTCCTGGTAGCTGGGACAGCCACAGCTGTGTTCAAAATGATGTCAGGTCACTGGGAACTGCCATCTAAATTCCACCAAATCCCCTCATGATATTGCTATTCCAGGGGAATCATGGGAAATCAAAATGGCAGCCAGACTAATGTGCTTGATGATGCTCAAATTTCAAGATGAGGGGAATGTCAGACGTGAAGGTAGAGCAATTTCAACCAAGAATGCCAAGAACTCAGTCCAGTCCTTGTAATGTTATTTAAAAGGCTAGTTTTACTGGAGTGAGAAAATGCCAACATATCTCTCCTACTCTGGCCATGCTGCACTGGCTGCCCATCCGTTTCCGCATTGACTTCAAAGTATTAATGCTTACATATAAAGCCCTAAACGGTTTAGGACCTCGATACTTGGCGGAACGCTTACTCCCAACTCGTTCTACCCTTGTCACCCGCGCGAGCCAGGAGGTGAGGCTGAGGAGCCTGACGCCGAGGGAGGCCCGGAAGGAAAGAACTAGAAACCGGGCCTTCTCGGCGGTGGCTCCTCGCCTCTGGAATAACCTACCTCCGGAGATTCGCGCTGCACCCTCGCTAGGTACTTTTAAGAACCAACTAAAAACATGGATGTATAGGCAGGCCTTCCCTTCCAGTTAATTCCTGTCCTCTTTCCTTTTTTACTCTTTTTCTCTTTATTTGATTTATTTTGTATTTTTCCCATCTTGCAGAATCATTTAATTAATTAATTGTCATAAATTTTTTCTTGAACTTGTTATCCTTTATGTTGTAAGCTGCCTAGAGTGGTCGAAATGACTAGATAGGTGGGGTATAAATACAATAAATAAATACAATAAATAAATAGTATGGGGGTATTTGTATTTGTATACAGCTGGATGTAATGGGGCCAGACAGTCCACTCATGCCTCCACCTCCATTGCCGGTTCCGCTCTCCCTTCCAGTTGCTTCAGAGCTCCCCATTGGCTATCCAGTCTTCAGCCTTGCATGGAGACTCGTCCTCCTTCCTTCTGCCAGGAATGGCTAGCCGACTGGGAGCTCCATAGCAATTGGAAGGAAGAGTGGAACTGGTGGTAGTGGCAGATGCATGAGTGGACTGTCCGGCCCCAGACCCTCATTATGTCCAGCTGTGCGGGAGTATTCGTATTCATATACGAATACCCCCATCTCTATTTATTACATAATATATAAAATAGTGCACAAACTCCATCAGTGACCAGATCCATGTGTTTTCACCTTGGTAAGAAACAGTACTACAGAGGGGTGCAAGCTGTCGGTTCGACGGTTCATGCCAGTGCCTATTACAGTCGAACAGATGTTCAGAACTTCCCAGCCCCATCTGCTCCGATGGGCACCGGCTCAGAGGCAGCACCTGGCGGAGGCGGGGCAGGGAAGCACCAAACATCTGTTCCACTGATAAATGAACCAGCACAAACTGCCGAACCGGTGGATCGTGCCCATCTCTATACACTACTCTTAGAACAATATGCTTACAACTTCAGGATCCAACACACGGTATCTTTCTACGCTCATGGCTTCCACTGAGTGACAAGGAGTGCTATAAAGCTAATTTCCGATATAATATATAAACTTCCTCTGGGTTTCATGAAATGCCTCTCAGATCAAAACTAATGCCTTTGCTCTTGTGAAGCAAGACACTCACTGGCGCCTACCCACGTACAGAAAGAATATAAAGATTGGCTGATTGATCAAAACTCACCAAGTGCTTCTAATTTTTTAAAAAGTCCCTGTAATTAGACATCGGAGATCATGATGCAAAAATAGAAGTGGTAAATTAAGTGCAAGGGGGTGGTATATTTATATATATTTTTATACCACCTCCTAGAACTTATAGCACTCTCTGGTTGGTTTACAATCTAATTATATAGGCTACACAATTTCCTCTCCTCAGCAACCTGGGTACCTGAATTACCAATCTCAGAAGAATGGAAGGCAGAGTCAACCCTGAGCCAGATACCTGGGCCCGGGATAGAACACAGGTCATGAACAAAGTCTTTGATTGCAGTACTGAAGTTTGACCACTGCACCACGAGGCTCCCCAGGTTCCAGTGCACGACAAGCCTCCTGTACAATTTACATGAAAATCAATCCCACAAGTCTAACTAATTGTTCTTGCAAAAATTCTGGCAATACAGTGGTGTCCCACTTGACGATTACCCCGTTTAACGACGAATCCACTTTACGATAGTTTTTTTCGATTGCTATTGCGATCACAAAACGGTGTTTCAATGGGGTTTTTCCGTTTGACGATGATCAGTTCCCTGCTTCGGGAACCGATTTTTCCCTTAACGACGATCAAAAACAGCTGATCGTCGGGTTTCAAAATGGCCACCCGCTGTGCAAAATGGCTCCCCGCTGTACTTTAGGATGGATTCCTCGCATTACAGGCACCAGAATATGGCTGCCCTATGGAGGATCTTCGCTGGACGCTGAGGTATTTCACCCATTGGAACGCATTGAACCGCTTTCAATGCATTTCAATGGGCTTTTTCATTTAGCTTGACGAGGATTTCGCTTAACAGCGATTTGAATGGAACAAATTATCCTTGTCAAGTGAGTCATTGTTAAGTTTGTGGGAAGCAAGTGCTGGGCTATGTCCTCGAAGTCCAGGCAAGACTGAAGATTGCCATCTTGTCATTGCCCACAAAAATAACTTGTCGCTTTTAAAGATTGAAAGAGTTCTCTCTAAATTCCTTCTTCTTGTTCATCTGGTCTAACTCAACTCACAGACTTTGAGCAGAAAACCTTGTTTTGGAGGATTCACAAAATTCAGGCAATTGTACAAACTTTGCACAAAATAAGAGTCATTTTGTACTGAAAGTGTAATTTTGCAACAAAACATTGTTCTGGTCAGTGCAGGACCTCTTAGGCATGCCAGGAAATTTCTTCCAATCCTCACTGCCAGGGAGAATTATGTGGCCTATTCTATATCCTTGCAAATGAAGACAAGTTACAATTTACAACCCTAATTACAGATAATATCATCAATTCCAGCCTATATGCCAATTCTTTGTACAGTTGGATGAATAATCCTTGTTCTTATTCTTGCAAATTCCAGAAGAAAATGCTTTGTAGTGACTATGTTTATGTGCTACTGGTTTTACTTCAGAATTTCTCCAATGGGAAAAAATGTGTCTTTCCTATCAAAACATATACAGAAAATAATATTCTGCTGTTTATACTTCCTTTTTTAAAAAAATTACCCCTGATCTCTTTGTCAAAAGGTCAGTTGAGTGAAAATACAAAAGGGAGAGAGATGAACAAAGCCTAAAGAAAATTCACCTATTGACAAGTTCACAACCAAAATGTGCTAATTACTGCATGGATATCACATTTTGAATTTTAAATAAGACAATATAGTTTGCACGGTTGGGTGGGAAACCACCACATTTATTTAGTTATGTACTCATGCATTAATTAGGGTCAAGATTTAGACAGCAGTCCTGTGCCTAATTACTTAGGAGTTAACTTTGTTGAACTGAGTGGGGCTACTTCTGAGTAGACATGCGTAGACTTTCAGTGTGAGATGCTTTGACAATTTTTTAAAGAATGCCACCCCAATACCTGTTAAATCAGAAGAAGGAGATTTTGGTTCAAATCTCCGCTTGGGTATGGAAACTTACTGGGTGGTGGTTAGAATTGGTAAAACTATTCCTTAAATGTTTTACTTACCACGAAAGCCCTATTAGGCTTGCTGTATGTCAGTTCCAACTTGACAGCACATGACAATAACAACAACAACAAGAATGTTCACGCTATCTAATAGTAAGGTCAGCTTTAGTTTGATGGGGTTTGGACTGTAAGCCTAAGAACTAGGGGTTCTCTTATGATTAGCATGGATGAAACAATAATTAGGACAATTAGTTTATAAGATTATTTAAATCTAATGCGTTGTTGTTGTAATGCAGAGGATCAAATGATTCCACCCCTGCAGCTTCCAGCAACCAAGGATATAGTCATATAGCACCGTAGCACCAGATGGATGCTGTTTGATTGCCTGCATAGCCTCCTTCCTCCATTAGATCTCAGCATTCGATGAAGATTACATAGGACTTAAGATCAAGGCTTTTCCCCTGTCCTTTTTTACTTTTCTAACATTCTGTGTGGCAGACGCCTGTGATTATGGACATCTGCACATCTGTTGATCCCTTTTTGGTTGACCTGTTCAAATTAGCATTCCAGTGTGGATTTCACGATACACCGAAGTCTATAAAACAAAGGTGGGTGGTCTCCCTGAGAGTCCATAGACCTTAAAGGTAAAGGTTCCCCTTGACAATTTTTGTCCAGTCGTGTTCGACTCTAGAGGGCTCATCCCCGTTTCCAAGCCATAGAGTCAGCGTTTGTCCGAAGACAATCTTCCGTGGTCACACGGCCAGTGCAACTTAGACATGGAATGCTGTTACCTTCCCACCGAGGTGGTCCCTATTTATCTACTCGCATTTGCATGCTTTCGAACCGCTAGGTTGGCGGGAGCTGGGACAAACGACGGGCGCTCACTCCGTTGCGTGGATTCGATCTTACGACTGCTGGTCTTCTGACCCTGCAGCACAGGCTTCTGCGGTTTAGCCCGCAGCGCCACCACGTCCCTCCATAGACCTTAAGAGAAGGGAAAAGAAGGGGCTGTGGAGAGGGAGGGAGGGAGGGAGAAAAAGAATCTGCGCCACAACACATCCAGACTTGGGAGAAGTTATTTTTCTCACCTGGAACTCTCAGAATGCTGGCTGGTGACTGGTGAGAGTTTCAATCCAAAAAATTAATAATTATCCAGGCTCAGAGCATATCTGAACTTGTAACATATTTTGCTTATGAAGTCCTTTAAAAGTTGTAGTTTCTTCCAAAGATAGAAGGTTGGGAAACTTCTGCAAGGACATGAACATTCTAATTATAAAGACCAAATCAAATATGATGGGCGAGACCCATCATTGTCTCTCTTGCCTCACAGCATGTTTTAAATGAGTGCAGGGGGTTCTAAGTTTAATCAGGACAGTGTTGTTGCAATAGGGGACATTTAACATTTTCTATTCAGAGGCACTTCCCTCATCTAAATTGTTCCCCAAAACAACTATGATTACCCTTACTGTATTTGAAGGGAGAAATGGGGAAAACATATGGTCGGGGTGGGGTGAACGTACTAAGCAAATTGAGTTTAGAAGCATCAATGGTGATACCAAAATGGTAGAAAAATATAATTGCCTTCAGTAATGCAGTATGAAGTAAGGCTAATGTCATTCCCGATAGGAATCTTAAATGTACTGAGAATCTTTGTTAATGCATTCACATTTAAACAGTGTTTTATTGGGTGGAAAAAAAAATGAGATGCCTATCACAGTGCCTCTCCAGGCAGATGGTAGGAAAAGTTCTTATTCACAGAGCCTAGAAAAAAACATCTTTCTTATTTGGTCCAGAAGTCCATGATTCCTAAGCCAAGAGAGCCACTAAACAAAGTCCCCAGCCAGTAAGGCCACTAGAAAAAATTAAATTCTCTAAGATCTTCCTCCTTCTCAAAATCTCAAAGTCAGCAACCACTGGAGATCCTGGATAAATTGGTGGCATATTATTTTTTTTAAAAAAACCCTCTCCCTTATCCTTCCAGCAACATTTTTTCCTACCCAGATTAACATGATTACTATTGGGAATGAAGGTAATACCAGAGACAAACAATGTTGCTAGCTATTGGGAATGAGCTTCTCCTTCCCTGAATTAAAGTTATGCTAGATACCCAGATGTTCTCGCCTTCTGTTTGAGATACGTGTCCTATAAGGGTGTCAACCAAAGGTCCCCAGTGCAGCTGAAATGAGGCAGTGGCCCTTACTGGAACAGCAGGTTTACGGCCAAGGAGTCATAGCAAGACTATTCAGGACCTTGGACAGTTCACTGGTGATGGTCAGATCTCCATAAAGAAGAGCCGTTGTCCAAAGAGGCCTTCCGAAGCTTCAAGAAGTTTGGCTGGCTAGGAGTTCCTCTTAATCACAGCCCCAGTGTGTTCCTTAAAGAGCTACTGTTCAGATTTCCTCCTCCTATCCCCTATGGTGCAGAGGTGCTCAAATAATGGCATCTGGGACAGGTGGTGCCCTCTGAGCCTGAGGCACAATTCAGAAAGGTTACCTTTTTGAACGATAACTCTCCAAATCCCTCTGCTATCCAACAAGATGCCGAAAAAAAGAGAGAAGTGTCAAGTCTCATGCTGCTGCTTATAAAGAGGAGTTTATTATGCTCTGCAGTTTGCTACATTTTTTAAAAAATTATCTTAGTCAAAGACTTTCCCCCTTCTTCCAGGTTCACTCTGGACAGACAGGAAAGCCAGAATGGCTTCTTGTTTGAAACCTGAGCCACTGTAGGCTATAAATTAACTTTTTCAAGAGCTGGTCTGAGCAGGACTCATATAGCCACATTTTCTGGCTAGAAGCTTATAACTTCTTCCAGGACTTCCCTGGAGCCAGGGGTGAACTGAAGACAGAGAACAGGAGCTTTCTGACTTCTTGTGGAATATAATGGAAGTTGATCAGAGACTCATAATGGACCATGCAGTATGTCCAAGGTACGAATGGGAGCTTTGCATTTCTTGGACTACAAATCCCACAATTCTCTATTCAGGGGGTTCTCCTTACAGACAAACACCTAAATGTGGCTCGCCTGGCAGAAAGGCCTTCAATGGAAAGCTCAGAGGCCCAGCTAGACCTAGCTCAGCCTAAATTCCCTGTGCTAAATGGGAGCATTTTTTTTCCTGAACAGGAAGTGATGTGAAGCTTTGAAGGCTTCTAAGCGAGGCCCTTCTCCCAAGTGAGACATGTTTAGGCACCTGTAAAGTATCTGTTAGTCAGGTAGAACTCCCAGAATGGAGAATTATGGGATTTGTAATCCAAGATATCTGAAAACCCCATCTCTGCTCCCAGGTGAAAACCTCAACATCTCCCATGGGAAGGACCTGATGGGTAGGTTCTCTGTGCTTCTGGAAAGCTGCTGCCATTCTGGCTTAGGTTGGTAAATAGATGGAGCTGGTATGAGGCATTTCCTTCCATTTTCTTTCCGTAGAAGTTAAACCTTCAATAGAATTGGGGCTTGTTGTCCTGCAAGGAGAAGAGGTGGGGAACAGCCCCCGAATAAGATCATTTTCCAAACGCACCTGGCAATCTTCAAATTATTATAAATTGCTATTTGCAAGCACCCGAGAGAGGCATTGCCTCCCTCCCCTCCTCTTGGCGTCTTTCTCTGACCTGCTTATGAGGAACCGCAGGATGAAAACAAGCGAGCGTCCAATTTCAAAGTCATTTCCGTTTCCCAGTAACGGAGACAAGGAAGAGCCTTTGACTGAAATGATTTTTTCCCCCAAACGCAGGAGACAAACTGTGGAGCATAATAAACTGCTCCTTACCCCGGCTATTCTGTTTCCTGGACTTTGTGCAAACAGGAAGATGCTTACCTCCATTCCTAGATGAGGCTCGGGGATCGGAACTGCTGGAGCCCACCCTGCACCTCAGGGATAACCCTGTGGGTACCCAGCGGCCCCCCTCTAGGCACCCCTGCCCATCCATCCCTCCCAACAAGCTTTGAAAATTGTTCTGCCAGGTGTTCTTTGGAAACCCCATCCTTCGGATGCTCCCAGCTTGGCAGCAGCCCTAAGCAGGTACTGACAGCCCAGCGGGAGACCCATATCTTGAACTCCACTCACTGCTAATGGGAACGGGAACGCCCGTTTAGCATCCCTGCCTCCTGAAAAGATTTCAGTAATTGGCTTCACACAAATCCTGGCAGTGTCTTTCCCCCCCCTTCTTCTTTTCCCTTTGGCGTATTAGTCGCCAAAGGCCTCACCAGGTGTTCCATTATGACACTTACTGGGAAGAAAAATGGGCTCTTCTTGTTTCTTGAGGGCTTTTGAGTGGCTAATTTAAACTGCTTAGAAGATGATGGCAAATGGAAGTGATTGGGGGGGGGGAGGCGGCTTCTGATCGACCAGGAAAGTTTCAATTCAAGTTTACTACAGGCATGTTTTTTTTTCTCAGCTTATACCCCACCTTTCTCTCGTGAAATTAAGGCCAAGTATGTGGTTCTCTTCACCCCTTTATCTTCACAACTATTTTATGAGGTAGCGCAGGGATACCAGGCTGAGAAAATAAGACTGTCTGGAGGTTACCCATTGCATTTGAAAACCAAATGGAGATTTGAACTCAGATCTCTGGAGTCTGAGCCCTGCTCTCGAACTGTTGCAGAGTTTTTAATTTCCGGTAAAATTCCTTTCGCTACACAGTAGAAGTACAGAGACTCACAGAGGAGAATAGTTTAAAGTTCTCCAGATAGTTCACTCCTTTCTCATAATATGACATTTAAGGTCTTAGTAACTCAGACCTTGAGAGTCCCTTGGACTGCAAGGAGAACAAACCTATCCATTCTAAAGGAAATCAACCCTGAGTGCTCACTGGAAGGACAGATCCTGAAGCTGAGGCTCCAGTACTTTGGCCATCTTATGAGAAGAGAAGACTCCCTGGAAAAGACCCTGATGTTGGGAAAGAGTGAGGGCAAGAGGAGAAGGGTAGGACAGAGGATGAGATGGTCGGACAGTGTCACCGAAGCAACCAACATGAAATTGACCCAACTCCGGGAGGCAGCGGAAGACAGGAGGGCCTGGTGTGCTCTGGTCCTTGGGGTCATGAAGAGTCAGACACGACTAAACAACTAAATGATGATGAAATGAACTCAGACCTTTCTGGGAGAAAGAATGAAAAAAAAGGTTCATTGCAGTTCTGAGCAGATCAAGAGGAAACAAACAAAATAACTGCTTCAACAGACTAAAAGAGAGGGAAAGGAATGCTCAGCAGAGAGGCGGAGCTCTCTTTGCATTCAGGAGGGAACAATTGGTTAGTGCTGGACAGATTGACAGTCATCCCAGCCCAGAAAAGTCCCTCCCAATCTCTTAAAGCACAGGTAGCATGCGAGGTTGTAAAAACTCCAACATTAACCACTACACTACAGTATCTTACTATTTATCAGGAGCTGTGCTGATCTAAGGACAACAGCCTTCTGGGAACAACAGCCTTAGGGACAATTAAAACTTCAGAAGTAGTTTCTTCATTAACTTCTCTAAAGCCCTGGACAATATCCCTCCCTCCTCTGCCCTCACTCTTGTGGTGTATTGAATTCTAAAGGATCTTTAATGAAACTGTCCCGTTTCCAAACTGATACTTGCTGGATGTAGCCCAAACTCCGTTGTTTTGTTCCTTCTGTCTTACTGTTGGAGCAAATGGAAGATTTAAGAGCTGTTCTTCTTAGCAACAAACCCAAGGGCTAAACAGAATCTCAAAAAGGATTGCAGGGATCCCATCCTCAGGACCAGAGGCAAAAAAAAAAAAAAATACCAGCACAGTTTAGTTGTCGTAGCTGGCTGGATAGTGCAGTGGTTTAGGTACCTGGCAGTGGAGTCAAAGGTCGGGAGTCCAGTTCCCTCCCAAAAGAGCCAGCCTGGGTGGCCTTGGGCCAGCTGCACAGTCCCAGGGCGCCCCCTAGAGGAAGGGAATGGGAAACCACTTCTGAGTACTCTCTACCAAGAAAGCGGTTGCCATAAATCAGAACTGAATTGGTGGCACACGATAATTAGTAACAAAGTCCTTTAAAAATCAGTTCAGTTCTTCAGATTGCAGGGAAAATTTTGTACAAAAGCTGGTGAAAGCCACTGATGATGATCCTTAGGGAAGGAAGTAGAGCACTGGGGGGGGGGGAATCAGACTGGAACCTGAGGAGGGACAGATTTGATTTCAGGGTTTGAGGTTTCCCACTCTTGCTTTCACTTTTTTTTAAAAAGAAAGACATCTGCCTTCATCACCCTACCTGCGTTTCCTGAGTGTTGGAGCAGAACCTCCTAGGGAATCATGGAAGTTTGTGTAAGTGCTCCAGTCCTGGAATGCACACGAGCAAAAATTATAAAGCTGATCACGAGCGCCTCTAGGAAGGTGTATTTAAGGGACTTCTCTTTCCACTGAGGTTTGCCAAGACAAGGTCATCATGATTTCCTGCATTTTCCTTGTTTTTCACTCCTGAGATCTAGTTTATTTATCAACCTTGCCTTTGTCCTATAGTTCTAAGTTAGACTATAAGGAGAGTCATACTGGATCAGTAAAATATATATATATATATATAGATCAACAGTTCCCAACCTAGGGTCCCCAGATGATCTTGGACTAAAACTCCCAGAAGTCTTCACCACTAGTTACACTGGCCAGGATTTCTGGGAGTTGTAGTCCAAGAACATATGGATACCCAAGGTTGGGAACCACGGCTCTAGATGGAACAGAACCCAGGAAGTTAGTTATTAAAGCAGTTAGATTTATAGTTCAAACATCTTTAAGACGGAATAGAATGACTAGTATAATAGCTAAAAAGTAATAATGTATTTTCCTGGAATCAACACCAGGAAAAATCAGCAGTAGCTGAACATACCCTAAAACAAGCTGGACATGAAATTCTATTTCAAAATACTGAAGTACTGAACAACACCAGCAATCATTATGATAGACTGCACAGGGAAGCCATTGAAATCCACAAACACCAGCAGAGCTTCAACAAAAAAGAAGAACGTCTAAAACTCAACAAAGCTTGGCTCCCAGCACTGAAAAACACAGCCTGCAAAAGGTCAACGAACTCTACCCAGCCTTAAGAACTGGGGATCATTGCACACAAAAGACCAGATAATGACACCCATCAATCACAGTGACAGATAATCTTTCCTCCTTATCACAACAAAAAACACTCTGATCACCATAATCACCCAATCTCTTAAAAAGGACAAAAGCTGTTCCCACAGATACAAATACTAAACTATCCAACAAACTGCAACAGAGCACGGACAGAGTTCCTACTCCTGTCCTCTGAAGATGCCGGCCACAGAGACTGGTGACATGTCAGGAAGAACAACCTTCAGAACACGGACAAAGAACCCGAAAAACCCACAACAACCAATGTATTTTCCCTTTTCTCAATTATTTATCAGGAATTAGTTACTTCTCAGTGCTATTCCGACAATTTGTCTCCATAGTGGTGGAGGACCAGTCAAAGCCAAGAAGCATGACATGAGTGTGATCATGCCTCCCTACTTGTGTTGTCCAGGAAATGGTTTTGAGAGACATATAACCACCAATATGGAAGTTAATATACAACCATCTCAACTACCAGTATAAAAATCTAAGACATGAACAAACAAAAAAGCAGCTATGGCACTCGCCTGTCCTGACTGTTGGGTTTGACCTACAATCCCTAATTCTCAGTCTTTGGCTCAGCTCCCACTCCCACTGGCAGCCCTGTCTGGAATCATGCTCAGGGGCATCTAAGGTCAGGCAGTAAATATGTCTGACTGCCAGGTAGCCAAAGTATGATTTCGCCTTCAGTGGTCAACCTTAACTTCCAGTTCTCCTAAACTCATATTACAAACTGGCTAGAAGTCAATTTCCTGGCCCCTACGCATGAGCTAGAGGGCACCAATGAAGTGAACTTATATTTGTGTTCCCTGATTCTGCCATCATCTCGGTGGTTAATTATGGTATGTGTTCTATTTGCGGATGTTAATGTTGGTCTGCTGTTGGGTTGACGGGTCATTGTTTTGCTGTAAACTGCTTAGAATGGTGTTCAGCATGAAGGCGGCCGCTATCCCAAATGGGAATTCCATTTCAAAGACTGGAGTGTGATTCTCCACAATCAAAGCACATAGGTATAACAGAACTGGAAACCAAGCCCTATGTGGAAAGGCTGAAATAACTGGCCATATTGAACCCCGTGAAAAGAAGACTGAGGGGAGATACGATAGCACTTTTCAAATACTTGAAAGGTAGTCGTGCAGAGGTGGATCAGGATCTGTTCTCAGTTTTCCCAGAGTGCAGACATGTAACAACGGGCTCAAGCTACAGGAAGCCAGATTTAGGTTGAATATCACGAAAAAATTCATAACCATTAGCCTAGTACAACAATAGAACCAATGACCTCAGCAGGGGTGAGTGCTCTAGTGCTGGAGGCATTGAAGAGAACTGCTTCATAGCTCAGTGGCCTAGGCCTCTTGCTGCAGACCCAGAAGCTGACAGTTCAATTCCCCCACTGTGCCTCCTTGACAGGGGCCAGACTCGATGATCCATAGGGTCCCTTCCATCTCTGCAGTTCTAAGATGATGATTTATTATAATATTGCATAACCATCTGTCAGTTATACTTTGATTTTTTCTAGATTTAGGCATCCTTCAGTCCCGAGAGACTATGGTAACGTGCTCTGCATAGAGGACTCGGAACAGCATCTAGTGTGGCTGAGAAGGCCAATTCGAGAGTGACCATCCCCTCCACACTGAAGACAAATACCATCTGTCCCCTGTCTAGCTCCCTGATTTTGCTGGTTTCGGGATTGCCTCATTGCCTCGGCCTGCTGGACAAGGGTCTCTTCAAATTGGGAGAGGCCATGCTGCACCACCTGCCTCCAGCCTGAACGCTCAGATGTCAGGGCTTCCCATCTGTTGAGGTCCATTTCTAAGGCCTTCAGATCCTGCTTGCAGATATCCTTGTGGTGATTTCCCTGCACTAATTCTCCATATAGGAGATCTTTTGTAATCCATTCTCACGACATGCCCAAGCCAACGTAGATGTCGCTTTTTCAGTAATGTATACTTGCTAAAAATTCCAGCTCATTGTAAGACTACTCTATTTGGAAATTTGTCCTGCCAGGTGATCCCAAAAATGCATTGGAGGCAACACATATGGAGCGTGTTTGATTAGGATTTTGATTAGGATTCCTGCATTGAACAGGGGTTTGGACTTGATGGCCTTCTAGACCCCTTCCAACATTATTCTATGATTATTTAATTTAAGCCCCCTGCTTCTCAGATGCCTGCTGACAGACCAGGGAATGGCAATCAACTTAGTAAAGCTAACAACCGGATCCCCTCATCATTTTTTCCCCAGCACACTGCAATGTGCCTGCAGAGAGACCTACAACAGGCAAGGAAGCCAACGATGGTTCGAAGAAGGTGGCTAGAAAGCAAAGGATATTAAAGTAAGATTAATGGTGTTACAGAGGGCATGGGAGATAACTGAGCGAGAGGAACAGAGATAGATAAAGAAGATGTGGACTGATAGATAGATGAAAAGATATAAACACATTAGACCAGAGGGGCCAAAGGCAGGAATGAGTTATAGGCTTGATTTTCTAAAGAAATCTTGAACTGCTATTTCACCTTTTGGTTTGCAAACCGAAAATGTACTGCCTTTGACAGATGGGGAGGCAGGGATGATAGAAAGTTCCTCACCCGTTCTTCCATCTCTACTAATAATGCTGCCAATGGTTTATGTTCGGTAACACGGACACGTCTGTGGATGATGGATGTCACAGTGGCAAAGGTAAAAAGCCAGCAGGCTCTGTTGCCTCTCTCCTGGGAAGGAAGAAATTTCAAAGGTTTGCTGGGATTAATCTAAGGTATTTCGTTGTGGTCGGTAAAGACTGTCAGGTTGTTTCTGAATTATGGTGACCCCAGGAGGGTTTCTGAGGTATTTGAGTTGTTGATGGAACCCATATCCCCTGAGTCCTGGTCCCACATTCCATCTACTTCACAACACATGGATATTTTAGAGTTGGATATAATGGTAGAATTCCTTGCCTGCATGCATGAGAGATAGAGAGAAATTGCTCTTCTTCTTTTTCCATATACATTTCCCAGAATCCCTCGACCAGCACGACGGACCAGAATTGCAATTAAAAAAACCCAAATATCCATATCTCCGATATAGATGCATCAAAGGATTGTTCCCCCCCGCTCCATCTGGAGCCTTTTTGGTACATCCACGAGAGGCTCTTTGTAAACATAATAGTCCTTTCCATGCGCTCATAGGGAAGGTAGATTAGACCATGCACACACTCTCACAAACACCCACACATTCATAGAGCTATGGAATGGAGTAAGGCAAGTGCCTTGGGCGACAGAGCAGCAGTGGGAGAGCCAAACTGTGGTTCCACCTCAGCCCCATGGCCATGCCACTTCCTTGAAGGACAATTTTCATTACAACTTTATTTTTAAGTGACTACCCATTGTCCTGTTTTTTTTTTCAAAAGCAACAAATAGTTACTTTGGCAAATCTGGATGGCACATGTTTCTAGCTTGTACTTTAAAAGGAGTGAAAGATGGCCTCTTACGTTGCTATCCTAATGTAATAAAGCTTGAACTCTTGAAGACTGACTTAATTACATACAACAAAGAAGAAACTAGTTACTTCCAAACTCTATACATTTGCTTGGGATCCTCCCTCTTCAAATACATGGCCATTGTTCCCCCCCCCGCATGTTCTCTCTTCTCCCTATACTATCTTGTAATAATGATAATCTGAGAACTGCAGAGCTAGAAGGGATCTTATAGATCATTGGGTCCAACCCTTGTCAAGGAGGCACAAGAGGGGAATTGAACTCCCACCCTTAACCACTAAGCCATTCATCCGTTCTTTATCATCTTTATGCCATTTTTGTGAGGGAAGTGAAGCTAAGAATGGTCATGCCGAGATGGCACCATGACTTTTATGATTCCACGGGATCTTGAATCTGGATCTTCCAAATCCCAGTCTAATGCTGTAGCCACCCTAGACATTCTACTATGGACATGTGTGTACAAAATACATTTCTTATGTATTGCATGCAAAAAGAAAGGTGAAACATTGTACACTTTCTTTGGTGCTGGGAGGTGTGTAGATTCGGGGTCCTGCAAAGCTCACATTATGGTGCACTGGCAACGCTGTGCTTAACCCAATCTGTGGAGATGCTCTGATTTACAGAGGTGGGCTACATCTGGCCCCAGCCCATTTTTTTCCTGCAGCCTCCCATGTTGTCCACATTTCTCTGCCCCTTCAGAGACAATATAGTGACCCACTTTGTGAGGTCACATGAACAACGCTTGGGGCTTCTGACTCTCTTGCTGACTGCTCCCAGGCTCCTCTGATTCCTAATCACCCTTATGGTGTTTCTTGAGAAGCACCATTGATTAGATCCCAGAGTTTAGGACCCATAAGGGGAGTGCTTGCCCCCAAATTTCCAATCCTGAGGAGCATCCATCATTATCATTTTCTGTCCCTCCACACAGGCGTACACTTGGGGGGGGGGAAGTCACTGCCTCTTGTGAGGTAGAAACTTTTAAATGAATACAAATCCACATTTGCCTCTTTGATTTATCGCTCTCTTTCCTCCTTGATGCATTCCGTCCATCATGTTTATGGCTCTCGTGGAGAATAAATGGGGACAGATGCTTGGCAGGACTGGGGCTGACGTCTCTTTTGGCATTAAGAGACTGTGGATGGTCCCTCTGGGCCTGGGAAAGGGAGAACAGGTCACAGGAGGTGGAGGAAAAGAACAGGGAGCTTTCCTGGTTGAGCACATTGCTCCTCCCATCTCACATCTGGCCAAGGTGAAAGCCAGCTGAGCAAGCCGTAACCATCTTCGTCCTATGTCCAAAACGAAAGGACCAGAAAGAGAGCTTCAAAGTATCTTGTGGCCAATAATTACTTCTGTGTCATTAATTCCTATTTTCAATAGGAGGGATGAGGGCTAACCATGGATCTCCTGATCCAAGCTGGTGGTCAAATTCAGGATCCCCTTTTAGGACTGAGCAGTTTGTGACCCACACAGTTTTATGCGTACTAGAGATCTGAATTGATTTGAAAGCCTCCTGTTGACTTTCATGGGGACATCACAATGGCTCTTAACTTCTGATATACAAGAAATGCGGAGACACAAGAGACTTGAAAGAGAACAAACCAGCTAAGTTTCAGGAGCAGCTTTATGTTTTGTATTTTTCATGGAGAAAAGAAATGGTAAAAAAAAATGCCCATCCAAAGATATTTGTGCTCCAGACACAAAACCGATAAGTAAATTTGCTGGCTTTTCCACTTCAGGTTGATCTGCTGAGCGATTCATTAGTTGCCAAATCTGGTCTGTAAACTTTTCAAATTACAACTGCACTGGATTAAAACAATTGGAACTTGATGATTATATCACATGTTATTTGAGTGTCCTATTGATAGTAATTTGTTCTAGAGTGTGCCTGTGTTGCAGTATTTGTGTCTGACTGCTAAGATTCCATCCTATGGAATTCTGGGATTTCTAGTTTGCTGAGGGATTTAGGATTCTGTGCTAAGGAGCTCAATTGTACTCCTCTGAACTACAGCAGAGAATTCCAGATGCCTCACTAAACTGCTAATCCCACAATTCTGTGGGTTGCATCGTCAGTTAAAGTGGAATCGCATAGCTATAACTATGCAATGTAGATGATAACAAGCTGAGTTATTTAGCATTATGGGTGTGTGGTCTTCCTAAATGGTGGAAGAGCTGTATCACTGGGTTAAAGTGTTACCCAGTGCTGCTATGTTGTGCTTCATGGTGGATATTGAGGCAATAGGAAGGTACAGTGGTACCTTGCAAGATGACGACCCTGCTAAATGACAAATACGCATAACGATGACTTTTTGCGATTGCTATAGTGATTCGCAAAACAGTCATTCCAATGGGGGATTTTCGCTGGATGTCAATTAGGTCCATGCTTCATGAACCGTTTGTACGCAAGACGACGATTTTTTCTGTTGATCGTCGTCTTCACAAAATGGCTGCCCTGTGTTTTCCGGACCTATGCTTCGCAGGGCAACAATTTTTACAGCTGATCGGCACTCACAAAATGGCTTCCCTATGGGCGATCTTTGCTGGACAAGGAGGTATTTTCCCTATTGGAACGCATTAAACCAGGTTTCAATGCTTCCAATGGGGAAAGGGTTTTCGCATGACAACAATTTCGCTAAACAGCTATTTCAATGGGATGGATTATCGTCATCATGTGGGGCACCACTATAGATGAAAAATATATGGAGAAACAGTGTATTTTATGCTACCAGCCTGGGGCTTTGTAGAACTCAGATACCAAGGCCTAAGTCCAATTGCTAATTTCAGGTTCTTATACTCTTAAGTTTCAAATGGTTAAGATATGGGACTCTGTACACAACCCCTGTGTGACGTTCACCTCTATGAAGCACCTACTTTTTGTGCCCTCACAAAGGTTCCAGTCTTTGTTTCCCTCACTGCCACCAGTGGATTACCTCTATCCACAGTATAAAAGACGTTTGTCCAAACACTCGTCTAGTAAACGCAAACAGAACTTATTTATTGAAGTGTAGCAAAGTTAATAATAATCACAGAGGTTCGTCAGATGTTCATTGTACACAACCAAATCATCCACAGGTCTCTCTAGACATACTTTCTTCTTGCCATATAATTAATTACCTCCACCTATTTATCTTAACCAGTCTCTAACTATCTCTATCTCTTCTGACTCTGACTAACTCACTCTTGACTGCCTCCTCTCAGGCTCCACCTTTTAACCTCTCTAGAGGCTCCACCTCTCAACCACATCAGCATAACACATGACTAATACATGACTTATTTAGCATAATAAGGGGTGAACGCTACACCCTGGAAACTGACCAGTGTAAGAGCTGGGCATTGACAAATAAGCAACAAGGAGCTGGAAAGTCCTGTGGAGGATAACATTTCAGGCTCAAGCAGTAGCTTCTTTACTTCATTGACATGGGAGCATCTTGCCTCCACCTATACGACCTAGAAATGCTTCAATGTGCATGCAAGGCTGGTTGGGGGGGGGTCGGGGAGAGACAAAGGGCTGACAAAAAGATATATGTCAATAAAGGGAATTTTATGGAAATTCACTGCTTCTGCATGGGAACTGGTTTTCAATAAATCTCTCTGACCAATTGACAGGCTGGTCTCTCTGTGTGTTTTAGACCCAATTTAGCATATATATTTTTAACGCCTTTTCATTCCCAATTAAAATGTCCAAAGTTGAAGATCAGCAAGGGCCTGAGTTGTATTTTGCTTTCTTCTGTGTGGGCATGTATGAATACATGTGCATTTGTGTGCACATGCACAGAGCCTTGTGCATCCGTCCCTCACTTTATCTCCCACCATTATTTATGGAGCTATAATATCAGTGGCTGCTTGACATGAATCTGTCCAACATACAGCATGATCCCGTCCTCCATTTCTGGCAGCTTGGCAGGACAGATTTGTGATTATGTCGCTGTGTGCTAGAACGGCGTTTTATTATTACCGTGACAACAGCCCCATGGCAAAGCTGTTGGAGATGGTGCCTCTGGAACAAAGTTCTGCAGCAAAGCCCCCTTGCACAGATCATTCAGATGTATCCTGTGCACCACGATCTTGCTGGGTCCTAGCATCCAGAGTGAGCCACCGGGATCTCTGTCCATGGTCCTGAACATTCAACATATACCTTTGCCACCTCGGGATGGTATGTCCCATCTGCACTTTTCCAGAGTTGCAAGAAGTAAAAACCAACGTCTCAAAGCCATATTCCAAAGTGTAGCTCTGCTGCAGTAACAGAATTATGTTTCCTGTAGCGCCTTTCATTTTGAGCCTCAAAACCAATGTCTAGTCCCAACTAATGTTAAAGTGTTGGCTGAACTGCTGATTGGTGCAATGGGGTTAACTGTAGTTGTCATTTTGCCGGTTTCTATGCCCTCCTCAAACCACTAGAACAGAAGGTGGGGAATATTTCCCCCTCCAGATGTTTTGCATTACAACTTTCATAACTAGATACAGAATTTTTGGATTGTTTCTTGAACTACTAATCCCAGAATTCTTCATTTTGAGAGATATACAGTGGTGCCTCACAAGACGCTTGCCTCGCGGGACGATTAATCTGCAAGATGATTAGCTTTTGCGATCACTGTTGCGCTTCTCAAGATGATTTTTTCCTATGGATGATTTTCGCAAGACAATGATTTTTCCCCATTGGAACACATCAAATAGATTTCAATGCATTCCAATGGGGAACCGTGTTTCACAAGACGATGTTTTTGCAAGACAGCGTTTTTCGCAGAATGAATTAACATCGTCTTGCGAGGCGCCACTGTACCTTGCAGACAGAAATCGAAATGTGGCTCACCTCGGAGAAAGGTCTCAACTGGAAGGTTTCGAGGCCTAGTTAGGCCAAGCTCTAGAAGAGCTTCCTCTTCCCGCCCCAGTGCTAGCTGGGAGCTTTCTTTCTGAACAGGAAGCCAGACTCCCCAAACCAGTATGGCCACTGGAGGTTGTGGTGGGCTTTTATTAAAACCCATTTTGCGAGCTCTATGTTGCACCAATGCATACACACAGAGTGAGCAGGTGATTGTCACACAATTATTGACAAAAGCTACAGTGTGGGGAAAATGGTCACACAACCATTTCTGGTTCTGACCTTTTTGCTGGCAACCTGTTTTCAGCTGGGACACATCTCATGCAAATCCCCACAAAGGCCATCATTGCATCATTTGGGTGGACCTCTGAATATTGTCTAAACACTTCTTGGCTTAGATTAGCCCAGCAGTACAAGAAGCCCTCCCTCAGAGGAGGCATGGCTTCAGACCATCTCGATTTGCTTGGACAGATGCAGGAGAGCTAAAAATATCCAAGACATGCATATACTTTATTTTTAGCCATCTGATGAGGATTTAGCCAGAGTGCGGGGAGAAGTATGGCTATTTGCTCATTGTTCCACCAGCTTGTATTTGTTTATTCCATAGCTATTGTTTCCCAGGAGGGTAGGGAGTCCGTGTCTAGGCATAAATGATTTGAGCATGATGCACTGGGAGAAAGCTCAGATAATATAGACCTATAAGTGACCTAATTTTCCTCCAAAGAGTATAGAATGGTGCAAAAGTTATGTTTCTCTCATTTTATCCTCAGACTCTGATGAAGAGGGCAAAATGGAACAAAGCATTAATTTCCTGTCTCCTAGTAAGTTTTCATGCTGGGTAGATTTGAATCCAGGGCTTTGTGGGGCAGTTTTATAATCATCTATAATAATAATAATCCCAGAACTGTAGAGTTGGAAGGGACCCTATGGATCTCAACTCAAGCCTCTGTCAAGGAGGCACAATAAGGAATCAAACTCCCAACGTCTGGTACATCTAAGCCACTGAGCTACCCAGCAGTTTGGTTTGACACTGTGATGTACCAGATTATGGAAAAATAGATGGTGACTCTTAATAGATGAGTCTTGCATTGGAGCTCCCCTACCACTGTACAACCTGAGCTGATCAGGTTTTGGAAGCTAAGCAGGGTCACTTCTGGAATGTACTTGGATGGGAGACCAGAAGGAAATATCAAAGATCTCCAGATGGAGTTGGCAAAGAATCCTTGGGCCTCGGCTGCATTGGAATGGAGGGGAGGGAGAGGCATGCTCTGGGACGGGTTCTTTGAACTGGTGTCCCAGGGTACAGTGGCGCCTTGCATAGCAACGATAATTGGTGCAGCAAAAATCGCTGCAAAGCGATTTCATCGCTATGTGATATTAAAAAGCCCATAGGAATGCATTGAAACCCCTTCAATGCATTCCTATGGGCTCCAGACTCACCTTTAAGTGAAAATCCTCCGTATGGCGGCCATTTTCGCTGCCCGGTAAGCGAGGAATCCGTCCCAGAAAACAGCAGGCAGCCATTTTTTTTACCCAGCAGCCATTTTGGAACCACCGATCAGCTGTTAAAAAAATCATCGCTTTGCGATGATCGGTAAGCGAAACAGGGTGCTGATCATCCCAAAGCAATTTTTCCCCATCTAAAACACCACAATGCGATCTCAAAAGCGATCTCAAAAATTTCGTTGGTATGCGATTTCATCGTTAAACGGGGTGCCCGTTAAGCGAGGCAGCACTGTACTCCAGATGTGACCCCTGATCTTTCGGTGATTCGTTTGGGCCAGAGGTCAGGCAAGTTGCTGATACTGCAGGTCATTGTGGGCCTAAGAGCTTTCGTGGCACATTGCCCAAGAACACGTGTGGTCAGCTTTATTCCACGACTGGTGTGGAGAGCCACTCGTGACCCTAGGCGTATCGATCAGCCCTGGAAAGGAGTCAAGAGAGAGGTTGGCCAGTCCATGAGGCAGGGCCTGGGGTCCGTTGTTGCACAGCCCCACCTTAAGGTTACCCAGCCTGAGTTATACAGGGCTGATGGTGTGCATTTATTGAACATGGGGTTAGCTAATTTCTTAATGGATTTACAAAACCGACTTAGGGCCAAAATGTTTGACTTGGTGGGGGGCATGGGACATATGACATAGTCCCTATGCTGTGGTCGGCCATGCAAAAGGAACAGGCTTCATTGAGTTCCAAAGAGGGCACTTAGGGGGTGTAAATCCCCCCCTCCTCTCAGAATGGCATGAGTAGAGGTTTAGCTGAGGGGAAGGGGAGCTGGGGACCCCGGAGGATGCTGGTCACTTAGGGTCCAAAGGCTGGGGTGGAGGGTGGTGGCCTTGGGGTGTGACAAACCCAGACCTACTGGGATATGTCACACAGTTACACTAAGCTGCCACCAACCATTCCCTATAAAAAGTCACACAGACCAGGGATGGATTTTTAAACAATAAAAAGAATAAGGTTTATTTTAAATACACACAGGGAAAAATAAACAATCAGGTGAATAGGATAAAGTAACGTGGCTTATTCTCACTCATACAAGCATACAGTTTGGTTCACCCAGAACCCTTAACTTGAAGCACAGACCCTGAACCTATCAGTTCTGGCTAACCAACAGACACCTGAACCTATCAGGTTGGTACTCTGACACACAGAAGTACCCTGTCTGACACACAGACTCCCACAACAGCTCCTTCTTCCCAGCTGCTGCTTCGTCACACCCCAGTGTCTCTTTTTGTCTCTCAGTGTGTCTCTTCACACAGGCATCACATATTTATACAGTACAGCCCCTCCTCCTGATGTCCCGCCTTCCACTCCCCATAGGATGGAACTTTCCCTCCAAACCCATGACAGACAGGTAACATCAGTGCTGTATGTAACACCTCCCCTCTTTATAAGTTGTTTTGTAGGGGGAAAGCTAAGGTGCTTTTCACCAAAAAACAACCTGTATAAAACACACAACAACAGTTATACATACCATATAATACTTACTTACATTCTAAGTTAAACATTTCAAATAGGCATTTAAACATTTACCATATACATTACATCAATTTACCTTTATTCATACAAACCAATTCAAAAACAGGTACATTTTACTTTTTGTCATCATTATATACACATAGTCCATGTTCTTTCGCCGTCTTCAATCTTCAGGTCTTCTTGATAAGGCGTCAGCAACACAGTTCACTGACCCTCTGACCACCTTCACTTCAAAGTCATAGTCCTGTAGGTTTAAAGCCCACCTCATAAGTTTGCTATTGTGGGTTTTCATTGTCTTTAACCATTGCAATGGTGAATGGTCAGTACACAGAATAAAATGTCTTCCCCAGATGTAAGGCTTGGCCTTCTGGATCGCGTAGACTATGGCCAAACACTCCTTCTCCACGGTTGCCAAATGTCTCTCACCTTTTTGAAGTTTCCTACTCAGGTAGGACACTGGATGCTGGTCACCATTCTCATCCTCCTGGCACAGAACTGCTCCTACCCCGCTGTTAGACGCATCGGTGTAGATGATGAACTCCCGGTCGAAGTCTGGAGCACGCAGCACAGGATAGTTGATTAACGCCTCCTTCAACCTCTGGAACGCCGCCTCACAGTCGCTGGTCCACGGGATGCGGTCATCAGCCTTCCTCCTCGTCAGATCGGTCAGCGGAGCCGCGATCTCGCTAAACCTCGGGATGAACTTTCTGTAGTAGCCCACCAACCCAAGAAATGATTTGACTTTTTTCTTGGTGTTGGGTCTAGGCCAATCACGAACAGCTTCTATTTTGGCCTCCAGGGGTTTTATCATTCCTCCCCCTACCATGTGACCCAAGTATTTTATTTCTGGGCTACCCAGCTGACACTTGCTGGCCTTTACTGTTAGCCCTGCTGCACTTAACCTCTGCAGCACTAACTCCAGGTGTATCAGGTGATCTTCCCAGGTATTACTGAAGATCCCTATGTCGTCAATGTAGGCCACTGTAAAGTCACTGAGCCCTGCCAAGGTCTGGTCCATCAGCCTTTGGAATGTGGCTGGTGCATTTCTGAGACCAAAGCTCAGGACTCGAAACTCATAGAGACCAAAAGGGCTGCAAAAGGCAGTTTTTTCTTGATCCCTGGGATCAATTCTTAATTGCCAATATCCCTTTACCAGGTCCAATGATGAGATGAACCGACAACCCCCTATGGTTTCAATCAGGTTGTCTAGCCTGGGCATTGGGTAGGCATCAGGAGTGGTTACACGGTTTAATTTCCTGTAATCGACACAAAACCTAATGCTCCCATCAGGCTTGTCCACAAGGACTATCGGAGAGGACCAAGGGCTAGAAGAGGGGACGATTATGTTCTCCCTCAGCATCTCGTCCAGCTCCTTCCGCACCTTGTCCCTATAGGGTCCCGTTACTCGGTATGGGGATACTGCCTGCGGGGGTGCATCCCCTGTGTGGATCCGATGCATCACTCCCTTCACTATCCCCGGCTTGTTGGAAAACACCTGTTGATATTTGCTAAGCAGCATTTTTAGTCCTTGCTGCTGGTCTTGGGTGAGTGCAGGACTGATCTTTACCTCCTCTGGGTTGTATTTTACTTCCCCTCTACCCTCCCAGAAGGGTAATTCAGCTTCCTCACTCTCAGCTGCTTTTATCGCGAATAAAACCCTCTGTTCCCCTCTGTAGTAGGGTTTTAGGGCATTCACATGAACCACCCTCCTTGCTTGGTTCTCCTCCTGCTCTATCAGGTAGTTCAGGTCTGACATCTTGGAAATGACCCTATATGGTCCTGCCCATTTGAGCTGCAGTTTGTTCTCTCTGCAGGGCCTAAGCCAAAGCACTTCCTCCCCTGGGTCAAAGTGCCTCTCTCTAGCTTTGTGGTCATACCATGTTTTCTGTCTGACCTTCTGAGCTTGCAGGTTTTCTGCTGCCAGCTCTAGATTTCTCCTTAGGTCATTCATCAAGGTGTCTATGTATGTCACCACGTCTTGTGGGTCATCCTGGGTGATCTGCTCCCAATTTTGTTTGATCAAATCAAGGGGCCCTTTCACCCTTCTCCCAAATAAAAGTTCAAACGGACTGAACCCGGTACTGGCTTGTGGCACTGATCGATAAGCAAACAAAAGGGATTGCAGCTTCTGGTCCCAATTGTTTGGATTCTCTGCCAAGTAAGCCCTAATCATGCGCATTAGAGTCCCATTGAACTTCTCAGTTAACCCATTACTTTCAGGATGATATGCAGTGGTTTCCTTGTGCTTAATTCCACAGATTTGCCATAAGCGTTTCATGAGCTTTGATGTGAACGATGCGCCCAAATCTGTGATTATCTCTGAGGCAAATCCCATCCTGGACATATACCCCACCAAAGCATCGGCCACTGTGTTAGTTTCAATGTTAGTCAAGGGTATGGCTTCAGGATACCTTGTGGCATGGTCCACAATTGTTAGAATGAACCTGTTCCCCCTCTTTGTGGCCTTGGGCAAAGGTCCCACAATATCCACCCCTATGCATTTGAACGGAGTGTCAATCACAGGCAAAGGGCACAACTTTGCTTTGGTCCTGTCGCGGTTATTCCCCTGCCTTTGACACACATCACATTGTTTACAGAACTCCCTGATTTGCTTCCCTATGTCAGGCCAGTAGAAATTCTGTGTGATTCTCTGCTGTGTTTTGTTCACTCCTAAGTGCGCAGCAAACATGTCAGAGTGCCCCCTTTGTAAGATCATGGGGCGATACTTTTCAGGTACCACCAGCTGACTTCTGATCCCATCTCCCCCTTTTGAGATATTTCTCAGGGTCTCTCTATATAAAATCCCCTTTTTCTCCAGAAATCTCACTGGGGTTTCAGGTGTTAGCTGGGCGTCAGTCACCTGTTCAAAACACTTTTGGAGAGTGGCGTCTGCCTTTTGCTGCTGTCCAAATCTGCTGTCTGTGGTCAAGGTTTCCACCACAGCTTCTGAACTCCCCTCTGCTTCCGTCTCTGGCTCATCATTACCCCCCTGAACTGTCCCTGTGGTGGCTTGTGAGCGTGTAATCACTAGCACCCGTTTCACATGTTCAGCCAGGTCATTTCCCACGAGCACGGCTGCTGGCAGAGTCGATGAAATCGCTAGCCGCCAATCTCCCCTCCAGCCTTGAAAGTTGACAGGTACCTCTGCTACTGGCAGAGAGATTACCTGCCCCTCAATCCCTGCCACCTTCATGCTCTCATTTGGGATTATAAACTCCCTAGGAATAATATCTGGATGGCATAGGGTTACCTGGGAACAAGTGTCCCGCAGCCCCCTATACTGACGGTCAAGTATTCCTACGTCCACCCCGGCTGTCTCAAACAACTGAGAATCTGTTTTCACCAGCAAGCAGCGCTTTACCTCTATAAGAGGACCATTTTCCTCAGCCTGATCAGCAGAGGTAGCTGTTCCAGACTGAGTAGCCATGGCAACAGGCTCCCTCTGTGACACTGAGCCTTGCTCTTTCTGGACACAGAACACAGCTTTTGGCTTGGTCCCACTAGAATTCTGAGGCACCATTCCTTTTAGCTGCTTTAATTTCTCACACTCTGAGATTAGATGACCCTTTCCCTGACAGAAATAACATTTTCTGGTGTATTTTGATTCTCTCTCATCTTGTTTTGGTTTTCCCTCCAAAATCTGAGGTCTTAGTTTCATGTCTGAGGGCTTCCCTTCACCATGGGCCCCTCCCCCTTGCTGGCTCTTCCCAGGTCCCTGAGAGTACTTGCTGTAGGTTTCTTTGGGTTTACCTACAGATTTCCCCTCACCCAAGGGCTTTCTTATTTGGGAAATAAAATCTGCGATCTCTGCGGCTGCTGCCACAGATTTCGGTTTCCTTTCCCTCACCTGGAATTTCAATTCCCCATGCAGGACTGAATAGAACTGTTCCAGCGCTATCAAGTCTTTAAGCTGCTCATAGGTCTCTGTTCCCTCCTGCGATAGCCATTTCTCAAGCAGCCTCACCAATTGGGCCCCCACTTGGGTAAAAGTCTGTTCTGGTTTCTTGGTGAGGGACCTGAATCTTTGTCTCAGCTGCTCTGCATTTATCCCATGTCTGGCAAACACCAGTTTTTTAAACTCTGCAAAATCTTTCATCAGTTCCTCAGGCATCTCGGCATAAACCTCAGCCAGGCTACCACTGATTAAAGATCGCATGATGGTCATCTTCTCAGTTTCCCTCACTGAGAAGTCCACAAACGCTCTTTCCACTAAGGAAAAGAACACCTCAGGACAATCTCCCTTGTGGTACACAGGGAATTTCTTCAGGTCAGCTTTAGACAGTTGGCCTCCCTCAGAATCCCTATTATTATTATTGTTCTGGTTCATCAGTTCCAGTTTTCTTAATTCAAACGCCATTTTCTCTCTCTGCAATTCCAATTCAATTCTCTGTATTTCAAATTGCCGCTGTTTCTCTCTTTCCCTTTCCTCCATTTTTTCTCTCTCTAACCTTTCCTCCACTTCAAATTGCCTCATCCTCAGTTCATGCTATTGGGCTATGAGCAATTTTCTGAGTTCTGGGTTCTGCTCTCCTGTGCTGTCACCTTGCACTGAGCCAAATTCATCCTCAGAACCTTGGTCAATCTGGGGGTCTTTCACTTCACTCATTTCGGCCATCTGGCTTCGAGTCAAGGGCATAATCCCCCCTCAGAACAGGCTGCTTTAAAAAGTCAAGCCTCAAAATAAAACGACCACTTTTTTCCTTCTTGCCTCAGAACCAGCTCTCCCTAGAGATTGCTGCTGTTCTTCAGCACTAAACTTGCAACAGTATCGAGTCAGAGCCTACCCCCCTCTGCTGGGCCTCTCAGCTGGCAAGCTAGCTCACTGTTACTACGCAGTTTTGCCTCAGCTTTTTCCCGCCAAAACTAGGCTGCCTCAGAGCACCTTAATCTAAGTCTCCCCAGTTGGCACGTTCTTCTACTAGCGCACCTCCCCGTGAGGTACACCTAGAAGATTACCTACGCGCCTCAGACTGTCCCTGACTAGACCCCCCTTGCTCTGGGCACACTTGCCAAGGCTTTGCTGGACCGCTGGACAACTGGACCAGTCGTATCCCACACGCTGGACACCAATCAATGTGACAAACCCAGACCTACTGGGATATGTCACACAGTTACACTAAGCTGCCACCAACCATTCCCTATAAAAAGTCACACAGACCAGGGATGGATTTTTAAACAATAAAAAGAATAAGGTTTATTTTAAATACACACAGGGAAAAATAAACAATCAGGTGAATAGGATAAAGTAACGTGGCTTATTCTCACTCATACAAGCATACAGTTTGGTTCACCCAGAACCCTTAACTTGAAGCACAGACCCTGAACCTATCAGTTCTGGCTAACCAACAGACACCTGAACCTATCAGGTTGGTACTCTGACACACAGAAGTACCCTGTCTGACACACAGACTCCCACAACAGCTCCTTCTTCCCAGCTGCTGCGTCGTCACACCCCAGTGTCTCTTTTTGTCTCTCAGTGTGTCTCTTCACACAGGCATCACATATTTATACAGTACAGCCCCTCCTCCTGATGTCCCGCCTTCCACTCCCCATAGGATGGAACTTTCCCTCCAAACCCATGACAGACAGGTAACATCAGTGCTGTATGTAACATGGGGTACTATGGCTCTTGGAGATCCAAAAGCATGCCGTACGATAGCATGCTTTTGGAATAGAAACTCGACTGGCTGAGGTCTGGGCTGACTTTGGTTCTAGACCAATTTTGCACTACTATAGGCCTCCTTGTGAAAGGGGAAATCCACACTATGTATAAGTTAATAAAGTTGTGCCTCTGGTTACCCCATGTTACTCTGTCTTGTCTCATTATTCCAGGCTGGGCAGGTAATAGTAAATTTGTGACATAATAGTATAGTAAATGTTAAATTTCAAAGGTTTAGCATGGCAAAATCTCTCTCTCTCTCTCTCTCTGTCTCTCTCTCTCACACACACACACACACACACAATAGCACAATACCTAGTTTGCTATGATCAAGCAGATTGTCACCCTGTATACAGCAGAAAGTGTGGAAAAGTTAGATTTTTGGATGATACACTTGGAATTGATTTTTATGAGCTCTGATGCTGAGATACCCGGGAGTAAGCACCATTGAATCCAGTGATGTGAACTTCTCCCTCTCTATGTTCCACTCGTAAAGGTTACTCCTTTTATCCAATATCTTCAGTCAGCTGGAAGGCAACCTTTAGACTCTAATCAGAAATACAAGGCACCTTTCCAAGAAAGGATCCCACTGCAACTGCTGGAGTGGAGCAGAAATTCTACCAAAGAGAAGGAAAAAGAAAAACTCTAGCTGGCCTCTACCTTTGCTGATTTTCCCCATTTGCTGTCTCAGTCTAGACTTATTGATACACATGATTGTAATACTGGATAGCTTCTTTATCCCCTCATTCACTTATTAGAAGAAGGGAAGGTGTATCCATTATGTGTATCCATATGAAAAGTCATATTACCACTCCTGAACTGGAGGAGGGGGTGTACTAGCTTCCCCCTCCACATTGACCCTCCGTTGCATCATTACTTCCCAGCGTCTTTGCATTCATGCGCATGCATGTACATGCATAGACAATGGTGTTAAGGCACATCCACTGTCTTTATATATGTTAATAATGCAGCGAGAGCATAGAACCTCTAATTTTCTAGACCAGTGGTCCCCAACTTTGAGCACCCAGATGTTCTTGGACTACAACTCCCGGCAATTCTGAAATATCTGCACAGCGTGTGGTGAAGACCTCTGGGAGTGGCAGTTCAAGAGCACCTGGGGACCCTAGGTTGGGAACGACTGGAATAGACACTTTGGATTTCAGTCTGCAGAAGCCCCCACACAGCCAAAGAAAAGGAGTTTGTGACTGGTAGAGCAAAGCATTAGAACCCCAGCCAGGAATTGC
The DNA here is from genome assembly GCF_051106095.1 of Pogona vitticeps. Taxonomy (NCBI): domain Eukaryota; kingdom Metazoa; phylum Chordata; class Lepidosauria; order Squamata; family Agamidae; genus Pogona; species Pogona vitticeps. The sequence continues at coordinate 8,079,622 of NC_135794.1, read as the reverse complement.
GTCTGAAGCTCACTGAAACTTTTCTTTTTGAACTACAGCCCCCAGAACCCCTCCTGGCTCTGCTGGCCGGGGAAGCCAGAGAAGTGTCATCTGAAAAAGAAAAAAGTAACTCCTTGAAGCTCTAAGAAGGCATGCCTCGCCAGCCACTACTGCGCCGTGCCCACTCAATTTCCAGTTTTGGAGGTGTTCCATCAGAATAAAAGCTTCACTGCGGGGTTGCTAGACAAACTGCAGAAAGATCCAGCTCTCTGGATGAAAGTACAGATGAGATGTTGGCATGCATATTTCTTCACTCTCCCTAAGTCTGTGAAAAAAAGGGTGGAGAGAAAGCCAGTATGTTTAGAGGACAGCTAGAGCCCATGTAACAGTGGGAGTGGGTGAGCTGTTTGCAAAGAGCAGTGATTTATGTATTTGGTTGTCTGCCTGACCAGAAAAGGGAGGTTGATGTGAAAACAAATCATTTCTTCCTTCCTTTTCTTCTTTCCTTCTTTCCACTAACAGCTCCTTCCTTCCTTCCTTCCTTCCTTCCTTCCTTCCTTCCTTCCTTCCTTCCTTCCTTCCTTCCTTCCTTCCTTCCTTCCGTTCAGCATCAGCTCCTTCCTTCTTTCTTTCTGCCCTTTTAATGTGCGTGTGTTTTTGCTCTCTTTTTATAGATGAGGATTTTAACATTTTCATGTTTAATAACCTTTTCAGTGGTTCACATATCTTGTTTTAATTTCTTTTGTTTTGTTTTGAATTGCCTTCAGTTCCGCCGCTTGATGGAGGGGGGGGAAGGTGGCATAAAAGTGCCATGGTAAGTAAGTAAGTAAGTAAGTAAGTAAGTAAGCAAGCAAGCAAGCAAGCAAGTAAGTAAGTAAGTAAGTAAGTAAGTAAGTAAGTAAGTAAGTAAGTAAGTAAGTAAGTAAGTAAGTAAGTAAGTAAGTAAGTAAGTAAGTAAGTAAGTAGCATATTTGCCGGCGTACAAGATGACTTTTTGGCCCTGAAAAACATGCCTCCAAGTGGGGGGGGGTCATCTTATACGCCGGGTGCACTTCCAGCAAACCCTCCCTCTCTCCCAGCGAAGTCACTTACCTGGTAGTAAGACCGAGTAGACCGAGCTCCTTCTTGTGTAGCCTGGGAACAGCCGGACTCTAGCGCTGAACAGCTGACTATCGGGAACCAGCAGAGAGGCGGCAGCAATTTTGAGATGCGACCACATGGCTGCTGCCTCTCCAAAATGGCTGCCGCTTCTCTGCTGGTTCCCAACCGTCAGCTGTTAGGCGCCAATGCTGTCCTTCTTCCAGCAAACCCTCGCTCTCTCCCAGCGAAAGGAACCAAAAGCGGCAAAACGAACTCTCCCCATGATGCAGCCAAAGCAGAATCATGCATGTGGAAGAGGGGGTAGTCTTATATGGCAAGTACATAAAAAACTCTACATTTTGAGTGGAAATGTTGGGGGGTCATCTTATATGCCCAGTCCCCTTATACGCTGGCAAATATGGTAGGTAGGTAGGTAAGTAAGTAATTAAGTAAATAAGTAAGTAAGTAAGTAAGTAAGTAAGTAAGTAAGTAAATAAATAAATAAATAAATAAATAAATAAATAAATAAATAAATAACCGACCAAACAAACAAACAAACAAACAAACAAACATTTTCAAAGCTAAATTCATTTCCCCCACCACTGTTTGCTTTTGGGGCAGAAAAGTGGAGCAAGTCATTTTGGTGAATCAGAGGAGGGGAGGCGTGTGATGCTTCAAGGACCAGGAGAAGATGAAATGGGGTCCCAGACCTTTGGCCCTCACCCGTTCCTCTGTTAAGGGGAGGATGTTGGCACAAGAAGCTCAGACTGCTGGTTGAAGGAGCAAAGCTGCGATAAAAGATATGGAAGAAAAGAAACAAGGGGGTGTGATTCAGGTGGGCTTTCATGCCTTGAGAAATCCACTCCAAATCAATCACGGGCTTAAGACCACTCAGAAGACAAAGTAAGCAAATCTGTAAATTATATGAGACAAGAAAACCTCCTGTGGTGAATTCAAATACTTTCATCAGGTAAGGAATTCCCTGTTCTGATGATAGATCTGTAATATCTGTTCCTGCCTTAGCCAACATACGGATTCTAACAGTTTCATCTCTAGCAGAAGCTGGCCTTTTGTAAAGCCAATGGGTTTTGTTGGCCATTCAGGCACTTTACCCAAGGATAGCTCACAAAAACATGTTGGCGAGAATCTTATTGACAAATTCTGCTCGCATGTGCGTCTTGGCAGCACGTTGCCACCAAATGAATGAGGTGCATGCATCGGAACACGACCAGCCCTTTATTAAGATGCGTCAACGTGCCACTAAAAGATATCCAATTTCTCTTATACAAGCATCAATCTGCAAGAGGATTCTGGCCACCACCTTTTGTGAACTATGAAACATGGAGATATATTTTGGTGCTAGGAAACTCTATTTCCTTCCTACTCCCACATACAGTGGGAGTTCCAGCTAAGATTGGAAGGAATAGGGAACAGGCTTCTATACCTTCTCATCTTTTTTGGGGGATGTTTTGGATAGTTCGGTGAGTTAGGTAGCTGACTGCTGAGCCAGAAGTTGGGATTTTGAATCCCCACTGGTGCACCATTATATGGGTTGGAGTTGGTGATCCAAAAGGTCCCTTCCAGTTCTGCAGCTTTAAGATTATATTATACGTTCTATAGTCCCAGCCCTGGCCTTTTACAAAATTATGCAACACACTCTGTTGGCTGGAGGAAATATTTTTCCATGGTCTAATTCCAGAATATCCCTGTTAAGAAATAGAGAGAAGGAAGGAAGGAAGGAAGGAAGGAAGGATTAATGCCTTCTCTCCAGTTGCACATACCACCTGTTAGCATCCAATAAATACATCACCAAGAGAGCTGCTTATTTTATTCATTTTTTAAACTTGCAAGGTCCCCTGAGTCAATTCTCACCCTTCACAAAGTGTCAGAGATTTAGGGACAAGACAGAGATGCAGTGAGGCAAAACTGAAACAGCATCCATCTCCTGTCCTTCAGTTATTAGAAAGGAAAGATTCACGACAACTCTATCACTATCCATTCTGTTGACAGGATCCATCTTCATCATCTCAGCTGCCACGTTTATCATCGGAGAGAAGCTGACTTTTCAGGGAGCCATCACAGATGACTGGGCAGCTGAAAGTTCTTCCAGAATAAATTTCAGCTTGCAATTTGGGGTGTAAACGTGTCTAGAACCTACCCTCTTGCATGCTTACCTTCATGGTGGCAATACTCCTCCTGCTGCATGGCAGCAGTCCATGCCGTGCTGTGCTATGCCATCAAATTGTCTCAAAGACAATGCAATGTACAGGCATTGTGCTGATAAGATAGTGATTTTGTGGGTGAGGTTGGGAATCATAGAATCATAGAATAATTGAGTACCTGATACATAAAGGTGTGCTACCTCTGAGACTGGGGAGAATATATAACCATCATGATGTCCAGTAGCCACTGGTAATCTTCTGGTTAGCTGTGGAACCTATTCTGAATTACCAATAAAATAAAATAAAATAAAATAAAATCCAAGGACTTAAATTTATCATCTCTTCTTTATTTATGGGTTCTCGCTGCTTGGACCAGTTGTAAAGTATATCAGTGGGGCCAGAAAGTCCCTGGGAGAATGGGACATAATAATGCAGAACCATAGAATAATTGAGTTGGGAGAGGTCTAGAAGACCATCGAGTCCAACCCCCTGCTCAATGCAGGAATCTAAAGTCGATCTGGCAGATGATTGTCCAATTCTCTTATATGCCTCTAGTATTGGAGCACCCACCAGTTCCCGAGTTAATTAGTTCCATTGTTCTATCGCTCGAACAGTTAAGAAGTTTTTTTTTCCTGATATTGAGCCGAAATCTGACTTCCTGTAGCTTGAGTCCATTATTACATGCCCTGCACTCTGGGATGATTGAGAAGATGCACTGGCTCTCCTCTGTATGACTGCCTTTCATGTATTCAAAAAATGCTATGGTATTGTCTGGTAAACACCCCACGGACACATACTCGCTACCATAGCATAGTATAGTAGTGGTTGGCTATGCATGCCTAAGATATATACATATCTTAGAACTAGAGGGCTGGAAAGGGCCAGTGGGGAATCGAATTCCCAACCTCTAATTCCACAGCCTAGTCTCTAAGACAAAATAACAGTTTTGAGGGAGGGGGGGTTGTCTTGTTTAGAAGCCTCCCTCCTCCAGTATTGCTTGAGCTCCTTACTTCCCAAATTATTAAAACAAATGAGAGGGAGCAAATGGGTCTTTTCAATGAAAAAAAACAAAACACCCAATTTTTAAAGGAAAAAAAGGAGGGCTTGGAGGTCACACATGTGGTTCTCCAAAAAGTCCACAAATGGGCACATGCTGCTCCCTGGTCTATGGAAGTGTCCCCCCTCCCATTTTTTTTAAGAGACAAGGATCTCTGAACTATCAGATCAAATATTGGGAAAGCTATTTTAAAAAAGCAGTAAGTCCCAAGGCAATATAGCCACTAGTGGGAGAATTCTGGAGGTTGTTGTCAAAAACTAGGCTTTGGTTTAGGAAGAGCAGTCCTGTATACAGACCTCCTGTTTTCCCTCCACTTAACCCCTCTGGTAAATGGTCATAATGACCTCTTGGTTGTTCTCACTTCCAAATTAATTGGCTGACTTCAAATGACTTGTACCTGGTGAGTAACCCAAAATTTATCCCAGTATTCTGATGGAGATTGCTTTGTCCATGTGTAATTTTTTTTACCTACCCCCAGCCAAAAAGGAAACTTGTGTTCCAAAAAGAGGCAATGGGTGTGAGGGGAGGAAGCTTGTGCAGAAGGACAGGTGGCTCTGTCTGAATTACTGAGTGGATATTTCCAACCACATAGCACTGGGGCGAAGCATTAAAACATACTCCTGAAGCCTGCCTGGAACCAGCTTTAAACTCACCTGAAGACATTTGCCTGTTGTCATGAATTTTGGGGACATTCACTTATATTTTCTGCACTGCCCATAAAGTTACTGGTTCATGCCTGAAGAAGGGATTTCTAATCTATGAAAGATTGCATTAATTATCTGATTTTTCAGTGGTCTAATAAAAGTGTTGCATTCTTCAATGTTTGTATTGTGCAATGACCACATGGCTTCATTTGAGGATTTTGAATTTATTTTTTTATTTTTATTTTCTTTTCCATCTTGAAGAAGTTGTTATTAAATGTAATAATTTTTTTCTTTGTGTGCTATATTTATATGTTGTTTCATGTATGTATTTGGAAGCCGCCTAGAGTGGTCGGAAGACCAGATAGGTGGGATATAAAATAAATAAACAAATAAATAAAATAAAGTATATATACTTCCATGAAGTATCCCTGATCATTGTTAGATCTTTCAATTGTTTCATTTGTTTCTTCTTCTTCTTCTTCTTCTTCTTCTTCTTCTTCCTGTCTTTAATTGGACGAAATGGTGCCTTCCCGGTGTACATGCTTCCCTTTCTAGTTTGTCGACTCGTGACACATGTTTTCAAAAAACTGTATGCGTTGTCTGGACACATCTTCCCCACTGTTTAAAGTGACTTTCCCTCAGAAAATTGTCATGTTGGACAAGGGTCTCTTCAAATTGGGAGAGGTCGTGATGCAATGCCTGCCTCCAGGCTGAATGCTCAGATGTCAGGGTTTCTCATCTGTTGAGATCCATACCTAAGGCCTTCAGAGCCCGCTTAAAGATCTCCATGTATCGCAGTTGTGGTCTCCCCTCTGGGGCGATTTCCCTGCACTAATTCTCCATACAGGAGATCTTTTGGAATCCGACCATCAGCCATTCTCACGACATGCCCAAGCCAATGTAGACATCACTGTTTCAGTAATGTATACATGCTAAAAATTCCAGCTCGTTCTAGGACTACTCTATTTGGAACTTTGTCCTGCCAGGTGATACCAAGTCCTCCATACAGAGCATGTTACTATAGTCTTTCAAGACTGAAGCCTAAACTAAAAAAACCCATCTGTTCTTCACAGGTTTTGCTTCTTCAGGTTCAACTCTGAGAAAAGCAAGGAAGACTTTTGCCAGGTATGGTACCTTCTCAGTCATGGCTCTTGCCTTATGGAATGGACTCCCGGGAGAGGTTTGTCAGGCCTCCTCCCTCCCATCCGTTAAGAGGATGCTAAAAAAAAAAATTCTATTGCAAGAAGCATTTAAGTACATCCTCTTTTATGTCAATTCTGATTGGTGTTTCCTAGACTCTGCCACCATTGGGGCCTTGTGTATTTATTGTATGTGTTTATTTGGGGATATTTAACGTTGGTGCTTGGTGATGCCGATTATTGTTTTATTGTTTTGTTGTAGACTACTTAGAGTAGTGCTGTGCACTAAGTCAGCTGTATATAAGTATACAAACTAACTAACTAACTAACTAACTAACTAACTAACTAACTAACTAAATAAATAAATAAATAAATAAATAAATAAATAAATAAATAATGCAAGCAAGCAAGCATAGACATCGCTCCCCAAAGAAAATTTTCCAAACTGCACAGAATGTGCAGAAAAAAAGACTGAAATCTCAAACAAACAGGAGGTGTTTTTATTTAAAGTGCTGGATAGCTCAGTGGTTTAAGCATCTGGCTGTGGAGCCAGAGGCTGGGAGTTCGATTCTCCACTGTGCCTCCTTCACAGGGGCTGGATTCGATGAGCCAAAAGGTCCTTTCTAACTCTGCAGTTCTAGGATGATGATGATGATGATAGAATAGGAGAAAGGAGGTAATCAAACACTACCCTGTCGGGCACAACAGTTAGGTTCTGTGCCATGGATGTCTGTTTGATCAAAGCCCACCAGCCCAGGTGCCTCGATGGGTAGGGTGGCTTTGAGAAACCAGAAATCTGTTTCTAAGTCCAGTAGCATTTCTGCCGACTATCAGAGCAGCGCTGAGCACCTGCCATTTTCAGCAACAGGGTTAAGAAGGCCCTTGGACAGCTCTTGCAAAGCCTGAATTAAAACCGGGAGCAGATTCATCCCTCCATTGACATGAGTGTCCCTTGGCTCCACTGAGACCTATAGTATTAGTATGCGAGAAGAGATAATAAAGTACTCGTTGTGCTTTTATTACTTTCTCACAGCACCCACCCTCGCCCTTTCTCAGAAAGCCTCCCATCTTCCTGCATTGTAGCAGCAAAGGATTCGTCAACCACCCAATGGGATTTCCATATCTAAGGCAGCCACCTAACCCTTGGCGACAGAAGAATGAATGTTGCAAGTCGAGGACCAGAACCTATAAATTTTTGAAGAGCTGCTCCCTCTTGCCAGGGAGAGAGAGAGAGAGATCAATGGCTCTAAGTAAGATCATCAGGCTGCTGACAAAACTGAGTTTGTCAGCAATTTGCAAATGTGCCTCTCAGCAGCCCAATGTACCCCCTTATCATAGTCACTTCACTCTTTCTCTACGCTAAAGTGCCAGCTTTGTCAGAGCGTCAAATAGCATAAAGGGAGCTGCACTGCCATCATCTGTGTGATCACAGATGATGGCCTAGATTTACTTATTATTTATTTAAAATATTTTACCCCACCTTTCTCCTTAAAAAGGACCCAAGGAGGCACACACCATTGAGAGACAATGTTCAAAGCAGAAAGCAGTGAGTATACAAAAGTGGCTTACATCATGAAAAGATAATATTTAAGGCTAGAACAATGAGTATACAAAGGTGGCTTACATCACTGAAATATTTGAAAGCTAAAACAGTAAGTATACAAATATTAAAAATGAATTAAACAGTAAGTATACATATATTAAGAATGAATTAAACAGGTATAAACCTAAAAGATCAGTAAAATCAATGCTAGAAACACATTTAAAAACAACAGAGCACAAGAATTTTTAAAAAAACCCTCTTAGGCTATCAGTGACTAAGGAAAGCCTGCCTGAAGAACGAGGTCTTTGCCTGCTTGCAAAAGCAAAGATGGTGCCAGCTGGGCCTCCAGTGGGAGGGAGTTCCAGAGTCTGGGGGCAGCCACAGAGAAGGCCCTCTCTCGTGTGGCCCACCAAGTGCACCTGTGAGGGTGGTGGAACTGAGAGAAACGGATCTCCCGATGATTTTAATTCTCAGGCAGGCTCACAGAGGGAGATGTGATCTCTGAGAAGCTAATAAAAATGGGTAAAAATGGTCTATGAACTTTTTCTGATACCTCTCTATTGGAGGACAATATTATCTATCTATCTATCTATCTATCTATCTATCTATCTATCTATCTATCTATCTATCTATCTATCTATCTATCTATCTATCTATCTATCTATCTATCTATCTATCTATCTATCTATCTATCTATCTATCTATCTATCTATCTATCTATCTATCCTAAACTACTAAATAAACTACTAAATATATATAGTAGTACTATATAGATAGTAGTTTCAATACTTACTGAATAGAGATGGGCACGAACCGCTGATTCATGTTCGTTCCAGTTCGTTTGGTGGCTGAACAGGTGTTCAGTGCTTCCTAGCCCTGCCTCCTCCAGCAAGCGCCCTCTCAGAGGCAGTGGCTAGCCCACCTCCTCTGGGTGGGCACCTGCTGGAGGAGGCAGGACATGGAAGCACCAAACCCTTGTTTGGCCATCAAGCAAACTGATACAAAGCGCCGAACCAGTGTTTGGTGCCCATCTCTGTTACCAAAATGAAAACACCTCTTTGGGTGATTTGAGGGAGGGATGTGTGACATCAGAGTGACGTCAGGGAAAAAAATCACCCTTCCTCTGACTTGGCTTTAAATGTCACCACATAGCTACATTTCTTCGGACTGTGGTCCTCTCAAAGCACAGGTAATGCAATCCTCACCAAGAAAGTGAAATGAAACTCAGAAGCTTCTTCAAAGTACCACTTACAGCTTGTTTTCTGCAGATAACAGAAAGGTGGTTTGCTGTGTTCAAGGACATGGGACATGGGGTGGTCATTCCTGCCCTCACTCTGAACTGGCTTGGATGGTGCCACATTGACAAGGTGAGTTTCAGAGTACAAAAGATCCTCCTAAGTTTAGACCGGATAATAAAAAGCGTAAGTGCTAAAGAGTCTCCTTCCTGTTATTTCAAGATAGAGAGGTCTGCAGGAATTAACAAGATGTGAGAACATGCCTGAGTCTTTTGGATGTGACCCCAAGAAGGTAACTTTGCAGAAATGCGTGAGGTTAGTAGAGCACAAAAAACAGTAGCTTTTTGAATTAGATGGTCTGCAATAGGAGACCATGAACTGCTGGCAGACTTTGGCTGTTCAGAGAAGTTTCTCTTGCAATGTCCTACTCATTTTCAACACTGTGATACTTGCAAGTTGAATGTGTCATACAATGTCCTTCCAAAATCGTTTTAAATCCCACACTTCTTCTCCATCTCTGTGATGTATCACCAGCACTAGTACCATCAGCACCATCACTACAGTCCAGTCCCATTTGTTTAGTTGGAGAAACCTGGCTGGTAACAGCCATTAACCCCCGGAAGCCATAGAAGACGTATCTTTTATCCATTAACCTCCACTGAGGATGTACCAATCAATCAGCACTAACTGTTAGCAACCCATCAAGGGTTGAAAGGATGACTCCTTAAACTCCCATTACGGTACTTGCAAGATGCTTGGAGCTTTTTAAAGTCCAAAGGGGATGCAAGTGTGTAATCTGTTCTAGTTGGACTAAGAGCCACAGGTAATGCAATTGACATCGAAAATGAAGAATTTGAAGTGGTTAGAGATCTTGTATACAGTGGTTCAGTCATCAACCCAAATGGAAACTCCAGCCAAGAAATCAGAAGAAGACTGAGGCTTGGAAGGGCAGGGATGAAGGAAGTAGAAAAGATCACGGGAGACGTCAGCCGAGATCATCGACACTCTTGTATTTCTGATCACCATGTTGTGGGTGTGAATGCTGAACGGTGAAGAAAGCTGGCAGGAAGAAGATTTATTCATCTGAAGGATGGTGCTGGAGAAGAACTTTGCATATACCCTGGACTGCCAGAAAGATGAACGAGTTCTGTCGATCAACTCGAGCCTGAACTATCACTGAAGGCAAAAAGGATGAAACTGAGACTGCCTTGCTTTGAGCACATCATGAGAAGGCAGAATCTTCTAGATGAGACAACAATGCTGGCAAAGGTTGGAAGCAGCAGGAAAAGAGGAAAGCCAAATGGGTAGTGGATTGACTTCCTAAAGAAAACCACACGATTGACTTAACAAGAGCGGGACAGGGCTGTTTAGGAGAGAACATTTTCGAGATCTCTGATTCATAAGGTCATCATAAGTTGGAGACAACGTGATGGCATATAACAACAATGCAAACCAAGGGGATCCCCATTAGAGATTTTGAAGCTTTTTCAAAGTACCAATTACAGTTTGTTTGGGCACACACAGAAAGGTGGCTTGCTGTGTTCAAGGACACGGCCTTCTCACGCAAATAGGATTTCCCCCTTCCCTCCAGATCTATCTAATACAGTTTTTTTTTTTTTAAACTAGCAAACCATGCTTGGTACTTGGATTCTGTACAGATATGGCCTCTCAAGGGCTTTATGTCATTCATGTGCATGTGTTTGTGTGTGTGTGTGTATGTGTGTTATTTTCTGCAAATGTAGACTCATTAGGAAAGAATGGGAGGGATATACCTTCATAGCCCATGCTTGGCTTCTGTATTCCCAAGCAACCCAGAGCAGCCTGCAAAGCAATGAGTCAGAAAAGCGCTACCAGGGGATCGTATTGGCAAAAGCAGCAGGCGTAAAATCTCAGGAGTCTTCTCGGAGGCAACAGCGGTACCTGCTCCTGCTGGAAAGAGACCACTAGGTGGCACACTCCCTTCTTCTTCACAGGAGAGGCCAAGCCGATGCAATGTCTCTGATGGGTGCCAAGAACAATAGCTTTCAGAAAGGGTTTTGAATTCAGGATAAGACCCGCAAAGGGAACATCTGGTCCACTCTTCCCAAGGGATTCCACTTGCATGTAGACTGTGCAAAGGGCCAAATCCTCATAATAGGAGTCAGAGGCAAGTCTGACACAAACCTAACAAACCCACTCTGAGCCATTCTGGTGATGTTTATCTTTCAAGTCTGCAGAAAACCATCCTAATGCCACCACCAATTGTCCCCCCGTGCTTCTGAAAGATAAAAGGGCAAAAGAGAAGTATCCTGAACAACCCACATGCCGTTCCAGTCTCGGCAGAACATGTCGTGCGGAATTCTCCCATGAAATGGACATCTGTTGGAGATGTAAACAATTTGTAAGACAAGAATGCTGAGGAAGGAAGGAAGGAAGGAAGGAAGGAAGGAAGGAAGGAAGGAAGGAAGGAAGGACGGACGGACGGACGGACGGACGGACGGACTACGGACGGACTACTGACGGACAGACGGAAGGAAGGAAGGAAGGAAGGAAGGAAGGAAGGAAGGAAGGAAGGAAGGAAGAAAAAGCTTATGAGAATGTCATATTTAATTTTAATAATTCATTTTCATCCCTTCTGTGCTATAATCTGAATTTAACTGAAGCTTTACCACTATCCCCAAAGTAATTTCATCACTTTGATGAGTAATGTTTAGATAAAAAGCTGGAACATATTCACTGCCCCTATAAAATCAGACCCAGTCACCTCAACTCAGCAAGAGGTATCTATAAGGATGTACGAATGGCAATAGGGATCCACAAGAACATCTAGAAGAACATATGAACATAGAATGGATGCAGCCAAGGGCCTCTCTAGTCCAACCTTCCACTTAGGCAGTGGTCCAACCAGGTGCCCATGGAAAACTCATGTATGGGACATGAATGTGGATGCACACTTGCTCTTGCGCTCCCCCACAAATGACATGCAGAGGCACTGTGTCTTTGGTACTAGAGATCGCATGGAACCATCCTGACCAGCAGCCATGGATGGTGCAACCTTCACAAAGCAGTGTAGTATCCTAATTACAGTAGATAAGTCCACTCAGTGGGTTTCTCTTAGTGTCAGCTTACCATTCAGCAACTGATTTAACTTTTGGTTGAGAATAGTCATAGGATAAAGGCTCACAAGTCCACCCCATGCTATTGAAGCTGTTCATCCCAAAAAGTCAATGGAAAGTGAGCAAGGACAACTCTAGCTATCACTGACATCATTTTAAAAAGATCATACCTATCTCTTTCGGAGAGGGGATTTTGGCCCTGCTTATGGGGGATTCTGTGACTTGTGGTTTAAAAAAAGATGTTTCCAAGCTCTCTAGGTTATCTGGATTGTCAAACTGTAGCAACAAGAGAAGCTGTTGACTAGATGAGGCTCCATCCTCTGGGTTGGCAGTATCTTCTTTTATTTCTTCTTCCTCCAAGTCAAGACTTGCATCATCAGAAGGTGAACTCCCACATGAAGGGAAGTGTATACTTCTGCTACTGCAATGTTTTCCCTACAGACGCACCATTCCTTCAAAGCTCCATGCCTACGCATTCAGAACTGCAAATGAAGTCTGCGCCTAGTGAAAGAAAAACATGCTAACTGGCAGCATAAAGAAGGAGGGAAGCTCATGATAGAATCAAGAGACAACTTTTATTCTTTGCAGGAACTTTGCTTCTAATAATGCGGTAATTGTATTACCTTGCTTGACCCACTGGCTGTGGGAATACTTTATTTAGAGGCTGGTGAGAGAGAGATGAGGCAGCCTGTCTGGAAAAGTGCTGACAAAGTCCCAAGGCACTATTGAGTTACTGCATACTGAGTAAGAGGACTGGTCTGCCTAACTAAGTGTTGCTCTCCAGACTGGCTGGCAGCAGCCTTTAGAATCACAGTTTTTCCTGGCACTGAGAACCTGATTTGTTTAACTGGGAAGGCAAAAAAATGAATGCAAGACTCCTTGCAAGTGACACACTGCCCAACTATCCTTTAGCTCAGGGGTCCCCAACCTTGGGCCTCCAGATGTTCTTGGACCTCAACTCCCAAGAATCCTGGCCAGAAGAGGTGATGGTGAAGGCTCCTGGGAGTTGTAGTCCAAGAACATCTGGAGGCCCAAGGTTGGGGACCACTGCTTAAGCTTTCTAGCCAGCAGGTTAGTCCTCCTGAACCACAGCAAAAGCTTCCACCTCCTTCCCAAAGACTTCATTGTGAGTTTGATTCAGCCAACAGACTCTTCTCAGTTTCTAAGAGACATGGGGCAGGTGTGGTCCTCCAGATGTTGCTGCCGGACTACAGCTCCCATCATTCCTAGGTAGCAAGGCTAATGGTGACGAATGCTAGGAGTTTGATAAAATTTGGCATTAAAAAAATCTTGGCATTCAGCTTTCTAGTGGATGACCTCAGAATGGATGCTTTCAATATAGCAGTGGGTAATGCACAGCCCATGTGGTATGCGTGCCCTGAAGACTGTTTTGACCCCTAGACCATGATTAGGTGGATAAAATAAAAAGGTGAAAGAAGATGATTGGCACTCCTGGACACATCCGAGAAGTGCAACTCAGTTTTACAACAAGGTAAGACTGTGCACAGGATTTGGACGGATCCTAAATTCCAAACCAGAGATGGACATGAACCCACAAAATGGCCGTTCTTCATGGTTCATGGTTCTTTGGTGTCCATGAACCACAAACCGTGCCAATTTTTTTGGAAAAAAAAGAACTAGTTTGTGGTTCGTTCAGTTTGGGCCCATCTCTAAAGGAAGGGGAACTTTCTGTGTAGCTCATCGACACAGAAGGTCCCCTTCATGAGTCTCCCACCTTGTGCCCCCCTTCATGGCTGCCAGCACCTACCTGACTTGCTCCAGGCCTCCTCCTCCTCCCTTCTGCCACGGCCACGCTGCCCAGCTCAGTCAGAGACTAGGCTGTCTGGTCTAGTTCTTTGAGAGTTTCCTATATAGAACCCAATGGGCAGCAAAACTCCACTTTCCACAACACCCTCAGTGGGGCAGGAAGCAGGCCCCCGGGGTGAGTAAAATAGGTGCTTGGGCCCATGAAGGGAGGCTTTTATGGTGGGAAATGAAGTAACACCCACAATGAAAAAGTTTGGTGTTTAATTTCCCTTTGTGAAATCATGGTTCCATGAACTGCCCACGAAACAAACCATAAACTGACCTGGTTTCATGTTTTTGTTTTTTTGTTTTTATCGTGATTCGTTTCATGCCCATCTCTATTCCAAACCAAACCAGCCTGGTTTGGCCTTATTTGTATGAGGTCTGGATTGAAGTGGAATGGTACAATTCTGTTTATTTCCAGGATGAAAGGAAGTGCATTTACACATCGATTCAGCAGGAGGGCACAGAGTCAGTTGGATGGCGCTCAAATCACACCAGCCTTTCAAGTGTTTGTAGGGTGGGAAAAAAAATGCCTAGTATGCAGACCCCTAAAGCAAGCTGTCCAAAATTTGGTCAGCGTGCCCCCCCCTTTCAAGTGCATCATGTCCCCAAATATCAGGTACATCAATGCAACACACACACAAACACCAACCCACAATTTGGTTTCCAGTGCATTGATTTGCACATTTACAAATCAGTTTTAAAGCAGAGGACCAATGCATAGAAGGGCCATATCAATCAATTGAAACATATTTTAAAGGCTCTAAGGTAAAGGTAAAGGTTCGCCTTGACATTTAGTCCAGTCGTGTCCGATTCTAGGACGTGGTGCTCATCCCCGTCTCCAAGCCATAGAGCCAGCATTTGTCCATAGACAGTTTCCGTTGTCATGTGGCCAGTGTGACTAGACAGGAAACGCTGTTACCTTCACACCAAGGTGGTCCCTATTTATCTACTCACATTTTTACATGCTTTCGAACGGCTAGGTTGGTGGGAGCTGGGACAAGCGACAGATTCGATCTTACAACTGCTGGTCTTCTGACCTTGCAGCACAGAGGCTTCTGCAGTTTAACCCGCAGTGCCACCACATCTCTGAAAAGGCTCAAAACATCCCTCCAAATTAAACTGGGGAGCCCAGATACACCATAGCATAGTAACAAGGCACAAGGCACACTGTATGTCATATTCTAACAAGAAATGTGAAACTGTGAGCTAACTTCTTACCATGTCTGGGCTTCATGGAGCAGATTGATGTGATCCATCGCAGGACCTGAGAGGAGAAATTGGCACCTGGACCCCTTACCATTGCCCACATTTGCTTTAACCAATCATCACTGAATGAGACATGGCAGGTGGCCAACTAATTATAATGTACAATTAGTATGTTTGTGTACAGAAGAAGGAATGGGGGAATGGAGCGTCCCAGGAAAAGTCTTGCTTGCTTGGAATCCTGAACAGGAGTCTATAGCATGGCGGCCTCTTGCTATGGGTTCCACCAGTGTTCCTTGAATGTTGATATAGTCAACATGTTGATATTTGCCAAACCTTTAACAGAGAGGGATTTTTTTTAAAGGAGAAAATATTTTTCGGCTCTAGGGTGCAGACAGATCGTACGCAGTGCAGAGAAGCCTGAAAGCGGGACGTACTTTCTTAATCTCCCTCAAAGCGCACAACATGAAACTTGTCCCACGAATGTTGGCCAGCTCGCTGGCAGAAAGTGGGCCAAAGCACAGATGGAGGGGTTGGCCGGTGGAACTGTAAATCAGCTTTGGGTGGGGAGAGGGAGG
This sequence comes from Pogona vitticeps, assembly GCF_051106095.1. Classification (NCBI taxonomy): domain Eukaryota; kingdom Metazoa; phylum Chordata; class Lepidosauria; order Squamata; family Agamidae; genus Pogona; species Pogona vitticeps. The sequence continues at coordinate 8,064,095 of NC_135794.1, read as the reverse complement.
GCCTCGCAGCAAGAAGTGGGCGTCTGGCTGCGCCTGCAGAATTCAAGGCATGTTGGCTAGCAATAAACAGGCATTTGCCACCTCGATTTCGCTCGGCAGGTTTTTCGGGAGAATCACGACCTTGGCTACTTGGACACAACTGTTGGAGGCCGCTCCCACCCACCCGGTTGGGGAAAAAAAATCTAACAATTTGTGTGATGCAGAGACCCACTGTGTTGTTGGCAGTAAAATAAATTTAACTGCCAGGCATTCGTGGTTATTACCAGCAGCGTAAACAACCCTTTCAAATAAATATTGATGAAATATATGCCTATGAATAAATCATCACTTTATGGGGGGGGGGAGAGAAAGAAGTTTAAAAAACCCAACACAAAACAACTCACAACCCAAATCTTAATGAGCCTCTTTTTTTAAAAAAAAGAGTTACAGTCAACAATGTACACGAATTGCTTTCAGTGGGCTATTTCTTAGACCAAATGGTGAATATGCCCCATTATATATGCTTGTCCTTTTGGGATTTTACGTGGGTGTGAAGTTTGTATGACTTTCTTCAAGTCCCAAAGGCTGAAGGCAGTATGAGGTGAGAACTTCAGATTTCATTAATTTTCCCTCTGTCTTTGTATGCCTGTGTGTGTGTAAGAGAAAGAGAGCAGATTCGTAAGCTTCAGAGGTAAAATTGGCATTGTGTGTTCATCATTTTCACTTTCCCTGTAGGAGAATGGAAATGAATGCATATACACACACACACGCACGAAGATACAAACACATATTTTTATTAGAGATTCACAAACAGAAATGTTTGTACTATGTGTATATAAATATATATTTTAGATAAAGCTATACATTATAGATATATATATATTTTATGTGTTCATATATTTATAAATATTTATTTATAAAATGTACTCATAAATATGTATTTTTAAATATACACACATTTTCTTTTTAAACAAATTTTCTATATATTCCTTATAGCTGTAGAGAGGCAGGCAGATGGAGAGAAAGAGACAGACAGACAGATATATTTTCTTTTCCATTCTCCCATGGCGAAGGTGAAAATTAGGAAGATACAAAGCTAATACACCCTATGAGGCTTAAGAACAAGGTGATGAAAATCTACAGATAGGGGAAGGGGAGAATCTAATTGTGCCTGAAGTTCTTGCTTGCTTCAAGATTCAGCTTCTGGGATTTGAAGATGCTTCCCCTTCTAAGACACATTGAGCTTCATTCCCAGAATGGTCAAAGAAGGAACGCCACCATATGGAACACCGGGAGGAGGGGAGCTTGATGCCTGTGTTTATTCATGTTCACACAAGTGCAAACATCTTTTGATGGACATCATCTTGTTAGGATTATCCGGAGTGAACATGGGTACTTAGAAGGGATCTTAGACAATTCTATTGCATCCATGTTTCAGAGCTAATTGACCTACTTCACACTTCCCAGACTAATAGGTAGATTGAAAGATCGTTACCTTGTTTTCTTTATCAGAAAAGTTCTGCTTATGTGGTAGCTAGTTACGCAATATTACACGCGGCGCGTGAGCGAATAGCTGCAGCAGGTGAATGAGGGAGCAAGAGATGGAGAGGCCATAAATAGAAGCACAATCTGCTCCTCTTTCCCATAGCTCATCATTCCACTTTAGCATATGGGGACACCTGTGCTTGTCTCAATGCTGACTGTGAAATCTGGAAAGGAAAACCGGCCTGACAGAACAGATGTTGGCAGCCATGCAGAATCAGAGGTATTTGTGCCATCCCACTTACCATAATAATAATAATAATTGTGTGCCATCAAAACAATTCTGACTTACGACAATTCTTCCCAGGGTTTCCTAGGTTCACAACACTCAAAAGTGCTTCTTCTGAGGGTGTCCTAGGACGGTGCACCTTGCTCAAGGCCACACAGGCTGGCTCTTTCCCGCAGTGGGGAATCGAACTCTCAGCCTCTACGTCACTGAGTGATCCAGCCAGATATTAAACTCCAAGGGTTATTGTTTGTTGTTGTTTAGTTGTTTAGTCGTGTCCAACTCTTTGTGACCCCATGGACCAGAGCACGCCAGGCCCTCCTATCTTCCACTGCCTCCCGAGGTTGTGTCAAATTCATTCTGGTAGCTTCGATGACACTGTCCAACCATCTCGTCCTCTGTCGTCCCCCTTCTCCTCTTGCCTCCACACTTTCCCAACATTCAGGGTCTTTTCCAGGGAGTCCTCTCTTCTCATGAGATGGTCAAAGTACTGGAGCCTCAGCTTCAGGATCTGTCCTTCCAGTCAGCACTCAGGGTTGATTTCCTTCAGAACGGATAGGTTTGTTCTCCTTGCATTCCAGGGGACTCTCAAGAGCCTCCTCCAGCACCACAATTCAAAGGCATCAATTCTTTGGTGGTCAGCTTTCTTTATGGTCCAGCTCTCGCTTCCATACATCACTACAGGAAAAACCATAGCTTTGACTATTCGGACTTTTGTCAGCAAGGTGATGTCTCTGCTTTTTAAGATGCTGTCAAGGCGTCTTTTGATTTCGGGGCTGCTGTCTCCATCTGCAGTGATCATGGAGCCCAAGAAAGTAAAATCTGTCACTGCCTCCATATCTTCCCCTTCTATTTCCCAGGAGGTGATGGGACCAGTGGCCATGATCTTAGTTTTTTTTTAATGTCCCAGGGTTATTGGGAACTCCAAAACTGTGTAAACCCCTGAAATCACTTTAAAACAGTATGCATTCTAGAGGTTTCCATAGAGACAACAGTTCACTTTTAATGTGATTTATTTTGTGATGGGTTTCTGGGGAGCCTTGGAGTCACATTAGCATCCGTGGTGGGCCACGTGTGGCTCACAAACCACACAATGCCTCCCCCTCCTTTGCAAATGAGGGCAGCTTGCCCTTCCTTTTAGCACTAGTTGTTTTCTAGCTTTCGATGCTGGCATAGTCACACTAAGAGTGACCGAAATCTCCAAGTGATTGTGTAAACCGCTGGGATCCGTTGTTTCATTTGTCAGGCATCCATGCCATCATCTTCACAACCAATAAGGAGAGCTCCATTGGAGAGCTGCAGTTTGTCTCAAAGGAAAGGGGGACGTTGCCTTTAGGGAATGAATCTAAATCTCTGGTGGGGTTCAGGCTGGATATAGGCAGGTCCCTAGTGTCATGGATCCTTCTATGAAATCCTCCGAGGGCATATTGGAGACAAGGCCATTCTTCAGCTGCCTCTCCAAGAAAACTCCCATAATTAAATCCCAAGAAAATATTGCTTCTCTTTAATTCTGATAAGTGGACCTCGGATTTCTTCAATGAGTCAGAAAGCTATGATGAACATTCATCAACCAGTTTGTCACCACCGAGACCAGGCATTCTCAACGGGGGCCATATGGCTCCCTGGGGGGGGAGTGTCCCTGGCATATTTGGAGGGGGCTACAGACTGGAAATAGTTCTTTTATACACACAACTTTATAAGGTTCGTCATGTGACTTAATACAACCCTGATTTGGCCTATATTTCTCTCATGTTGTGTTTACAGCTGTGGTAAAAAAAAAAAGGTTGAGAATGCCTGAGTCTTAGACCTTCACCCTACTTTAACAAGGGTCTGTAGCTGATTACTTTGTCGGGGGGGGGGAATCTCTTTCAGTTCTGCACTTCTATGGTGGCGCTGCAGGTTAAACCACAGAAGCCTCTGTGCTGCAAAGCCAGAAGACCAGCCATCGTAAATTCAAATCTACGTGACGGAGTGAGCTCCTGTTGCTTGTCCCAGCTCCCACCAACCTAGCCGTTCGAAAGCATGTACAAATGTGAGTAGATAAATAGGGACCACCTTGGTGGGAAGGTAACAGCGTTTCGTGTCTAGTCACACTGGCCACATGACAACGGAAACTGTCTATGGACAAACGCTGGCTCTATGGCTTGGAGACGGGGATGAGCACCACGTCCTAGAGTTGGACATGACTGGACTAAATGTCAATGGGAACCTTTACCTATCCTGCTGTCTAGTGAGTGCAAAACACATTATAATAGTTTTTTTAAAAAAAAAATACCATAAGAGAGAAAAGAGATTCCTAAAGGATTCTTTTTGTCCAGGTGATGAGATTCCATCAGGTGTCCAGGCCCAAGTTGGTGCCATTTGTCTCTTACTTTAGCTAGCCATGGTCCTGAAACAAAAAACAAGAATCTTTGGGGCTGGTATCAGCAGTACTGTCCAGGGTACTGAACATTCTGTGCCCTGGATCTGCAGCAAAAACCTGTTGTGCTCTGTGTCCTGTCACCTGAGCCTCAATGGGGAGACAGGATCTTCAGCAAAGAAGAATACCAGGCTCAAATTTCAGTAGATGCTATGTGATGGAAATCCTGCCAGAGCAAACAGCACTGTGCTTGGTATATGTCAGAATGTGAAAAAGCTGTAAATGTAGCAGCTTCCATAAAGAGCCTCATGGCGCAGTGGTTAAACTGCAGTATTGCAGCCCAAACTCTGCTCGAGACCTGAGTTCAATCCCAATAGGATGGGATTGAATAGGGATTGCAGCACAATAGGGATTGAACTGACTTCTAAAGTCAGTAAATTGAATACCCAGTTCAGTGAGGGGCGGCGGCGGGGAAATGTGTAGCCTGCATAATTAAACTATAAATTTAGCGCCTGCTCTAAGCACTATGGGGCAGTATATAAGCAGCACACTCTGCTTTGCTTTTCCACATGCACTAGCACAAAAAGGGGGGGGGCAGGGAAAGATGCCTGAAGTTTAAACAAATTTAAATTATAATCAAGTCTATCATCCTTTTTAATTCTTTAGGAAGACATTACATTTTTATGGGCTCCACTTCCCTGCATTTTACACGGGAGATGTAATCATAGAACATATTATTGTTCTGAGTTTGGCAGCTTTTCCACATAAGTCGACAAAACAACTCTGGTAATAAACACCAAACAAGGGCTTGTTTTGCTCTGGTTGGTTATTGTTACTTTAAAATGAGAGTTTTTTGAATGGCTTCTTATAGCAAAGAGAAACAGGGTGGGACTCTAGAGCCATTTCCTTTCATGGGCCCAGAAGCACAGAAAAGAAACAAAATATCATTTAATTTAACGGAGGAGTTTCTCACAGCTTCATGGCCTCAGAAAAATCTGTGAAAGAAAGAAAAGGAAATTTTTTTTTTCTCATCCCAGTAAGATTCCTCTGCATAGGATTCCCACCACCCACCAAGAAATCTTGTGAGAAATCATACAGGATTTCATAGATGTTTTGAAGTAACTTTTTTTCTGGAATAACACTCAGGCTCTACATAACTTTTACAACATCTTTCCTGTGCAGGATTTACCTGGAAAAGGGAAGAAGAAACATCAGCCTATGCAGAATTATTACCATTTCTGCCCTAGATGGGATCTTTTCTGCAGAGAATTTCCTTGAAAAGGGCATTAAGCCGTGTATAAACCATAGTTCTCTGTAATTCTCTGTACAGAACAGACAAATATGGAAAGGATGAGGAGAAAATTGGCATCCCATTTTTATGGGGAGCCTCAGTAACGGAGAGGTAGGTAAGAGCAAAATCTGTAAATATAATATACTGTAGTAATATAACTGAAGAGGATAAAGGGAAGAAAGCATCATATGAAGCAAATATATGGTGATGAGGTAACACTGTTCTCTAGTGAGTACCTACATACCTATCCCGAGGAACCTCAAAGTCAAACTAGACATGAAGATAATATAATCCCTCAGATTAATCATTTTCCATCCCATAGCAGGTTTTCTTCAGAGCTCTCTGTCTCAGCAATCAGATTTGCAAATTAAGCTTGCGTTTGTATTCTAGTCACCAATCGCAAACAAAGCACACCAAATGCAAGATACGAAGCTGGAGAAAATCAAGTGCTGTGAAAAGAAAACTACATCTTTCACCACTTGGGACACAGCCATCAAGGGAGCACCCTCTTCAAAATATATATACTTTAATCCTAAACTTCCATTCACCTCTGATTAACTCCCTCCAAATCCCAAATATGAAGCTTACAAACTTTGTAAATTCACTAGAGCTATGCATGGGTCGCCCAAAGGCCAATTAAGTATCCAGATTCAATCTGAAGTGGTTTAACCCCACTCTGATTTGATTTGTATTCCAGATCTGAGTTGACATGTCATAATATCATAATTTTAGAACTGCAGAACTAGAAGGGACCCTATGGATCATCAAGTCCACCCCCTGTCAAGAAGTCCCATTGGGGAATCGAACTCACAACCTTTGGATCTATAGCCAGATACCTAAACTACTGAGCCATCTTCCCGTTATCTTGCACTGGAAAACCCAAACAGTTGTAATCCTTGTGCTTGTGCAGTGATGGAAATAAGTTACAGGGGTTTACATAACAGACATCTTCAAATCTGCTTTTGTGTGATGAGGGGAACTGGGGGGGGGGGAAGCTATCTGTACTGGATGTGTTCCCCAGATCCAAATCCTTTTGTTCATCACTTTGATTTAACTCTGAATTGAATCTGGCCGTTCCATTTTCAATGTGTTGTTGTTGTTTAGTCGTTAAGTCATGTCTGACTCTTCGTGACCTCATGGAGCAGAGCACACCAGGCCCTCCTGTCTTCCACTGCCTCCTAGAGTTGGGTCAAATTCATGTTGGTCACATTGATGACCCTGTCCAACCATCTCGTCCTCTGTCGTCCCCTTCTCCTCTTGCCTTCACACTTTCCCAACATCAGGGTCTTTTCCAGGGAGTCTTCTCTTCTCATGAGATGACCAAAGTATTGGAGCCTCAGCTTCAGGATCTGTCCTGACCAGCATGCAAATTGGGCCAATTTGGTTACTGACTTGATCTATGACTGAAGCTACCTACGACCTTGAAATTGTATCAAAAAGGAACCAAAACAGAATGCTTATCCCTCCTTGATGTAGAGCAGCAAACTCTCTATCCTTACAGGGCGATTCCTGTCTCTCCTAATTTGTACAGGTCTCCCACAGTGGTGAGTCGTTTTCCTACTGCCTCCCCATTAAGCAGCAGGAACCTTCTACAGATCTTCAGCTTGAGCTCAGAGCATGGAGGTAATTAGTTAAGGACAAATAATGAGTTTCTTGCCATTAATTCCCCTTCTTCCCCCCATAGTATGTTATGTTATGGTGATAACCAAATGAGATGTAGGTTGAACCGAGTAAGTTGCAACTAGATTAGGCCCATGGAATTCATGGGACACTTAAAAAGGTTGACTCACCAAATCTCACCTGATTCAATGGGCCTCCTCCAGTTGTGCCTTGGGGTCAGCAGCAGGATTGCAGCCACAATGTCACTCCTCTTGTGGTGCAATTGTAATGTTTATTCAGTTATTTTTATAGTTACAGGAGTGAGATCTGATTGAGTGGAGGAGGAAGGATGCTCCAGGGATGAAGGGGAGGAATTAATGACAAGTACTTATTTCTTGTAACTAATTAGTCTCCTATGCTGCGAGTATTGAAACGGAGGGCTGTGTTTTGTACCACAATCAGTAGGTGTGGAGTACTGGTGTTTTTTTTTTTAAAAAAAAACCCTAAAAAGTAATTACTGAACTTATATTTGAGAATTAAGAGACTATAGTTATGAGGAGGGTTAAGAAGTCTGACTTTCAAGTCAACTGATTGTAATTATTTTCTTACAGTAAATTCCCAAGTTCTGGTTTAGCAACACCGGCATTGATGTGAGATGTATACGCAAAAAGATCATCATACAGTTATTTCATCGTAATGCGTGGCAATCGTTAAGCGAGGCATCACTGTATGGGGATTTTTAAAAGTGACATAGTTTAGGGCCTCTGCATGTCCTAATCTGTCTTAATGGGATGTTAGTGGCATGCATCTTGGTAGGATGATGCAGAGACCCTGGCAGATGGAACTCGGTGATCCATAGGGTCTCTTGCAGCTCCGCAGTTCAAAGATTTAGAAGGAAGGAAGGAAGGAAGGAAGGAAGGAAGGAAGGAAGGAAGGAAGAAAGAAAGAAAGAAAGAAAGAAAGAAAGAAAGAAAGAAAGAAAGAAAGAAAGAAAGAAAGAAAGAAAGACCCTGACCTAATTTCACAAGTGTGGGGATTTCTTTCCCCCACCCATTGAGCTTCCCATCAGTCAGGCGCCCCACCACCTTGCAATCAGAAATAGTACAATCAAGCCATTTGCCTGCCAAATTACTCATTTCCCTCTACAAATAACATGAACTCGGTCTTGAACTATGCAAACCCATTAAACTCATTCAGAGTTTGCAGCAAATAGCAATTTCAGCTCCGCATTTCGCTGGGCTTTGGAGATTTTTTCCCCCTCAATCTGCTCATTCCTCTCTTTAATCTCCCCTCCTAATTTCCACTCATTCTCCAATTTCTCTCTTTCCTTCCTCCTTCAGTTTTCAACATTCTCTTTTCCTCTTCTTTTTTCTCTCTTCCTCTCTTCCCTTCTTGGTTTTCCCTGCTGATGATATGCCTATTTCATGTACTAACCCTTTTTGCTCGTCACTCCTTCCTTTAGTCGCCGATCAAGTTTGCTCAACACCCTCTCCCCAGAATTCACCCCACGTTCCAATTCACATAGCCCCAATTTGCATTAAGCCCAATTAGCTTGATCCTTCAGCTGAACTTTACCTGGATATTCTCACAGGTGCAAATTTACATCTGACCCCTTGTGAAAGAAATCTAGTTTATGAAGCTAGAAGTAGCATTCAGTTTCCTTGTACCATTAAAAAAAGGGAGACATTTCATGTAACTCAACAAAGTTGGGGCTGGGTTAATCAGTAGGCTGCCCATCTTATGGATTAAGGCTCCAAGCACCGAGAGGTGTTCCTCCATTACTCATCCAGTTCAGTGTGTGTCATCCTTGGGCAAGAACTGGGTGCCCCTCATTACAGCAAGACCCAAATATCACACAAATATCACACTTGTGATGACTGATGAAATCCAAGAAGCCTCAGGAAGCCTGCTATATTTTTATGCTGAGCCGGGATGGAAGCAGAGTGACACATTGACAAGAGCAATATCATCTTCTAACTCAAGTAAAGTGATTCTTAAAGAAAGGAACGTGCCCCCGGGTGGGTATGGTTGAGTCCCAAATGAGCATAGTTGAATTTGTGGATAAACCCCAGTTCTGGAATGTCCTTTTCCCCCTTTGAAGTTGCCTCTTGGAGCACAGTGACTCGGAGATCAGCTGCAGAATGTCCTGGGAGCTGGAAACATCCTTGTCTGATTTTTGAAGGGTGTGCGTGTGTAGATCAGATTAGCACCCATTTGTTCTCCTGGGTACAAACTGCCCTCTTTGTCCTATGTAAACAGTGCATTTAAAGTAAGAAACAGGTGACTGGCGGGTTCAGTGCAGTCCTTCAACCTGACAGCATCTTCTGCTTTCTGCTCTTCTTGAAATAGCTTGGAGGAGGCAAAGGCTGGAGGAAGCTGGGGGAAGCAAAAGGAGGGTGCATCGTTTGCCTTACTGATGTACCCAGCCTCAGCCTGGTATCCCACACCCCACCCCTAACAAGAAACAAATGAAGACAGATTGGATCACAGCAGGAAGAGGAGAGAGATCCCATTCATCAGCATCCTGTAACCTCAATCATTCTTCCCCAAGATTTCTTATAAGCCAGTGGTCCCCAACCTTGAGTCCCCAGACATTCTTGGACTACAACTCCCAGAAGCCTTCACCACTACTTGTGCTAGCAAGGGATCTGGGGGTTAGAGTCCAAGTATGTCTGAGGACTCAAGATTAGGAACCACTGTTACAGTCAATACTGGAAGGCACAGAGAGACGGGTAAAACGAATTGACATTCTCTCCCGGGGAGCTCAGTGTTAAAGCCACCAATTTTTATAATTGTCTGAACAATATATGAATCTGCCCTTCTCATGATGCTTAGATGCAGAGCTTGCAAATCTCCCTTGTATGGGCTGCAACCTCAGAAGTACGCACTCAGAAGGGTATGCCCCAGGAGTCTTCTAACTAGCATGACCAATGGTCAAGCTGGCTGGAGTGATGCAGTGAGTTGCATCCTGGCAGGGGCAAAGTAACTTCTCCAAACTTGGCCAAGCTGTGATGTGCAAAAAAGGTAGCTGATCAGTAGGTGTGTGAACACAGCCTAAATGCCACAGTGGTTGCCACTTGCCTAAATCCGAATTGTTGACCCCAGTGAATGGATGGGTTCACATAATTATTGATTAACTGCTAAAAGATTCGGTGGGCTTAAGAGGAGACTACACAGTGAGGAAAAAATGGGAATAGACCCTTTAGGAAGTAGAGTTTCTCTGGGTAAATTTGCATTAACTGGCCACATAGGGAGAGAGGAGGAAATTGACAACAGCCTTGTTTTCAAGTTATTATCATAGCTCTCCTGGTTTGCAGGAATGATGGCTAAAGAACTACCTTAACAAACTGTAAACAAGGGTTGAGTGGCAATTTCCTTCTCTCTCTCCTCTTTCTCTCTTCTGGTGTCTAAGTGCCCAAGCACATTAACACTGGCACCAAGCTTTTCTTTTAAAAAGGTTTTTAAGTCACACAGCCACTGCACCGTCATAATAACCTCCAGCACCGCTGCACACTTGTCTCTATGTCAGTTCAAACAATCACACGGCCTGAACCGATGCAAAAGGATCTGCTGTCAAAAAAAGGGAGACGTCCCAGCAGCACAGGGGAAAAATTGTAGATTGTGGGAAGGATTCCAGACGGATTCACATTGTCTTTTACATTATATGATCAATGGAAAACATATGACTCAGACTGTCCCAATGCTGTAGCACTTCCTACATTATATGGCAACATAGTTGCACCCTTACTCTGGTGAGGATTAGCCCCTGGATTTAGGACAATGGACACAGCTCCACTATTAGGAGTGTGCCGATATAGTTGAAAGAAAGAATGTAAAGGGCAATGAATGCAAGCATCAAAGTGAACGTGTTATTATTGTGAATGAAGTCAATGATGCTTCCATTAATGAGAATGGATGGTGTATTCTTTGGGCCGACATGCAGATGATCCAGGGGTGGGAAGTAGTAGCTGGAAGCTGAAAGGCAATGAATTAATCGAGAACTGAGACCAGCTTCTCAGCAGGACCCGTATTTGAAGAAAGCTGATGCAATGTCATGAGAAACAGAACAACCCAAGGACATGCAAAATCTCTTGTGTGACAAGTGAGCACACAAAGTGTGTCTGAGGTCACACAGCGGCTGTGGGGCATTTCATATCTCTGACAATTAATAACAGAAACAGAAATCAGGCACTAATTGGGACCGGAACACCCTCAGCTAGCTCAACGGCTGCGGAAGATGTGCGATTCCTATCTACTTACAAGAGAGAGAGAGAAAGAGATTACTCACAGAAAGGGGAAAACTTCAATCAGCGGGGATGAAAAGAAATCAGATCAGCCTTCTGCAAAATCATTCTTAACAGACTTTAATTCCTAATGGGTATTACAGTGAAAATATTGGGATTTGTGGCAGGGCGTTGAAATGTTTCTCAGTTAGGTTTGCTGTTCAAGTGAAGCACGGACGAGGCTGAGCGGCTTGCCAAGACCTGGCGCCGCTCAAAATGAGATGATCTTTCCTTGGACGACCAAACCCTGATGGAGTGGGCATGTGCTGGTGGGCCACTTGAGATCTTGGAAGCCCCCGCCCCCTGCTCCCATTCGACCCACCATAATATAATCAACCATGAGCCCCAGTAGGGGTAGCTCAAGGTTATTTTTGCTGCCAGAGGTCAAAGATAAATTGGCACCTTTCCCATGGCACATCAACAGACCAGCCTGGCTGGCTCTGGTTGTTATGTGCTGTCAAACTGGAACTGAATTATAGTTACCCTAATAGGGTTTTCAAGGTAAGTGAGATATTTAAAGAGCGGCTTTACCAGCTCCACTCACCTGGTGAGTTTCCATGGCTTGAACTGGGATTCAAACTCTATTCTCTAGAGTTCTGGACTCTCACTCTGTCTATGAAACCACACTGGGAACCAGCTTGACTGGCAGTTGAATCTTATTTCAGTGGGACAGCATCTTCCATTGGACTGGTGGATACCAAGCTAGTTTGGGAGGCTCAAAGTACGGAGCATGACGGACGTCACACCATCTTGCAACACCTCGACATCATTGACCAGAGGCAGGTGCGTCACCAGGCGTAATGGTAAGGCCAGCTTTGGCCTACGGAATCAGGGGATGCAGTGAATGCAAAATATGGGCACACACATCTGAGATTCTACTATGGATGGGATTGCTGGATTTTTCCTGGACAGTACTCCAGTTCTTCATTCTGAGAGTTCTGTCTACCTGGCAAGCACCTTGAAAACATCTCAGCATGATGCACTTGGGAGGAAGGTTTATATCAGGAGGCTTTGACGCTTAGTTAAGCCAAGTTCTTCCCAAGCTTCTTTCTCAGAAAGAAGGCTCCCAGTTAGCACTGGGACAAGAACTGGAAGCTTGGGCCGAGCTTGGCCTAACGAAGCTTCAAAACCTTCTAAGGCCTTCCTCCCAGGTGCATCGCATCGCGTTGTTTCACAGGTTCTTGCAAGGTAGGTGGAAGTCCTGCCACTGTGGATTATGACGTTTGCAATGCAGAAGATCCAACAATCCTATCCCTAGTTTCTACCGTTACCCTCAGGGCGGAGAGAGAGAAACAAGCCCTGGTTCAAACCCGGGTCAAAAGGCACAGTGTGCGCCTAGTGAGTCTCCCCGGAGAAGAGAAGACCTATCCTGTATGATGAAGACCTTTCCGCCTGGGGGAGGGAAAGGGTTCAATGGATTCAAATGACAAGAAAAGTGATTCTAATGATTCATCAGGAAGAACCTCCTAATCGTAGGAGTTGTTTGGTAGTGGAATGGATTGTGGTGTAGCACAGAGGGTTGAAGCCCTGGGACTTTCTGCACTGCAGGGACTATGACGTCATCTGCCACACACCCCATCCCCTGAAAGCTGTCTTGTCCTCTCAGAGCTTAGCTGCCACCCTCACAGTAGCTGGGAGGCAAATAGATTTCCCCAGTATCAGTGTATCGTTGCAAATCTATCCATGCTGCAATGCAAAAATATTGGAGGGTTGTTTGGTCCTGAAGGGTTGACCACAAGCCATGAGCTTTACAAATGGCGTGCTTCTCATTTGGTGATGTGGACTCCACCAGCAGCCTGCACTTTGAGGCTTCCCTTTTGGTGGAAGAAGCTGGCTGCAGGGATTGTCATGAAGAGCAGCTGAGCTTTCAAGTTTACTAAGACACCATGGAGAATGGGACATCTCAGAAGGTGATGGACTCTTTTTCATTAGGGGTTTTTTTAAGCAGAGGTTGGATGACTGCCAGGGACATCGGCTGTGGATTTCCTGCATTGGCAGAGAGTTGTTGCTTGGACTTTCTATCAACTCTACAGTTCTATGGCTCTATGATCCTATGGTTTTGGAGGCAGCAGATTGTCCACCCATTCCTCTCTCCAGGGGGGACTTGTGTAAGGTATATGGCATGGCTTGCAGCTGTAATTTAGCCTAACTTAGCCTGCTGTCCTCCAGTGTAGTTGGAAGGATCCTATTCTATCACCAATGTTGAATTAAGACAGAATTGTCTATACAGTTAACTTCTATATGTAGAATGGAGGGGACAGGGGCAAGGGGGGGGAAGGGTGGAGAGAACTACAACTCCCAGATCCTGTATTCTTTGTAGACTCTGGGGAATACAATGTCGTGTCACATAGAAGGGGAGGGATAACTGTCACATAGAACAAGGGAAAACAGTATCTTTGGATGCTCTGTATAGCACTGGATCTAACAAGCTCTTAAATGGAAGGCAGCAGATTTTGGCTTAGCATTAGGAGGAACATCTTGATGGAAACAGCCTATTGACAACAGAACCAAAAGGTTCTGGCAGGTAGTGGGATCTCCTGGATGGTGGTCTTATAGATCAAGCAACCATCTGTTTGACATGCTGTAGTTGTGGATTTTTTGCCTTAAGCAAGAGGTTGGACAAGATGGTTTACAAGGTTCCCTCCAAGCTTATAATTCTGGGCTCTCTGAAGGTTTGTCCGAAGGTAGCACCTGGAACCAATTGAAAAACACAGGCTGGACAAGCCCTGGGAAAATGCCTGCTCAGCACATATGCATGAGCCAGTTTCTAGGATCACACTAGGTTCCTGGGCAATTATGAGTCTGCACCTTTGTGAACGGCAGAAGATGAGCAGTCCTGCTTATATATCTATTTTCCATGTGTGCCTGAGTTTTTAAATCCAAGATGTCCATGGACAGGAAGCGTCTGTGTTCAGCACGGTAACAGATACAAAATGTTGTCAACTTACAGTAAGCTATGACACACAATTCTGTATTTTTGTTCTGTCACCATAGTAACAACAGAGTAAAGATCAAAGAAGCATGGAAAGAGCAGGAGGGGTTTGTTGTCAGGGTTGTCTGTTGCATGCATAACCAAAATTTTTCTCATCCTGTCTTTCATTTGCTTTCCGTCACATGTAACTTGTCGTGTCTTGTTTTTGAACAAGAGAGGGGTGATAGCCTGCCCTTATAGCCGGGGTCTTTCTGAATCTCTGGAAAATCAGAGCTGGGAGGAGGATGGACTGTGTGATAAGGAACGGTTTTGCAAATTCTTCTCTGCAGCATTTCACACAAGTTTTGAGTTGCAATGGACTTCAAAGATCAGCTGGTGTGACCTTCAACTGATGCATAACATATTTAGCTATAGCTTCATAACTTGGGACTAATGAGGGAAAAGATCTGCTACATTGGCCAGGATCAAGGTGAAATAGATCAGATCCAATCAAATAGAGCAGATTGTTGGCTAAGTGAAAGATCAGGTTATGGGTCAAAATGAAAGACAATCGGATGATGGTAAGCAAATACTGGGGTCAAGAAAAGTCATGTCAATACAGTGGTGCCTCACTTAACGATGATAATCCATTCCAGGAAAATCACTGTTAAGCAAAAACGTCGTAAAGTGAAATTAAAAAACCCACTGAAACGCACTGAAAACCGTTCAATGCGTTCCAATGGGCTAAAAACTCACCATCCAGCGAAGATCCTCCATATGGCAGACATTTTCTGTGCCTATATAGCGAGGAATCCATCTCTAAGCACATCAGGAAGCCATTTTAAGCACCTGGTGGCCATTTTGAAAACCCGACAATCAGATGTTTTTGATCGTCATAAAGCGAAAATTGGTTCCCCCATTGAGACCATCGTTTTGCGATTGCAATTGCGATCACAAAAACATCATTGTAAAATGGATTTGTCGTAATGCAGGGCAATCGTTAAGCAAGGCACTACTGTACTGGCTTAGTCCCATGGGACTGATGAAAGAGGTGATCAGGACCATGGAAAGCTCCCAGAAGGCTTAGACAGTCAAAGGAGAATTGTTGTCTCAACAAAAAATTAGAGCCAACAGTTGCTTTAAGGTAGGCTGTCCAAAGAGTGGCCTTTCAACTCCTGGCAATCCTCATCATGACCTAGGCTGGCTAGAGCATCTAACCATGTACAAAGGGCAACATGTTCCCCCCCACCCCTGCTTTATGGTCTCATTCCTGCTAGATGCTGACCCTAGTTCACAAAGAGCCCCTGGCTTCTTCTGCAGTCTCTTATCCCTGCAAGGCTGGCAGATAGGACAGACTGCAGGGGAATCATCTTCAGCATCCAAGGCTGTTAGGGAGCTGTGTCCTCAGATGAGGACAGTATATAATGGGATGCTCAAAGCTGAAGCTGAATGCTCCTTGAGGTGAAAAACTGGGCCCCAGAAGAAGCAGAGGATATAACACAGTCAAATGGTAGGCTGCTTTCAGTGTTTCCATAAGGTTTGTATAACATGGCACAGCTAATTATGACTAACTGATGAGGTGCCAGGATACATCTTGCTTGCATGATTGGGTGTGTACTTGGATTAATCAAGATCTCCCCTTGCTTCTGCAGCACCACCACAGTTAGTCACAATTAGCTGCAGCACGTTACGCAGACATTATACAAACATCAGCAGGATTCTAGCCAAGGAATAGCAGACCTGAAAAACTGCTGGAAAATTACAAGTTTGCACGCTTATCCTTTAACATTGGGTGTTAGTGGGGAGCATGCCCTGGACAGAGTACTAACTATGAAATACTGTATTTTCCCTGCATCTCAGTCTTTGAAATGATCTTTTCCTTCTGTTTTTTTCCTTTGTTAGCTGCCCTTCTTCTCTCCTCCATTTCCTACTCTTTAAAGACAGACATGTAGAAGTGTGCCT
Source organism: Pogona vitticeps (assembly GCF_051106095.1). Lineage (NCBI taxonomy): Eukaryota > Metazoa > Chordata > Lepidosauria > Squamata > Agamidae > Pogona > Pogona vitticeps. The sequence continues at coordinate 8,047,943 of NC_135794.1, read as the reverse complement.
CCATTCTATATATAAAGACACACACATGTACTGTAAGTACATTTTGTTTCCTTTAACTAAGAAGCATCCAGAATGATATATTTTTCTTTTCCAAAGGAGAGAGTGAGACTGAGCAGATAATAATCTTGTACTAATAATGTTAGAACTGCAGAGCTGGAAGGGACCCTGTGGATGATTGAATCCAACCCCTGTCATGGAGGCCCAGTGGGGAACTGAACGCGCAACCTAAATCATTGAGCTGTTCAGCTGTTCTATATATCTATGTGCTTATTCCAAATTCCAGACCACTTAAATAAACCCCAGCTGATGTCCTAAATTCAGGGAATGAATGGCTGGTCAGGCTGACAGGGAAGGAAGGAAGGAAGGAAGGAAGGAAGGAAGGAAGGAAGGAAGGAAGGAAGGAAGGAAGGAAGGAAGGAAGGAAGGAAGGAAGGAAGAGGGTGGAAGGGAGGGAGGGAGGAAGGATGGAAAAGAAAAGATACTGGGCAAAACTTTAGAGAATGTCCACTGGTAGTGAAAAAAGAATGAGAAAGAACCATTAGCAAAAACTTTGAAGGTGCAAAGTGAAAGCTACCCGAGGGAAGCCTAGAAAATGGAGCCAAGGGAGAAAGAGAGGGTTGAAGCAGACGGGAAATTTTGGAGGTGGAAGAGAATCGGAAGGAGAGAGCTTTGCACTCAGTTTAAGGAAGATAATCAGAAAACCAGGTAAGGGTTGTTTCAGGTGAGTGAGCTGATCACAAACCAGATTGACCAGGATCAAGGAGAGAATTGTTAGATAGAAACTGAAGCGCTCTAGGAAGCACAACATGTTGGAAAATATTAGAGAGAAAAGGCAGCAAAGAGATAAGATCATCATAGTTAGCAAGGGGGAAAAAAAGGCCACAAGATTTTTTCAAGATTTGGAAGGGAAGAGAGAGAAGAAGAAGAAGAAGAAGAAGAAGAAGAAGAAGAAGAAGAAGAAGAAGAAGAAGAAGAAGAAGAAGAAGAGAGAAAGTGTGAAAGAGAGAGAGAGAGAGAGAGAGAGAGAGAGAGAGAGACAGCCATCAAACAGGAAGAATAATGACCAGTCAATACGGAATGATTAAAGATCTGAAGTAGACATGGCAGGGCTAGCTGGAGTTGTAAATTTAAAAATGGAAGACAGGATACAGTCAAGAAGGCATGTACTGTATATAGTGGGGTGTGAAAAAGAGGGAGATGGTTTGAGAAAGAAATTAAGGGCAAAGACTAGGATTTGGGGTGTCCATAAGGAACAGAGACAATCAGAGGGCAAGAAAGAAGGGAGTGAAGCATGGATGGAACAATTGCCAGAGAAGAAAAAACAGAGGGATTGAAGGGCGTGAGCCACTCTGTCATTTTCGTATTTTGCCACTGTTGCAAATTTGTCTCAGAATGTAGAAAAACATGGATGCAAAAACGAAGCTCAGAGTAGAAAGAGCAAATTCCATCAGGCATTCTGGGATTTTCAGAATTCATGGATTACAACCTCCACATTTCTGCAGGTATTTCTCCAGCCAGACGTCTGCGGGAGTTGAATCAAGAAGCCAAAAGGTGTTTTCATGTGCTAACAAATTCACATTCCAGCAACTATTTTCATCTTGTGGAGAAGACAGAGGAAATGAGTGGGTGGGACAAAGCTCTGTGGGAGCTGCAAGAGATTATGGGTCTGGTAGATTTTTTATTTGGGAGATTTCCTGTATGGAGCCTAATGGACAGAGACTACCATACCCATAATGCCTTACAATTCCCACAGAGCTAATGGCTGCCCATCCATTTCTCTTTTGTTTTTCACAGGATGAAAACTGCTATCAGTCTGAATTCCTTAGTTTAAGAACATTAAAATATTTGCCAGGGCTTTGATTGTTTAAAAATTCAAATCCTCAGAAGTTTGGTTGGGAGAATTCTTACTGACTTCTGGAGGTTGTAGTTCAACAATTCCAAAAATCCAATGCCTGAAGTCCGCTTCCCCAATTTTCCTTTTCTGGGTGGTGGTGTGGATTGTTCTAGAATAGGGAGGGGAAAACTTGTGACTTCCAGATGTTGCTGGAGTAGAAATCCTAATGCCCGACTATCAGTCAGTTTGACTGGGATTGATGGAATGTGAAATTCAACAGCATTTGGAGGGCCAGAGGTCCTGTCACGTCAGGGAGAAAGCAAGAAAACACTGTGGGTGGCAATACTGAAAATGAGCCACTGATTTGTAGTAGTTTTAGAAGAGGCGGCTGTGTTAGTCTGTGCTAGCGTATCAGGCAAAAACAAAAGAAAAAGAAAGAAGGCAAAAATTTTGTGGCACCTTAAATCTGGCTGCAGGGCTGGGCGTTTGATTCCCCCACTGTGCCTTTTTGACAGGGGCCGGACTAAGATGATGATGATTAAAAACTAACTGCTATATTTTCATGTGAGCTTTTGTGAACATATCTGAAGAAGTGGACTTGACCAAGGAAATCTCATAGTCTTTAAGATGCCACAACATTTTTATCTTCTTTGTGTGTGTGTGTTGTGTGTGTGTGTGTGTGGTGTGGTTTTTTCTTTTCTTTTGATTTGTAGTATTTATATTGAGAAGAGAAGACTCCTTGGAAAAGACCCTGATGTTGGGAAAGTGTGAAGGCAAGAGGAGAAGGAGACGACGGAGGACAAGATGGTTGGACAGGGTCACCGAAGCGACCAAGATGAATTTGACTGAACTCCGGAAGGCAGTGGAAGACAGGAGGGCCTGGCATGCTCTTGTCCATCGGGATGACCTAATGACTAAACAACAGTTTATATGCTGGACATCTTAAAATGTCTGATTCGTTTACACTCCCTCATGTGTATGATAAAATATTATTACATAAAACAATTTTTAAAAAGTGTGAAATAATATTTCAACTACCCGAACAATGTTACAAATGCCGGGCAGCCAGAATCATTACTGTCCAGTGAAGTAGGTAAACAAATGTGTTTGCACCAGGGATTAAATCTTGACATACTTCTGAGACCCGGCATAGGGGGCAGAATCTTCCAGAGAGTGGGGACCAACCCCCTAAAAGGCATTTTGGTGGACCTCTGAATATGTTGCCATGTGTACTAGAGTTGCTGAATCAAAATTAACAACTTAGCACCTAGGAGAACGCTATGCAAAGGAATTGTTTGATGCTAAAGCAGTGATTCCCAACCTTTTTTGAATCACCCCCTTGGACCCAGATAACTTGGCCCCATTTTATAATCTGGGACTCCCCATCATATTTGCCAAAAAAAAAAAATGGGGCATTTTAAAAGTCCTGGTTCCCCTACATACACATACCTGCTAACTCTGATATCCCATTCCAAAAGGTCAAGAAAGAAATTATTAAACACGGGCTAGAATGACTATAAGGTGACCAGTGACCCCCCCCAAAAAAAACTCTCTGCAATCCATTTGGGATCACGACAACCAGGATGGGAAGCACTGTGCTAAAAATTCTAAATCTCTCCTGGTGTTGTGGATAAATTGACAGGACTAGGACTTTGGAGAACAGGGTTCGAGTCTCTGCTCAGCCATGGAAGCTGACTGGGGAAGTGGAAGTGGTAAAACTACTCTGTAAATATCTCACTTACGCTGAAAGCCCTATTAGAGTTGCTATTTGTTGGTTCCGACTTGATGGCACAGAATGCACTGACAGGCTGTTTCATCAATACTTACTGAGCGATCGTGGGTAAGGAAATGAGACCACACATCCTGCAATCAAAGGAAAATGAGGAAAACCCACAATGGACTTGAAAAGTTTCCTTCTACCGCTGAGATGGTTGAGCTGCCACAGTTAGTTAATCCTGAAACTTGATACGTACACTATATTTTGTAACCATCCATCTGTTTTAGCACCGGAATGAAATTTTCAATTGCTCATTGAAGGGGAAATCACGGCTCTCCTCTCCTGCAATCTCGTCTCATTCATCCTATAAACAAATCCTGCCAGTTAGGGAGTCCCCCGTGGGGTTTGTAAATCAGCTGCAGGTGAATCACAGGAAGAGGATCAACAGCAGAGTTTGTCAGCGATCAACCCCTCTGGATGCTTCCTTCATGTTGAGGACAAAATTGCTGATTGCTTCCAGACGCTGGTATTTTCAGTTCCCCTGGCTACAAGCCAGGCCTCCAGCAATCCCACGGAATAATGTGAAGCTTGACTCCAGTTGATACCGGAGTCCTCAAAGCTTCACGGAAGGATCCCTCTTCTCAATCTGTCTCCTCCTTTCCTAAGACAAACCACTGAAATGAGAACTGCCACTGGTTATATCCCAGTTGTGTTCATGATCGTCAAAGCGATAAGCAGAACTTATCTGCAATTGTATCAGCTCAATAAAGACAGCTGCTACTTTTCACTTCTCAGATCATATATGGTGACCAGACCTTGGAAAAGTTGTTGTTTAGTCGTGTCCGACTCTTCGTGACCCCATGGACCAGAGCACGCCAGGCCCTCCTATCTTCCACTGCCTCCCGGAGTTGGGTCAATTTCATATTGGTCGCTTCGGTGACCCTGTCCAGCCATCTCATCCTCTGTCGTCCCCTCCTCCTCCTGCCTTCACACTTTCCCAATATCAGAGTCTTATCCAGGGAGTCTTCTCTTCTCATGAGATGGCCAAAGTACTGGAGCCTCAGCTTCAGGATCTGTCCTTTCAGTGAGCACTCAGGGTTGATTTCCTTTAGAATTGATAGGTTTGTTCTCTTTCCAGTCCAGGGGACTCTCAAGAGTTTCCTCCAGCACCACAATTCAAAAGCATCAATTCTTCAGCAGTCAGCTTTCGTTAGTTTTTTTCAATTATGAGTGTCATGATTTCCTAGCCAACTAATCCGGAGTTGGCTAGGAAATCCAGCCAACTAATCTGGAGTCTCCTGGGAAATGTACCCAAAAAGGAGGTTTTCCAACCTTTAAGGGTAACACATAGGCTGAAATTTAGTAGTAAGTCACAACTAGAGTAGGCCCATTGAATCAGTGATGATGTGGTGAGTCAGTAGCATTCAAATGTGCTTACTCTAATTGTAACTTACTATACTGAAGTTGCAATTACAGTAGGCCCATTTGAATAAACTGAATTTATGGAGGAGATGACTCACCAATTCACTACTGATTTGGTGGACCTACTCTAGTGCAACTTACCATGCTGCGTAACAGAATTTCAGCCACTGAGTGACTTATATAGCATGTGCTGATCTACACAGGTAATATGCACTTTAAAACTTCTATCTAGTTCAGTTAATTGCAAGACAGAAATTTTGAAGAATTCTTGGTTTGAAGAATTCAGATCTGGACATTAGTACTTCAGTTAACCATTTAGAGTGCCCAGGTATGTCGACAGACTTCCATGCAACTGTCATTCCAGTTATCCTAGCATCCAGTACATTCCAGAATGTTGTTGATTATTCAGAAGTTTTAATAGATCTACTAGCTAAGCATGCTTGTCTCCAATAGTCAACTGATCATTATCTACCTTTTTTTTTTACTATTGGCTGAAGTACAGCATAATCAGATTAAATGCGAACCAAAACAAAGCAAACCAACCAACATTAATTTGGCACCGGTTTTTGTAGCAAGTACTACAAGAATGATAAAACTCATTAACACAGCTGAATATTGATTTTTTTTTAAAAAAAGATGTCCCAGCTGCTTCATATTTCTCAGGCAATAAATTGCATCGAAGACCCGCTAGTTCTTTTCGTTTTCTTAGCAGTGGATGCGAAAATCGTTCGGCAACGGTGGCATTGGGTTCTGTTCAGCGTGAAAGGAAATGCAGCGTGAAACATTACAAATGCAGCGCTCCCAAGCGCGTCCTCTCCCCATCTTTGTACAGTCTTTGTGTTGACTCCCCCTCCCTATTTATTTGCTTAAAGTCTATTAAAGCTGTTTTTTTTTGTACAAAGCTCTACCAGTGTGGGAGGTCTGGGCAATTGCAGGACTAATAATCATACCCAGGAAGTATCTCTCTTCCCCCCCACCAAATGATGCTGGAGGCTAATAAAACTTCTTGGTCATTGGTCCCTCAGCGGTGGTGTATCTGTGCAGCTGCTTAAAAGCAATTCTCAAGTTGCTTTGCTTTAATTACGGGACTGAAATGGAGGACTTCTGCGGAGTGGGGGCTAGGAGGATCTAGAGAGAGGGAGGGAGAAGGTCCACGGCCCTCCACCTCCACCAAAGCCTTTCACTTATCTAAAGGAAGTGCCGTGGAAGGCCAGGATGCAACTCTGTATAATGACCAGGGAATTCCAGTGCCTCACCCATCCACATACTGGAAGAATGTATGAAAGGGACAAATAACTTGGAAAAGTTACTTTTTGAGACCCTAGCTCTAGGGGATACTAAGAGCTACATTTCCAAAAGGTAACTTTTCCTGGTTCTGAAAGAGTAGGGGGAATAGCTCTGCCGCACTGATGTTGCACATCTGGAGGTTTTCAGAAAAGAAACTAGGAGAGTCTCTACAAAGGCATTTAGATCACTGTTTGGTTCACTACGGGGAACAGGCTGGTTTGCTCTTTTTGCTGGCAATCAGATGACATACATGCTAGAGCAAGTCAGCCCACCTCTAGAACATATCTATCTACAGCTGTCAGGAGCTACTGTGTTTTTTTAAGGCCTGTGTAGGATTGCTCTATTTGGTTTGTTTCCAGTGTGTACAATCGCTAGGATCAAACCAAAAGTGAGCTTCTTTTGATTGGTCTCAATTTCCCCACCTCATTAATGGCTTAAACAGATAGCTTAACCACTTAATGATATGGGACAACTGGTTTTTTAATACTTTCTTTCCTCTGATCCTCTGTGGAGCAGAGGAAATAAGTTGTTGTCTTAAGCAGCACAAATGCTCTTAGAGAAGATTTTGAAAAACTGAAATCTTTCTCCAGAAGCAGAAGGACACAGGAGGAAGAAGACCCCCCTTCCTTTGTTTTATTTTTATTTGGAGGCAACCAAATAATGTAGCTTGAGATAAGTATGTCATGTGGATGCAAAGGTCACACCAGATGGCATATGAACTTCTGCCTGGCCTTAAGCTATCCTACTAAGCGTGTACAATGTACAAAGAAAATGCCACTGTTTTTATGAGAAATTCTATCGGATTACCTGCAAGATTTCCCATTGGTGAGGAAATTGTGTAGAACACTCTTGTTATCAGTAAAAAGTGGGGGGTTTCCCACTGCAGTTACACTCTAATTCTAAGAAGTTGCAAGCCGCACATCCCTGATTCAGAGATACACCAAACTGAACAGAGCAAAGTGTGTAACAAAGACGCACATTAGATGTGATTCCCCAAACATCCCATTTTTAGGCTGTTTTTGTGTTGTGCTTGTCTTATTCTCATGAGATGGGCAAAGTATTGGAGCCTCAGTATCAGTATCTGTTCTTCCAGTTGATTTCAACTCAGGGTTGATTTGCTGCAAAACAGTCTTGTTTTTGCTGACTGTATAGAGCTTCTCCATCTTTGGCTGCAGAGAATATAATCCATCTGATTTCGATATTGCCCATCTGGTGATGTCCATGTGTAGAGTCGCCTCTTGTGTTGTTGGAAAAGAGTGTTTGCGATGACCAGCTTGTTCTCTTGACAAAACTCTGTTAGCCTTTGACCTGCTTCGTTTTGAACTCCAAGGCCAAACTTCCTTGTTGTTCCTTTTATCTCTTGACTCCCTACTTTAGCATTCCAATCTCCTATAATGAAAAGAATATCTTTCTTCGGTGTCAGTTCTAGAAGGTGTTGTAAGTTTTCATAGAATTGGTCAATTTCAGCCTCTTCAGCATTGGTGGTCGGTGCATAAACTTGGATTACTGTGATATTGAAAGGTATGCCTTGGATTCCTATTGAAATCATTCTATCATTTTTGAGGTTGTATCCCAGTACAGCTTTTCCCTGTCTATTGTTGACTATGAGGGCCACTCCATTCCTTCTATGGGATTCTTGCCCACAATAGTAGATATGATAATTGTCTGAATTGAATTCACCCATTCCCATTTTAATGCACTGACGTCCAGGATGTCAATGTTTATTATTGCCATCTCCTGTTTGACCACATCCAGCTTACCAAGGTTCATAGATCTTACATTCCAGGTTCCTATGCAGTATTTTTCTTTGCAGCATTGGACTTTCCTTTCACTTCCAGGCACGTCCACAGCTGAGCGTCCTTTCGGCTTTGGCCCAACCACTTCATTAGCTCTGGGGCTACTTGTACTTGTCCTCCACTCTTCCTCAGTAGCATGTTGGACGCCTGAGGGGCTCATCTTCCAGCATCATATGTTTTAGCCCTTTGTTTCTGTCCATAGAGTTTTCTTGGCAAAGATACTGGAGTGGCTTGCCAGTTCCTGCTCCAGATGGATCGCGTTTAGTCAGAACTCTCCACTATGACCTGTCTGTCTTGGTTGTCCCTGCATGGCCTAGCCCATAGCTTCTTTGAATGACTCAAGCCCCTTCGCCATGACAAGGCAGCTATCCGTGAAGGGGATTTTCCTGGTAGAGAATATTCAGAAGTGATTTACCATTCCCTTCTTCTGGAGACACCCCGGGACTGTGCAGCTTGCCCAAGTCCACAGGAGGGACAGTGGGGCATCAAAATCCTAACATCTGGCTCTTCAGCCAGATACCTCAACCACTGTACTATCCAGCCAGCTATTTCTAGATTAGTTCTGCAAATAAAGAGTGATGAAATGGTCGTCAGAGGTTCTCTGAAGACATTGATCTGTGTTTCCCAGGTACCAGCCTAGCATTCCAATCCCTGTACCATTGTCATATCCTTTTTCCTGTCCCTGCTGGAAGCACCAGGAACTTCTCCCCATGCATGTTAAAGTGCTGAAGATCTTGGGAATTCTGCAGAGGCCATTTTGGTTCCCACAGATTCCCCACAGCTGCTCATGTGAGCAGCAAAGCAAGATCCTGCTTTAAGCTTCCGATTCCTATGCGCAGAGCTGCATACGCCTCTATTCCCGTGTGTCATGCAGCAACATGAAATGCCCTCAGCCCCAAGATATGGAGCTGATTTAGGGAGATCTGAAAATTCCTTCGAAAAGCTGGCAATCTATACATTTCTAAAGGCCTTCCACAGCTTGGAAGAGAGGAGGAATTGAGAGGGCGGGTAGACGAGGATGCGTTGTCATGGTTTACTCTCTCGGAGGTAAAAGGCAGATGTGAATGAGGCAGTGTGACAGCTCTTAGGCTGAAGAAAGGAATGGTGAGAGGAGAGATAGGGAGGAGGAAGTCAAATAGGGTTTGATTTCTGTAACCTCTAATCAGCAACCTATGCTTGCCACATGCACGTAGTTGAAAAGACTACAGAGAGATTCTTGTCTTAGACCAATGGTTTCCAATCTTGGGTCCACCAGATGTTCTTGGACTAAAATTCCCAGAAGCTTTCGCCATTAGCTGTGCTGGCCAGGCTATCTGGGAATTGTAGTCCAAGAATATCTGTGGACCCAAGGTGGTGAACCACTAGCCTACATAGACTTCCATCTTGGTTTGGGTAGCGATGCTTAGGAGTCATTTTCTCACAAGTTTTCATACTAGAGTGGCTAGGTCAGCAGCCTCTCCTTGCCTGGGATATCAAAGCTAAAACCTGACATCAATGGGAAGAGCCTCCTGATGCCGTGAGATGAGTGCTTGAAATGTCACTAGGGTCCTGTATTGTATCACAACTAGGAGTGGAATGTTTGGACTTTTTCCCCCCACTACAGCTACCAGAATCGACTGAGAATTCCCCCAACTAGAATTCTGGTAGTTCAACCAAAATATCCAAGTCCTCAGATGACTCCTAGGCTATACCTGTGTCCCTTGGCAAGATTCTTTTAGCAGCAATGTCTATTAAGCATGAAGGACCTGCATGGGACCTGCAAGGCATTAAGTGACTCCTAACTTTTTGAGAGCCACCCTCTACAGAGTTTAATGAACAGAAATACTACCAGTTCCCCAATGCCTTGCAATTTAACCAAGTATGGGAGTAACTCCTTACTGTTAATATCTAGGGGAGTTCTCACATATGCAAGAATGTTTTTTTTTTTTTTGCCCCAGTTGCACAAATCTAGAATAGCTCTTGCCTTGCTGCATGGGCCTTTAACAATAAGAAGCATTGGATGGATTGTGTGCTTTCTTTTAATTCCTCAGCATTTTCTGTGCTTGCTGGGTGTATGTGGTTTGATTCACAAATGGAAAAGTTGCAAGTTTTGTGCAAAGGACTTTCATTCAAATTTCAGAAACCTCAGTGAAGGAAATATATTTTCAGTCTCCTTCTCATACTGGAGGCAAGAACCCTCACAGGAGTTACATTCTTATCAATTTAGGCTGCCTCAAAAAAAAAAAAGTCATGGTCACAAGGAATTCCAAATCTCATCAAGATTTCTCACTTCCAGCTAAGGGTAAGAAAAAGAGCTTGTTTTCCCTCCTTCAGGCTCTCTTTAATTTGATCAACATTTTCCTAGTGCTCTTTTCCTTTGAGAAACAAAACATGCCCTCACAGAGAGCAAGCCCAGAAGGATTGGCTGCTTGTAAAGAAAGAAACAACCGTACAGTGCTTCAGCTTTTTAAAAAAGCTGTAGTCTTCCTAGTTTGGACCACTTGGTTGCAATAGTACAAATTGCAGGATTCTACACAAATGGAGCACAAAAGATCTTTCTCACCTCTGCAGCAACTCCATAAGAACATAAGAAGAGCCCTGCTGGATCAGGCCAAGGACCCATCTAGTCTAGCTTCCTGTATCTCACTGTGGCCCCACCAGATGCCTCTGGGAACACATGAGACAACTAGACAGCTGTCCATCGAGAGCACTAGGAAATTCCTCACCAGTGAAGAGTACAATTCCTCATTTTTCTATATGAGAATGAGAGAAATGAGAATTTACCATATTTTTCCATGTACAAGGCTATACTTATGTCTAAAATCTTTAGACTAAAAATTGAGGGTCGTCTTATACACAGAGGTAAGCTGAGGAGAGAGAGAAAAACAAGTGGAGGGGAAAGCAGGGATCAGAGTGATCCTGCAGGGCTTTGATCCCTTTCCCCCACACTTGCTGAGCCCCACTTAGATTTCTTAATTTTGAGTTAGAAAAGTGGGGGGAGCATCTTATACATGGAGGCGTCTTATACACAGAAAAATACGGTACATCCTTACTGTTGCTGTGCCAAGATATCCTTTCTCAACAAGAACCATGTATTTAGTAGATTTAAAAGAGGTAGCCATGTTAGTCAGTGCAAGTAAGAGACATTAGGACCTCATTACTGCATGTAACCAACAAACAGTTAGAATGTGGAACTGATAGTTCATCTACATTTCATTCCCTTTCATTCTGTCTCTTAATGTTTGACGAAGTGGACGTATCCACGAAAGCTTACATGAAAATATAATGGTTTGTCTTTAAGGTGGGGCCTGTTTTTGTCCTCTTTCTGGAATTGTTTTGTTTCTTTGGATTTTGCCTGATAAATTTAGTAGAGTTGCTTCTTATCCTTCATGGTGCCATGAAAAGCCTTAATTTCTCTGATTCCCAGTAGGAGATAATTGTTTGGAAATTTACCTTCCATGGTGGAGGAGGCATCGTGTTCAATTCATTTCTGGAAATCTTTTAAGCCATTGAACATGTGGAAGGGGCAGGCGGGGAAAGCCTATGAAGAAGAACAGGGTTTTAGATCCACATAGGAGACAACAATTAGAGGAGACAAGTACAACATTAAAGACCTAAATAGAGAATCTCCTCACTAGCTAAAAAGCTTGTTTGCTTAGTTGAGTTGTCTGGTCATCTCGTTTGTAGCAATCAATGAGGTTTCGTAGAGGGAATAAGAAGTAGCTGTATATGTAGCCACGAAGCAAATGCATTTCTTTGGATATAAGTTCTTCTGAACACTGCTAGTCAAGAGTGGCTCCTGAACCAAGCAGGTTGTTGTTGTTGTTTAGTTGTTTAGTCGTGTCCGACGCTTCGTGACCCCATGGACCAGAGCACGCCAGGCCCTCCTATCTTCCACTGCCTCCCGGAGTTGGGTCAAATTCATATTGGTAGCACTTCATGTTGAACCAAGCAGGTAAAGGTAAAGGTAAAGGTTCCCCTTGACAATTTTTGTCCAGTCGTGTTCGACTCTAGGGGGCGGCGCTCATCCCCGTTTCCAAGCCATACAGCCAGCATTTTGTCTGAAGACAATCTTCCGTGGTCACATGGCCAGTGCGACTTAGACACGGAACACCGTTACCTTCCCACTGAGGTGGTCCCTATTTATCTACTTGCATTTGCATGCTTTCGAACCGCTAGGTTGGCAGGAGCTGGGACAAGCAATGGACGCTCACTCCGTTGCGTGGATTCGATCTTACGACTGCTTGGTCTTCTGACCCTGCAGCACAGGCTTCTGCGGTTTAGCCCGCTGCACCACCACGTCCCTTAATAAACCAAGCGGGTAGATGACTCAAATGTCAAATGTAGAGGCACCTCCTGCTCCTGGCACAAGCATCCTGTCCCTGCGCAGAGTCTCATTTTATATTTTGTGATCGAGAAGACCATTCGGTGGGAAGTAATACCCAGTTCCTAACACAACCAAATCGTACGGATTGGGCATCTTTCTCTCCAAAGCCGTCCACCTCAGACTGGGGTGGCCTCTCCTCTCATGGTACTACACAAAGGTAAGTAGGGCTGCACAAACAAGCAGGTGGTGCATTTGTGAACAGCGCATAAATAAGGGGCACCCTCAGGTTGCTTTTCTATGTGTGTGTTTTGCAGTGTCTGGAGAGCTTCCCTCTTTCTTTCTTTTAACCACAATTTACAGTAGCTTGAAATGTTCGTTTCTGTTCCCTCCTTTGCCCCTTGTGTACGTGAGAAGGTAATGGAGAGGGAAAAGAGTGGGAACGCCGAGGAGGGAAAGACCTCCTGTGAAGCCCCCCTTAGCCATTGCATTCATTCTAGGACACATATTAATAGTTTACAGGAAGCATCAGCTGTTTACATCTGTTCTCCCATTACAAGCACATCAATGATTCATAGACCCATCCTGATTTGTTTAAACTTTACCTTAAGAGACTAATTAGAAATTGTTCATCAACTTGCTACCAGCTACCCTTGTTTTTCCTTTGTGGGAGTTTTTCTTTTGTAAGAGGAGCAGCAGGAGGGAGGCTGGAGAGCGAAGGATGAAAGGAGAGGGCGCACTGACATTTTAGAGGCGTGTTTCGTAACACAACATTTCTGTTAGTGAAACCCAGTTTTGCCCAATTCTGCAGCAGTGTCTCCATTTGCATTTTGATGCAACTTCTTCTTCTGGAATAAAAAACAGAGAGCAAAGAGAAAGGAGGGAAGGAAGAACAGGACTCATCGGCAAGGTTTGTTGTTATTGTTTTATGCTTTCAAGTTGCCCCTGATAATCCCAGAATTGAGTGATTTCCAAAATGTCCTGTCCCCAACAGTCCCTGCTCAGCTCTTGCAAAGTCAAGGCTGTGGCTTCCATTAGGAAGTCAATCCCGTTTGTATTTGGCCTTCTTCTCCTCCTTCTGCCTTTCCCAGCATTACTATCTTTTCCAAAGAACCCAGCCTTCTCCTGATGTGCTCAAAGAAGGACAGCGTCAGTTTCAACATTTTGGCCTCCGGAGATAGTTCAGGCTTGACTTGATCTAGAACCCAGGGTATCTGAGGTTACTGGTTTTATGAGCCCACTTCAGACCATGAGCTCGGTCCAAAGCAAAGCTGGGGAACCCTTAGAATAAGTATGAGAATAAGAATGAGGAGGAGTTTGAAACCCTAACCGCCCCCCACAAGCCTTTTGCAGACTGCATTTGTATCCATCTAAAGGGGCTAACCTGGCTCCAACAACGACTATGGGACTTTGGGATTTTATTGAAAGCATGGATTTTTTTTAAACTACCCACAAATACTCAGTGCACAGCCTGAAGAAGATAGATTATCATCGAAAGCTAGCTGTCTTGTTGCTTTTTTAAAAAACTGGTTTAATAAAAGTATCACTTGCTCCTTCCTTTCTAGAAGAACCCAATTGGCCTGGCCAATTGTTGGCTGAGGAATTCTGGGATTGTGATTTTTTTAAAAAAAAAACATCATGTTTACAAGCTCTGCTCCAGATTTAGTCGTAAGTAGCAGATGGAGTTAAGCAGCCATGCAGAAAGACAGACTGCTTTGGAAAGTGGGGAACCCTCTTTCGTGGGAAGTTTTTTAAGTGGGATATGTGAGGGATCTAATTTCAATATGAGGTCTGATGGCCTTTCCTAGTTCTGTCCTTTCCGGATTAAGTGTGAACTGGGTGAAATTTGCACTTCAGAAATTGCATATTGATGGGCTGGCAGGGGAAGAAAAAGGCAGAAAACCGCCAGAGAAAGGGGACTCAAGTTGCAATACTTGCTGTCAAGTCAAACTTAAGACTTAGACTCAAATTGGTTTGGGTTTTTTTTTCAATGACTCATGACTTGGACCCCACAACCACCACCACCTCCCTTCTCTCTCCCTCTCTCGGAGCTTATTTTCACATAGGGTCTTGTACTTGAGACTTGGTATCAAACACTCAGACTTCGATATGGGACCCAAAGACTTGCCAGCTTCCCTGAAAAATACCCACATGCATAGCGCTAATCAAATATGAACATGCTTTACACAAAGGAAAGGGGATTTTTTTATTCAGCAACGTACCCCCTAAACAAAACATGTGCATAAAGATTTATAGATGTGAAAGCGTAAGGCAACCGGGGGACAAACTTCATTCCGTCAAAAAAAGAGAGGGGAGGGATGAAATGGAGCATGTAAAGAGAGAGAGGCAGAACAGAGGAACCCTTTACAGATGTGAACATCCCTAGTTTTTCAGCAGTGTGCAGCAGACCATCTCTGTGGGATGCAGTAATTTTGTCCCTTGGAGTGTGTGTGTGTGTGTGTGTTGGGGGGGTTGGACTTTATGACCTTTGAGGACTCTTTCTAATCCTAGCTCCCCCCCCCCCAGTTTTTTTGCGGGGTGAAGAGAGCTAGAAAAAGATTACTAGAGGGCTTTTCTCTTTCCCACCCACACCCACACTCTTGTTTTCACTGTGTAGTAGAAGCCCGGACATCTATCATCTGGATGAGGAAAAGGAGAAGAAGAGAAAGTAATGAAATCAAGAGTCGTGGGGGCCCATGGGAAATAGGAGTAGAATCCTTAACATGCCTTATGAGTAGCAGCCTTCGTTGCCAGCGGTTGTTCATTAAGACAGGATAATGGAAGAATTAGTTGGAAGGAACACAATTGGAGAGCAGCAGAGGCGAGTGTATCTATTAAAGCCTAGAGAGTGTTCATTATCCTTCTCAAGGGGATGTACATGCCCGTATTGATGCCTCATAGGAAAGAATGGGAGGAGGGGGGAAAACCTACCCCCAATTGCACTGATGTTCCAAGGAGATTTCAGTGTCCCCTGGAACAGAGATGGGAGGGGTGGTGGGTGGGTGTTTGGGTGTGTGTGTCTCTGTGTGTGTTTGTGTTGGAAAACTCTTCTGCTTCAGCACTGGCACAAGTGGGGATGAGTCTTCCACCCACACCTTTGGCTCAAATCCTGCTTTGGCAGAAATGCGCACATATTTGTGCACGTGGTTTTAATTCATGCACCGTGCCGCAAATGTGCCCTTCTCGCGACTGAAGCATGTTGAAGCCATGCTCCCCGTGTGTTTGGAATGTGCACATTTTTCAAAACTTGCTTTATTGTCTCTCCTGCCCGAGACTTGGAGCTGATCTACATTTCTTGATTATTTGATTTTGCCCGCACCACCTCCTTTCATTGTTATTCCCAAAGCTCTTCCGAGAGGACAGCAAGCATTAATAACACCAAGCGGCTGGTCGTTTAGTAGGAAGTGATTTATTATAAGGCTGGCTCTGTCTATCAGCAACCTTTTTCTCTGCCTCCCAGTCAAGACCTAAATTTTCATCTGGGATAATTGTCCAATCCATAAAAGTTAAGTTATCTGTAGACTTGGCAATTACATTTCTGGATTGACCAATACCAGCTTGGCTACATAGATGCACAGAAAGCAAACTACAGAGGCTTCCAAGGACCAGCTGTTAATTGGGAAAGGGTCTCTTATCTGCCTCTCATTGCAAGGGTAAATCAGTACAGTGGACCCTCTACTTACAGAATTAATCCGTGTTGGAACAGTGGCTGCAAGTCGAAAAGTCTGTAGGTCGAATCTCCATTGACCTACCATGCATTGAAAACCGATTAATCCCATAACCAGCTGTTTTTATTCTATTTTTGTTCCATTTTGGTTTTTTTCTGGTCTGTAAGTTGATTCTCCAGCTGCAAGTCGAATCTAAATTTTGTGGCCAGAGAAGTCTGTAACTCGAAAAGTCTGTAAGTCGAACCGTCTGTAAGTCGAGGTTCCACTGTATCTGGGTTGTAGCATATTGGGACTCCAAAGACTTCTTTATATTGAAAAAAAAAAAAGGAAAAATAAATTCTGGCATGCTGAAAGCTAGCATGTAAAGGGAGAAGGTTTCTTACTGAACCCGCTCGCCACAATTCTTGTTTTGTACATAAAAGATTCTGCTTTCCTTTTTGTTGCATTCAGAAGTTGGAAATGTACTTTTCGGACTAGTCCCTATGTTGGCAAGGATTGTAAAGGAGCCTCATGGTGCAGTGATTAAACTGCAGGATTGCAGTCAAGACTCTGCGCCCGATCCCAACAGATGGCTTAATTTTGATTCAACCTTTCATTCTTCTAAGGTTGCTGGGTGGTGGTGGAGTAATGTGTAGTCTTCATAATTAAATTGTAAACCACCCAAAGAGTACTTTGAGCCCTATGGCATAGCATATAAGTAGCGCAATGCACTTTTTGCCTTACTCTGGAAACAATAGTCCCAAACAAACATTACATTTGAAAACTCCAGTTTGGATCTGTTTTATATTTTATTTACCATTCTCTTCAAATTTGAGAAACATTACTTTAACATTTGTGTTATAGAACATGCTCAATGAACCTGCTTTAAAGAAACATTTTGAAAAGAAATCAGAGAAGAACTCTTTAGCTAAAGTCTTCTGTGTCAAGTACAAGCTTTTAAACTTATTTTCCAGAAAGCCAAAGTGTTTATATGAATGCCTTGCCTTTCACAGTGCAAACCAGGTCAACAAAAACCTCTCGTACTTCACTGAAAACCAGGCAAAATATGTTATGGTGACAAGCCTTCCACAGGGCCCCTTTATCAGGGAATGTGGGTTTAAAAAAAGGTCTTACACTAGATCCCGGCCGTGAAAGCCTTCGCAAATACATTGTTTTTTTTCCTTCTCAATCAGAAGAGAAGAAAAATATTAGGCAAGTAAGAAGCCAGTTTTGACGTGGCACATAAATGGCCCTTGACGCTCCTCAACATCATAGAGCTTCAGATACCAGTTTATCACTTTGGTGAGAATCCTTTTATTAAGGTCTGAATTAGATATTTTTCCTGTTGATTTTTGTCATTAACCAATCCACGTCAAAGTTTCTCCTCTTTGTTTGGGCTGTGTATATATCAACTCCAATTATGACAGGTGCCGGTTTATGTCTCAGTTTGACTTTTATGGGCGTCGTAAACAGCCCAGCTGGCAATTGACGAGGAGGAGTTACTAGGGAGAGATACAGATGATAAATAAGATGAAGTTGTGCTTAGAACAACAGCAACAGACAATCAAACCTCCAGCCTTATGCATATATTCACATTCAGAGGCTTCGTTCTGGTTTGGTGTGGTTTCTTGTGTCCTTGCATAGCGCTATAGAGGGTAGACATCGATCCTTCCTCATTAAAAATATACTTAAGGTCCTTTGGGTTTTATGCCAATTAGGTACAGCTTAAGCGTCTACTTCTTTACCTAAAAGCAGCCTTTCCATTCTGTTTAAAAGTATTTGGTGGCCCCACTACAGGAACAGAGTTTTTCAGCCTTAAACATCAAGATTATTCACGACCTTTCTCTGGAGACCTCGCTGCAGAGTTCAGATGGGCAACATGACCTCTAACGAGCCATTGGTGGCAGCAGTGGGCCAAAGCACTGACACTCGCTGCCATTCTGCTTTACCGCAATGCCTCCACTGTAGTACAGTCGTTCCCTGCTTAACGATTACCCCGCATTATGACGAATCCACTTTACGATGATGTTTTTGCGATCACAATTGTGATTGCAAAACGATGGTCTAAATGGGGGGATTTCGCTTAGCGATGATCGGTTCCCTGCCTTGGGAACCGATTTTCGCTTTACGATGATCAAAAACAGCTGATCATCGGGTTTTCAAAATGGCCACCGGGTGCTTAAAATAGTTCCCCGCTGTGCTTAGGGATGGATTCCTCACTATACAGGCACGGAAAATGTCCGCCATATGGAGGATCTTTGCTGGACGGTGAGTTTTTAGCCCATTGGAACTCATTGAACGGTTTTCAATGGGTTTTTTAATTTTCACTTTACGACGTTTTCGCTTAACAGCGATTTTCCTGGAACGGATTATTGTTGTTAAGCGAGGCACCACTGTAGTAGTGAAAGGGATCAGGGGTATTTAAATGGCACCTTCATTGAGATAGCCAATGTGGTTTTGACTGCAGGAACAAAGAAGAAACCTAACTTGCAGAAAGTCAGCCCATCCCACTGTGGCCATCGCTGATTTAAACCCTGGCACCTGCTCCATTTCCGTACCTGGGTTAGCAAAAGGACCAAGAAAACAGCAATAAGACAAATAATTCCCAATTCAGATGGCAACCAGGTTCTCGGCAGAGAGGAGAAGGGGTTCAAGCGTGTCTAAGAGGTTATGAGTGGCTGCTGTGCAATTTCTAGAGCGCAAACAGTGTCTCTTTTACAGCAACATAATAGAACCGGCTGTTCCGAGTTCAAAGCTTCAGTGAGTGATCGATTTACAGCAAGCCGTGTTCTTCTTGTGGCCGTGATGATAAAAGACGAGATTCCGCAGTTTAAAAGGAATGAGCCATTGACCAAGTTATTTTTGCCCAAAAACTGAAGCATGCTCGTCTTGGGAATTCTGCTCTGTGTGCAAATCTTCTTTCATTTCATTTGGGAATAACTGATTACTGGCTGGGTTGCTCGTTGGTTTAGGGGGTTAGGAGTTCGATTCCACACAGTACTTCCTGGGGGAAAAGCCAGCCTGGGTAGCCTTGGGCAAGCTGCACAATCCTAGAGCTACCCCCAGAAGAAGGGAAAGGGAAAACCACTACTGTATATTCCTCTACCTTGGAAAGTATCAGGAAAATTTGAAATTGACCTGACAGGACACCGTTATTACGTTATTGCTAGCAAACCAGCACTTGTAAAACTTTACTTTTGGATTATAATTCTCGGAATCCCCAAGGAATCTAGGACTTGATTTATATATTCCTTGCTTCCAAGCTTTGATGTTGATAGCGGTGTTGATGCACAGCTTGCCGTCACCCATAATTTTACATGTATCGATGTTTATTTGAATGCACTTCTCCAAAAGCAAAGTTTTTCAGTTGGCACTACTTTGATCCAACAGTCCAGGTCTTGTGAGCTTCCTTGAATTGCGATTGTGTCGCTTTAGGCAGCATCATTTTGCTTTGCTTCAAAAGAACGTATTGAGAAGACAAGAAAAATTGGAGGTGGCAAGTGAGCTTTCAAAGTGAAAACAAAACAAAACCCTAAAGCAGATGAAATCAAGACAGAGCCTCGTGGCGCAGTGGTTAAACTGCTGTCCTGCAGCCAAAACTCTGCCCACGACCGGAGGTTCAATCCCAGGTAGCCGGCTCAAGGTTCACTCAGCCTTCCATCCTTCCGAGGTCGGTAAAATGAGGACCCAGCTCGCCGGGGGGGGGGGGCAATGTGTAGCCTGCATCATTAACTTGTAAACTTGTTATCATTTGTTGTAAGCCGCCTAGAGTGGTCGAAATGACTAGATAGGCGGGGTATAAATAAAATAAATAAATAATAAATAAACCGCCCAGAGAGTGCTTGAAGCGCTATGGGGCGGTATATACGCAGCATGCTTTTTTAAAAAATAAATTCACAGATAAATTTATGCTTATATTTATATTATTTATATGTCACCTTTCTCCCCATAGGGGACCCAAGGTGGCTCACAGCAGATAAAACAACAGATTTAAAAACACTATATAATTATCATCTTTGGGGGGAAAATGAACATAGATTAACATTTCTAAAATAAAGTTTTAAAACAATTTAAAAATATTTAGAAAGCTATAAAATAAAAGGCAGCCTTCCTGAGACAACTTACTGCTTAAAGGCCTGCCTGAAAAGGTAGGTCTTCACTGGGTGAGGGAAGGACCAGAGGGGAGGGAAGCCGACTTGGCTTTTCAGGGCAGGGCATTCCAAAGCCTGGGAGCCACCACTGAGAAGGCCCTCTCTGGTGTCCCCACCCGACGAGCTTGGGAAGAATAGAGCAAAAGACCTCCCAAGAAGATCTTAAAAGCTGAAAAGGCTCATATGAGGGGATACAATCCTTTAAACAGCTTTCAAATTGAATAACACAACAGCCATGCGTGCAACATCCCTGTCATCAAGCCAAAGCACTCTATGACTGAGAATGCCCAAACACACTATGGCAGCGTGTGTGTCCCTGGCACACAACAAGTATAAATTTGATACAATGTGATGTACTCCTCTGGAAGTGTGTGTGTGTGTCTGTGTCTGTGTATGCACATTTGTGTGCAAGAGCAGGAGTCCAGGCATGTCATTCAGCCTTCCTTAACTCAGGGCCACCCAGATTTCTGGACTTCCACCTCCATCATCCCCACTCTCACTTTTATGTATAGAGATATGTGCTTTGTCATCCAAAATATCCTGAAGACCCTGAGTTTAGGAAGGCTGACTTTCAGGCATGGATGGATGGATGGATGGATGGATGGATGGATGGGTAGATGGGTAGATGGGTAGATAGATAGATAGATAGATAGATAGATAGATAGATAGATAGATAGATAGATAGATAGATAGATAGATAGATAGATAGATAGATAGATAGATAGATAGATAGATAGATAGATAGATAGATAGATAGATAGATAGATAGATAGATAGATAGATAGATAGATAGATAGATTGATTGATTGATTGATTGATTGATTGATTGATTGATAAAGCCAATTTGAATCCAAGCTCTCCAGCTATTTTCCTAGCTTATAGGTCTTCTGGTTGCTTATTTTTTCCCCTTGATATAAATAAATTCACATTTGGGCCAAGTGACACACATTACACACTGCCAATAACAGGCAATGGAAAATATTCTCTCAAAGAGAATCAGAATATTATTTTCCCCTCACAAGGAAACTTCCATAGTCATTTTTACTAAAAGAAATGGCTAACTGCATAGGATTGTTACAATTCCTTCGCAAAATTACATCTTTCCTATACAGGATTTACCCAGAAGGGGCAGAAGAAATGTTAAGCTCCATGGGACTGGTAAAAATCCTGAACAGAATGGTATCTTCCTTGTTTCAGATTTATTTGGAAAAGGCAGATGTTCCAAGGTAGGCAATATTCTTATAACTCCTCCACAGAGTGGCATTTTTCCTGCACAGGTTTGACCACAATGGATGTTAAACTGCACAGAATTCAGCATTTTCCTGTCCAGAACAATAGGAAGGAAGGAAGGAAGGAAGGAAGGAAGGAAGGAAGGAAGGAAGGAAGGAAGGAAGGAAGGAAGGAAGGAAGGAAGGAAGACCCAGAACAGGGTCTTGTTTTTACAAGAAGCTAGAAAATCTTGCTGATAGAGTGGGAAGTTTTGGTGCAGAGTCTTGGCATGGTGAGAACAGGAAAATGGCTGAGAACACGAAATTTTGTGAGCATTCATCAAAAAACCAGATTGAGAATTATGAAGTGTCTTGATAGTCATGATGTAAAAGCGAGGAACAGCTGTTAGGTGGAAAGAAGAAGTCGCCCAATCTCCAGAGGGATTTGCACGACTGTCATTAAAACAAAACATAAAGCCACAGAGAAACGGACTCGCCTCTACCTCCTTGTGATGCCAGTTCTTGCCGCTGTTGTGCTTTTTTGTGGCTCTTGTTTAAGCGACAATTAGTCATTTGAAGAAATGACAAAGAGACACCGGCAGACGAGGAAGTCTAATTTGAATTTCAATGCAACATCTGAGGAACGAGGGGGATAGATGGGTGGGAGGGATAGAAATGTCAGTCAAGAAGGCCCGGCCTTTGGCTGAGAAAACCCAAACGTCGGAAACTGTTCCTGCTCCCCTTTAGCTGGCAGCTCTTGTGCTGTTCACTGGTGAAATCCCAAAATGCCAGCAAAACACCCCGGTCTAACTTCAGCAGCAAAAGTTCTTTTGTGTGCCATGAATGAAACTATTTATTCCAATCGAGCTTTTTCATTCCTCCTTAAAACACAATCCCTAATTATCCGCCGGGTGACAGATCCAGAAATAAGAGTTCCCAGGATGCATTGTGGTTTCCATCCCTATTGTAAACAAACAAAAGCCCTCAAGCCTACTTCTGCAGCCTGGCTTTTTATGTGATGTTTACATGAAGAAGAGTCCTGGACTGTTTTGTTCTTCGCATGTGTTTCACAATAAGAAACATTTGACCGCATCTACGGCTGGCAGGGCTGGCCTGTTTTCAATCCATACTGTGTTTGAATGAGTCGAATCATAAATCACAAACTTGAACGGTAGTCATACAAAGGAAAGGCACAATCTGTTCTCCATCGTCCCAGACACACAATAACAGGCTCTAGATGCAGGAAGCTAGATTTCGGTTGAATAGCAGGAAAGACTTCCTAACTGTTAGAGCAGTACAACAATGGAACCAATTATCATGGGAAGTGGTGAGCACTCCAGCACTAGAGGCATTCAAGAGAAAATTGGGCAGCCGTCTGTCAACTCACCTTTGATTTGGATTCCTGCATTGATCAGTAGACGTTGTCTAGAGGGGCGGGGTAAAAATTGAATCAATCAATCAATCAATCAATCAACCAACCAACCAACCAACCAACCAGGTTGTTGGACTCGATGGCCTCAATATTACTAGGGAGATAGATGACCTGCCTTGTTCTCATGAATGACATATCTATCCTCTTGCATGATAGAGAGATTTTCTCCATCAGCCTCAGTGAGAGTTTTTTTTCCATGTGCTAACTGCACAGTTGCACAAAAAGCACGTTGTCCTTGTGTCGTGGATACTTCAAAGTTAGGGGTGTTGGATAAGGGATTTTTTGCCTCCTACTGATCAGTCACCTTGCTCTTTAGTGCTCCATCTGTGTGCACCTGAGCTTAGCTGGACACTAGTTTTGCGCAGACACAACAGGAGAAAAGAAAAAGGCACATAATCTCATGCTCACATTTCAGGTGGGAAATCCTATGAGGGTTAGCAAATCCTTGAGAAACAAATAATGAGACATTGGTTGCAATTTTTCACATTCCTAGGTCAGAGCATGGAAAATCTTCTTTATCATGGTGGTCAAACAGATGCCTCCATGGAGAACCCATAGTTAGAACATGAGTGCAACACCACCTTCCCGTTAGTACACCCTACCTGGTATACAGAGGTGTGCTCCCTCTGTGATTGGGGAGAATATATAACCATCATGATGCCCAATAGCCACTGGTAATCTTCTGGCTAGCTCTGGAACCTGTTCTGGATTACAAAAAAAATAAATAAATCCGATGACTTTATTTTATCACCTCTGCTTTCCTTATGGGTCCTCGCTGCTTATCTCTAGCAACTCCTGGATGGGCGACAAAGGATGATTGCTTCAGATCAGAGGACCTGTTGCTGCCAGTCACTATTGACAATAACAAGCCTAGATGGGCCAAGATTCGAGTTAGAGATTGGCACAAATTGCCTTCGGACTAACAGGTGTTTGGTTCTTCCCAGCCTGGCAGGCACCCACTCAGAGGCAGCAGAAATCAGAGGAGGTGGGTTGGGAAGCTGGGGCACTGCCTCTGAGTGGGCGCCTGCCAGGGGAGGCAGAGCTAAGAACTGTCAGACACTTGTTCATCCAAAGGAGAAACCACCACGAATCATCGGTTCACCCATTTGTGCCCATGTCTAATTGGAGTTAAGCAGAGATGGGCACTAACATTGGTTTCCTTCCCTTGCCTCCTCAGGCAATGACCCACTCACCAGTTGGAGCATGCTCCTCTCCCTCTTTGGCTGTTTGACCAGGAGCATGGGTTAGCCTGTCCTCCCTCCTTGTCCAAGTGGTCGATCAGCCAAGGAGGTGGGGCAGGGAAGCCTGTGCTCCAGACACGGGCTGGTTGAACAGCCAAAGAGGAGGAGGAGAGGAGTGCCCTCCAACTGGTGAGTGGGGCATCCAGCCAGGGAGGTGGGGGAAGGGAACATGCGATGCCTGTGGTGATGTACATACAAACCAGTAAGAACCTCTGAACTAAGGTCCATGCCCATCTCTAGACTTCATATAAGACAGTTCTCTATCTTCCTATGGAACACCTTGTCTTCATTTTATCAGCTTATTCACCACTGAAAGCCCAGTTTGTACACTCAACTAAAGTGAGTCACATTTGTGTGATTTAATCCTATAAAATGTTAAACCAAGATGCCTTTCTCCCTTTTCTATATTTATATGTTCCGTTTCAGGGCAAAGATCTCCCGAGACAGCACATATCCATAATTAAAAGCATAAAATACAACAACAGTCATCTCATTACAACAAAACTCATCCCATCACAATTACAGATCTGGAGCAGCATCTAAAACCTACCATGCACCCAGTCTGGAAAAATCAAAGAAAAACCTATTAAAGCTTCCTGCCCTAGACTTCCCTACCGTAAGAACCATTGCATTTAATTAGTCAAACTTTTGAGGAGACTTGGATAAGACTTCCTTGCAAAGTAATTGCAACAAAACAGAACAGTAATCATTTCAACCCTTCAATTCCCAGCTCAGCACCTCAGCTCAAAGCAGATCAGAATGCAAATGTACAGTCAGAGATCTGAGTTTTTTCTCTCTTTCTCTCTCTTTGGACAACATGTACAGTACCACAGCCAGTATGCCCAGTTTTCTGGTACTTGCACTCCGAAAATGCATAGTTTGATTTTTTTTTTTACTACAGCTTCCATAGAGGGACGTGGTGGCGCTGCGGGTTAAACCGCAGAAGCCTCTGTGCTGCAGGGTCAGAAGACCAGCAGTTGTAAGATCGAATCCATGTGACGGAGTGAGCTCCCATCGCTTGTCCCAGCTCCTGCCAACCTAGCAGTTTGAAAGCATGTAAAAATGCAAGTAGATAAAAAGGTACCACCTTGGTGGGAAGGTAACAGTGTTCCGTGTCTAGTCATGCTGGCCACGTGACCGCGGAAATGGTCTATGGACAAAAGCTGGCTCTACGGCTTGGAAATGGGGATGAGCACCATGCCCGAGAGTCAGACACAACTGGACTAAATGTCAAGGGGAATTTTTACCTTTACCTTTACCCTACAACTTCCAGAATCCCCTAACTCTGGATTCTAGAAGTCTAAGAACATGAGATGAAATCCAGTAATAACACATATGTAGAGAAGGCCTGTTGAATCAATGGAAATTACAGAAGAGCTGATTCCCGAAATCCCCATTGATTAAATGGGCATGTTATAGTTGTGGCTCACTGCTGGATTTCAGCCAATGTTCCCAACTCTACAAAATACTACTAATTATAACTTTTCCTGTCTCTAGCTGGAATCCTATTGCTTAGCATAGTAAGCTGCAACTAGAATAGGTCCTTTTGAATTGATGGAACGTAGGGAGGAGTTGATTCACCCAATACCCACTGATTTAATGGGCCGACTATAATTTTGACTCCCTACACTAAGCAACAGGATTTTGGCCAATGTGTCGTATGACAGAAAGTGTCCTGCAAGGAGTTAGCAGAATAAAATGTGTTTCAGCCCAGCACCAAGAGTGTTGGAATAATAAAATAAAATAAAAGTTTACACAACTGTATCACCAAATGTTACACCACTGAATCCAATTATCATACCTGCAAAGGCTGTTTTGCGGCTAATCAGTGGCTAATCAGTGACAACAAGGCCAATTGCTAATTTTGCTCAGTTATCACCAGAAACAGAACAAAGCAATATTCTCAGCCATTCTTACTGGTACAAGGTATCCTTTTTCCCCCCAATATCGGCTAGAATCCTATTGATGTGTCTACACCATTTGTATAACTTGCTGCTGATAATTGAGGAGGTATCAAGGCATGTCTTGGTCATGTGTCTGACTTCATAACTGAGATGGATCCCAGCACCTTGTCAGTTAGCCACAATTAGCCACAGAAATATTCATAAACCATATATGAACACCACTGGGAGCTTTACCATTATATTACTGTTGATCTTGGTTTGTCCTGCTCCCTTTTCCTCTTCTGTGACAGGGATTCCTATCAATTTCCCAATGCACTCATGGCAATATACTAGCATCTCCTCTCCACTTTGTCCTTCAAATGTAGATAAGCTGGTCAAGAATGCCTTGTTTGTGATCCAGTGCATTTCCCCATGGCTCAGTAGGATTTGAGCCTGAATCTCCCAAATTCAGTCCAGTATTTTAACTACTACACTACATTGAAGTCGTTAGAAGCTTTGAGTTTTGACCAATTCATTAATGGCAATCATGATGATCGCTTCCTTCTCCCCTTTCTGTCCTCCTCTCCTTCCTCCTTTCCATCTTCTAAAACTCCCCCCACCTCCTGTTTATTTTGCACAGCACACAGCTTTATTGATAGCTTCCCGTGGATTCTTTTTCGTAGCACTCGAGATGATAAACACATCGCCTGCAGTCTATCCTTCCCTCCTCCATCAAATGCCAAATCTGTGCACGCACACACGAACTCTCATCCTCAAATCTTCTTAAGTGTTGCAAACCGTTGTAATAGGATTGGAGGTGAAGGTGGAATCCTTCTTTCCTCTTACCTTTGACAGAGGCGGTTTGTGACCAAAGGACACCAGCAGAGATACAAAGAGGGACGGAGACATGTTCAAAGGTAAGGCTGAACTCTTTAGAAGCACACAGATGCAGTCAACTCTCAAATGGCTGGGCAAGAGGTCTCTCCTAGAGGAGGAAAACACACAGCCTATGGGCAGAGGCTTCCCATTGGCTGTTGCTGAAGCCTCTGGTGCCAAAATGTACTGATGGGGTTGTAGAGCCACAAAACAAGCCACAAGATCTGTCTGGAGTGCAAAAGGGACATGCACTGGCTTTGGAGAAAAGTCTCCAATAGGCACGGGGCGGGAATATTTGGGTAAACTTGGATTTGCTACAGGTAAAGGTAAAGGTTCCCCTTGACAATTTTTGTCCAGTCGTGTTCGACTCTAGGGGGCGGTGCTCATCCCCGTTTCCAAGCCATAGAGCCAGCGTTTTGTCCGAAGACAATCTTCTGTGGTCACATGGCCAGTGCGACTTAGACACGGAACGCTGTTACCTTCCCACCGAGGTGGTCCCTATTTACTCACGTTTTACATGCTTTCGAACTGCTAGGTTGGCGGGAGCTGGGACAAGCGATGGGAGCTCACTCCGTCGCGTGGATCTGATGTTACGACTGCTTGGTCTTCTGACCCTGCAGCACAGGCTTCTGAGGTTTAGCCCGCAGCGTCACCACGTCCCTGGAGGATTTGCTACAGAGCAGTTCATAAAGCCCAATCACCCTCGGGTTGGTTTGCAAATCCCTTTCTCCAGTGTTTTTGAGGTAAGAAGTATTAAAATTTGGTGCCGTAGCAAAATAAGGAGCTGGCTGTATCGCTCGGTGGCTTACGTATCTGGCTGTAAAGACATAGTTTGGGAGTTCAATTCCCCACTGGGCCTTCTGGGAGAAGAGCCAGCTTGGGTGGCTTTGGGCAAGCTGCACAGTTTCAAGACACCCTTGAGCAATATAAGGGAATGGTAAACCACTTCTGAGTCTTATCTACCTGGAAAACTCTGAGAAAGGGTCACTATAAATCGGAATTGATTTGATAGCACATGATGATGATGATGATGATGATGATGATGATGATGATGATGATGATGATCAAAAGACAGAAATGCCAGAACAGAAGATTGACAGTTGACACCCCAACTAAAGCCTCATGTGGAAACACCAGCTGCTGAGTCCCTGGGATGGCTCTGACTGATTTTACCAGACTCAGTGGCTGAAATTCTACTTAGAGCAGTAAGTGGCACAAGAGTTAGGCCCATTGAATCAGTAGGAATTGGGACAGTCAGCTCATCCGTAAGATCCAGGGATTCAAATGGGCCTACTCTAACTGCAGAAATGTGAACTGATAGCTCAGCAACAGCTTCCAGTATGAAGACCCCAAATGACCTCAGTTACTTCATTCACCACGGTGCTCCCTGAAGTGCTGGATGCTGAGGACAGGCCTGGTTTAAAGATTAGGTTAGTGTCTTCAGGAAAGGGACGTGGTGGTACTGTGGGTTAAGCCATAAAAGCCTCTGTGCTGCAAGGTCAGAAGACCAGCAGTCGTAAGATCGAATCCACGCAACGAAGTAAGCTCCCGTCGCTTGTCCCAGCTCCTGCCAACCTAGCAGTTCGAAAGCATGTAAATGTGAGTAGATAAATAGGTACCACCATGGTGGGAAGGTAATGGCGTCCCATGTCTAGTCGCGCTGGCCACATGACCACAGAAGATTGTCTTCGGACAAACGCTGGCTCTACGGCTTGGAAATGGGGATGAGCACTGCACCCTAGAGTTGGACACGACTGGACTAAATGTCAAGGGGGGAACCTTTATCTTTACCTATTCAGGAAAGGACAGAAAGCACCAGGAGCCTCTTTAAGATCTGGCTTTTTTTGTTGTTAAATCCTAGAGCTTCTTCAGCTGCCATTGCAGCCTTGAACACCCATTTGCATGCATGCATGGGCAGTAAGAACTCAGATTTTCAGCCCTCGGGACTAAAAAAATATTACAAGAAGGATGGGGAATGGGGAGTCATGGGTTCCCTAAAGAAAGATCATCATCACAGCGTGCAATGAACCACCACCGCCCACTTATGCAAGCTCAGAATATGCTGCCCCGAGGTTTCTAATTCCTCATGCTTTACCTTATGACAGGTCTGAGATAGGCTAACTATGATAAGGGAGAGAGGGAAAGAAAACAGAAGTAATGTATTCATCTCTCCCTGATTGCTATTCCCACGGAGTTTCCTGTAATCAGAATCATTGATTTTTGGGTCCTGCAGGTAGATCTGATGAAAATTGGTCATTTTCACCACCTCTCTAATTGTATACATTGGCAGCAACCTACCACCGAGCAGGGGCCCTGTGGTTTTTTTGATTCATTCTCTGAAGGGGTACTTGATTTAAGTGGTGCCTCCAGACAACAACAGAAATATTCAGTTCTGCCATACTGAAATCGAGCCACCCCACATCCCATGCCTTTCCTTTTCTGAATATCTCCTACACCAGTACTTCTCAACCTTGGGTAACCCAGGTGCTCCTGGATTAAGATTGTCAGGAACCCTGGACAGCACAGCTAGTGAAAAGCTTCTGGGAATTGCAGTCTTAGAACACCGGGGTGACCCAAGTGTCCTGCACTATTGAGCAAGCTGTCTGCCATCCAGCTTCTGACTCCTAGGCTAGTTGGTCCCAGGCCAAAATCCATAGGCATAGAGATCTAAAAAAAGAAGAGGACCATCAAGTCAAGTAAGGCTAGTGGAAGGAAATCAGGCGCCAAGGTGTAGGAACAGCTGAGAATTTAAGCCAGCCCAAGAGCATCAGGAAAGAAAACCAGGAAGTACATAGTTAAAGGGTCAAAAAGTCATACATAGCAAGGAGTCAACACCAAGGTCAGGGTTATAATTGGCAGCAGTCCCAGACCTCCATCCTAGTTATAGTCCTGAGCAGTGTCTGAAACCATCCATCCATCCATCCATCCATCCATCCATCCATCCATCCATCCATCCATCCATCCATCCATCCATCCATCCATCCATCCACTTTTCCCTTAAAAAGAACCTAAGGTAATTTTAACATAATTAAAAAAGCTAATAACAGTGAGTATACAAATACAAAATAAAAAAAGATCAAATGAGTACCATTCTAAAAAAAAAAAAACAAGAAGCAACACAAAAACAGATCCAAAGCAATAAGACACAACACTTTATTTAAAAATTGCTCTCAGCCAGTCACTCAGGAAAAACTTGCCTGAAGAGAAAGGGCTTGACCTGCTTACAGAAGGAAAGCAAAGATGGGGACCAGCCTGGCCTCCAGTGGGAGGGAGTTCCAGAGTCTGGGAGTAGAGACAGAGAACGCACTCTCCTGTGTCCCCACCATGTGCACCTGTGAGGGTGGTAGGACCAAGAGAAAGGCCTCTCCTGATTATGTTAACACCTAACCAGGCTCATAATAGGAGACATGGTCTTTGAGATAGCTTGGACCTAAGCTGTTTAAGGTTTTATAGGTTAGAACCAACCCTTTGAATTGTTCCCAGAACTGGATTGGCAGCCAGTGCAGCTGCCGTAACAGGTGGGTTATGTGATCTCTGTGACCAGCCCCAGTTAGCATTCTGGATGGACCTGCTGAAGAATGGACATCATCTCCAATAAAGTCCAAGTCAGAGGTAAGGGTTCATGCAATGGATGTCCTGGAACCCCATCCAGGACTTTGGAATGAATCCGGATCCAGTCTAGAGACATTTACACCCCATCTGATTTGATCCATGCTCTGGATCTGGCTCATTTTGTATGCTTTCTGTTGACTTGTGTTGGAATATATATATATTCCTAGCACACCCGTTTCTTTTTCAGTTTTTAAATTTGGGTAATATGTTTCTGGCTTTTTATTTTTATTTTTATTTTTTTATGACAGCATATACAGTATATAATACTAGCAATCTAGTATATATACATATCTATACACATAGCTAGTGTATGATGGATGGATGGATGGATGGATGGATGGATGGATGGATGGATGGATGGATGGATGGATGGATGGATGGATGGATGGATGGATAGGTGGGTAGGTAGGTAGGTAGGTAGGTAGGATGTTAAATCATGAAAGAAAATATCCCCCAATAAAAAGCCAGAAACATATTACCCAAATTTAAAAACTGAAAAAGAAACAGGGATGCGCTAGGAATAGAACAATAATGGTAACAGTTTCATTAAAAAAACAGCTCCTAAGCATAGACAACCAAAATACGAATAATTATCCAGGTGAAATTGCTACCTTTATGCCACATGTTCGAATTCCATCCCCATTGCTGTATTGATAGTTTAGCTATCATAAAGGCATTTCCTTTGAGCCATGGTTAATTTCCATGAACCAGCTAGAGAATTCAACAAAATATGTACCTCTGCAAAATTCAAAGATGGCTCTAATACAACATTTATATGCACAATAGTGTCCACCCAGAAAAAGAGGATGACTGGATTTAGCAAAAGCACATGCTTAAAAGAGGTATCTGATGTGTTGCATTTGGCAGAAATTAGCAGATTTACTTGAACCTTTTTTCTGAAAAGACATTGCGGTGTCCAGCACACTCAAAACATAATTTCCTGCTGCATAAGCCATGACTTCGGAGTCTTAGAGCAGATATAGAAGCCAAAACCAACCTCCACTGATTAGACAAAACACAACAATCCAATTCTTCATTCTGTGCTCATCCCATTCTTAGCCTTGAGAAAAGAAGATAGAACGGAGATACGATAACAGTGTTCAAACAATGGATAGGTACTCATCCAGAGGAGGAGCAAAATCTGTTCTCAGTCATTCTGAGTACAGGACATGTAATAATGAGTTCAAATTACAGGATGCCAGAATGCAGAAAAAACTTTTTACCTATCAGAGTAGGACAACAATGGAACAAGTGACCTCAGGAGGTGTTGAGCACTCCAACACTGGAGGCATTCAAGAGAAAATTGGACAACTATTTATCAGATATGTTTTGCTTTATATTCCTCCATTGAGCATTGACCTGTTGGCCTTACAGGCCTTTTCCACTTCAATTATTCTATGATTCTAGGATCCCAACTTCATATGGCCTCCTTTTTGGCCAGTATTAAAGGGTTGTAAATAAATTTTAAGGGTTTCTTTTGGTCAACACTCAGGATTAAAAGATCTTTCCTTGGCAAGTAAAAGATTGCTCAATGGACTGCATGAAGAGAAGGGTCTTTGCCTCCCAGCAGATAAATGGCAAGAAGGGGAACCTAGCTTCTAGTGGAAGGGAGTTCCACAGCCTGGGATCAGCTGCTTAGAAACACACCTGTGAGAGAATTGCTTCCTATAAATATCATATGCTTCAAGCAGACTTAACCAGCACACTGCGATCTTCAGGTACTCTGGACTCAAATCACATGGGGTTTTAGGTCATAATCAGCATTTTTAATTGCACCAAGAAGTGAATTTAATAAATTCTTGGAGTAATTAATTACTATGCTCAGTGTTTTTGCTGTATAATTTATGCAATGAAACAGCATTTCAATATCTGAACGTGTTATAAATGTTTTTGAATTCGTTTTCAGATGTGCGTTTTTATATTACTATTACTTTTTAAAGGATCAAAGGAGCTTGTATTAATTCCTGTTTTAATGATGTTGTGTGTTCCTTCACTGGGAGAAAAGCAGTATAAAATTTGAAATCAGTCAGTCAATATATAGTATGCACGTGAGCACTGCTGGTACTGTGCCAACACTGATGCTAACAGGTCCTAACAAATGTGCTGGGATGCTTCAAGGAAGAACATTTGAGAGAAATGGTAGCAAGTTCATAAATGCACTTGAGCATTTATGTACAGGAAAAATTCATAACCTGAAACAGGTAAGGAGAAATAGCTTCACCAACTGAACCCAGCCTAGCTGCTGAGTTAATTCCAGGGCTGTCCCCTGGAACTTAGATTTTGGGGACTATCTTTGAAGGCAATACAGAAGCTTCAACAGACACAAAATGCAGCGACTAGGTTAACAATGGGAGCAAGGAAGTACTATCACATCACCCTGATCCTGGCTAGCCTGCATTGGCTGCCTGTTTGCTTCCGGGCCAAATTCAAACCGCTAGTGCTAATTTGTAAAACCGTTTAGAGTTTTGGACCTCATTACCTCTTGGAGCATTTCTCCTTAAGATGGTCACTTGGGTGGTCACCCCTAGAGAAGCCTGGAAGACTCGCACCAGGAGCAGGGCTTTCTTGGTGGTGGCCTCAACACAGTTTCCTGTTGATGTTGATGTCCTCCAGGCTCCCTCCCTCGTGACCTTCAGGAAATAGGTGAAAGCTGAGGTTTTCAAACAGGCCTTACTTTGGCCATCCCATAAGAAGAGAAGACTCCCTGGAAAAGACCCTGATGTTATGAAAGTGTGAAGGCAAGAGGAGAGGATGAGATGGTTGGACAGCATCACCAAAGCGACCAACATGAATTTGACCCAACTCCAGGAGGCAGTGGAAGACAGGAGGGCCTGGCGTGCTCTGGTCCATGGGGTCACGAAGAGTCGGACACGACTAAATGACTAAACAATAACAACAAACATCCTCCCCCACGATATTGTTGTGGACCCATGTGTTTTTAATTTGAGCTTCGCCTGTGTTGCCTCTGGAGCCTTTTCCATTATTTTTATTAATTGGGGTTTGTGTTTGGTGGATAGGTTATTATTCTTTTAATTGGTGCTAGCTATCCGGAGTAGTGCTTTGTTCCTAGATGAGTAGGATAAAAATGAAATGAAATAGAATGAATGAATTAATTAATTTTGGAACTCCCTCATGGGGCTTCTTGGAAAAAGTGTGAGGTCCGTTCACTTCTGAATTCATGCTACGGTACTGTCCTTAAGCCTTGGCTTTAGCCCTGAAATCCGAAGCAATGTGATCAATCTGGTAAACCAGGTTTACATGCGTCCACTGGATGCGCTGGGCTTTTTGATCATTTCTCTCTGTGGCCTTTCCATGTCTTGAGTGAAGATGGATCAGTAATTTACAAGCCTGGACAAACGAGCCCGGGCATGGTAGCCTAGCTGCATCCGACACAGCCTTGGGACCAGATGGCATCCAGTCTCTTCCCGTTTCCTCCTCGGTTGGCAAAGTCTCCTGCGCTCAATGAAGGAGCAGACTGCACTTCTTAATTGCCTCTTTCGAGGTGAGCTCCAAGCGCTCGCTAAAGAAAAGTCCATGAAACATTTCACTGTAGCTATGTTTTTTTAAAGAAAGGCGAGACAAGGAAGGACGACGAGAAAAGGAAAGGAAAGAATAACAAACCACAGAACAGGACATGTTTCTAACAATCTGCTCTTTCTGCAACCAGGGAAAATTAGAATCATCCATATGGAAAACCATCTGGCTTGTTTCCAGGTGTGTTGTGTGGCACACAACCTACCGGGCATCTCATCTGCTGGGTACCTTTGCTGACGTGCAAACTTATATAATTTAGCATCTTGGGCGGATACATATCAGGATTTCCTCTTACCATGAAATGTCAGGCTGAACACCATGTACATCCGCCAATATTACCGATGTGCTTCATTCACAAGCTGCCGGCACCGCTATGCCTTTCCTTTTTTTTTGCTTTCTTCTCCCACCTCTTTCTTCTTTTTCTTTAATACTCTGAATTATAAATGGAAAGAGAAGTGAAATATTCCTTCCTTCTGTGCCGTTGTTGTTGTTGTTTTTTTAAATGCTGGAATGTATTTTAAAACTCTTCAATGCTTTTGCAGCTGTTTTAGGCTGAAGCTGGCATCTTTCTCCTTTAGAGATAGTCTAATTATGAGCCAAGGAAACAAAAATTAGCATTCCTTCTTATGAATATACTTATTTTAATGAGCGTGCTCCCTTTGCAGGAAAGCACGTCTGTGTGTATGTGTCAGCAACCACAAGGGCTAGTAACATGACAACTGTTACTTGTGCAATGGGCTCTTGAGATTATAGCCTGGAGCATTAACTAGGCAAGAAAAGTTTCCTACACTTCAGAATGATTCTGTCTACCTAGGCTCACAAGCAAAATGTATAACATCTCTTCTTTGGGCAATGCCTATCTTGGAGCAATATTAGTCTTTGCTGGCTTTTGTGTGGTCTCTGATATCTCACTCCCAGTGTGACCTTCAGCCTTGGCTTCTGGCTCCAATTTCTGGCTGCCAATGTCAGGCTTTGGATTGATTGACGGTTCTTGGTTCTTTCTTGATGGCTGGTCTCCTACTCAACTCCTACAAGGGACACATGAGAAGAATTGAGGTTATTGAAAGAAGGCCGTGGACTGAAGTGGAAGGAAGGACCTCAGTTGCTTCATTCACCAACTGGAAGCATCCTTACAAGAGGAAGAACCCGCATCCCTAGATGACAACTCTTCCCTGGCACTACTGGAGGTTAAGGGAAAATCAGAGCTTTCAGAAGAGGCACCTGCCATTCTACCCTCTTTAGATCAGCGGAGCTCTACAGCAGAATGTGAGGCAGAGCTCTCAAGGCCTTAAGGAAAGGAAACACTTAAGAGGTTCAAGAGCCTCGTGGCGCAGTGGTTAAAACACTGTACTGCAAGCTAAAACTGTGCTCACGACCTGGGGTTCAAATCCCAGGTAGCGGCTCAAGGTTGACTCAGCCTTCCATCCTTCCGAGGTCGGTAAAATGAGTACCCAGCTTGCTGGGGGGGCAATGTGTAGCCTGTATAATTAAAAATTGTAAACCGCCCGGAGAGTGCTTGTAGTGCTATGGGGCGGTATATAAGTCCAATAAATAATAAATAAGTTTGTGGCACAAAACTCTTAGGAGTAATAGATTCTTGTATAGCTGTGGGTTGGAACTCTGTAAATACTGACTACAGTAACCAAGACTGCTGAAGCCATGTCAGTTTCTGGCTGATCACAGCTCCCTGCATTATGGAAATTCCTGCTGCATTTTGCTGTTGTGGAATTGGATCTTGGGTTCAATGAACAACCATATCTCCAGCTTCACCAGAACTTGATCCATGACCTGTGAATTAAGTCCTTCGCTTTGTTTGTCAAATTCCATTGTCATGTACCTCTTACCTAACTTGTTTACAGATTCCATATGTGTTCGCTCTCATCTTGGTTTTCTGGACACTCAGTCACTCATCGTTCCACCCGGCACCTTTGTGTGGCTTTCAGGCTCAACTGAGGTGGCCTGAGATCTTTCTTGTTGCTTGTAGCCTGGAAACAGGACAGGGTGACTCTACCAGGATGCTTACAATAACAGCCAACAGTGATAACTCTGGGACTCCCCAACACATGCGCTCCATCAGATTAATGACATAGACTTAAGTTTATTTTAGATGTGGTGGCGCTGCGGGCTAAACCGCAGAAGCCTTTGTGCTGCATGGTCAGAAGACCAAGCAGTCATAAGATCGAATCCACGTGACGGAATGAACTCCCATCGCTTTGTCCCAGCTCCTCACCAACCTAGCAGTTCGAAAGCATGCAAATGCGAATAGATAAATAGGGACCACCTTGGTGGGAAGGTAAAACGGTGTTCCCTAGTCACTCTGGCCATGTGACAACGGAAACTGTCTTCAGACAAGCGCTGGCTCTACGACTTGAAAAACAGGATGACCACCGCCCCCTAGAGTCGGACACAACTGGACTAAAAATTTCAAGGGGAACCTTTACCTTAGTTTGTTTTACACAAACAAGAAATTGAAATTGAGATTGCCTGCCTGCCATTTCTTCAAGCTTTCACAGACCCCCTGTGATGACACTGCGTTCTCCTAGGGATCCATAAACCACAGGTTAAAAACCTATGTAGTGAAGGCTAGGAAAACTACAGCAAGATAAGGAGGTTTCAGGATCCTGGACAGAGCACTGGAAGGGCTTTTGCAGCAGTGACAACCCACATGGGGAACGCCCTCCCCCACTCAGCCTCACCTGGCATCTTCATTAGGGCCTTCTCAGGACCAAGCATAATTAAAACAAAAATCTTAGCACTCTTTGATCTTGATGTAGGTATGATTTAGGGTTCACCCCTTGTGATGTTTTTATTTTTCACCTTTGTTTTTATCTTGGTCTTCATCATGAGCTACTTCCATTCGCTGGTTCAATGCTTGATTCTCCATGTATTGTGTATGACCTGGAGAATTCTATGCACCCCTCTAAGAGGAAAAGTGCGGTCCTCAAATTGGTGTCCCCCATCTGAGAGGGCTGCTGTCCTAGCAAAAAGTGAAGGCCCTCAGAAGGCTGGATGGTCAAAACATTGACAACTTATGCTAGCACTGGGTGAAGAGAGCTGTACATTTATACTTGCCTCTACTCTCTCCTGAATGGCCAAAGTGGAGTCAGCCTCAGAGTATGAGGCTAAAGGGAACGCTATGCCTTCAAATCTGAAAGGCATTTGGTGCCGGGTGCCAAGGATTCTTCCATACATAGTGTGACCCATGAGCCTTGGCTCTCCAGGTCCACTTTGAATTGTTGCTGAACCTTTGAGCCAAGGGCCATTGAGTGAAGGACCCTCTGGATTGAGAATTAAAGGCAAGGTGACTAGATTACATCCTCCTGTGAATAACCCTGTTAGGGTTGAAGTCCATATTACTAAACAAGTCTGTCTGGCTTGGACCCATTTGTAGGAGATTTTGCTTAAATCTAGATTTAGTTCAGCGGGGGGAATGAAGTGAATCCACAAACCAGTTTGGATTCAGGTTGTGAACCGACTCAAATGAGGGCACCAATTGTTTTCGGCTGTGTTTTGTTTCCTTTTAATGGCAAAGCAAATTTAAAGGTAAACACCTGATGCTAGCTATCTGAAATTTGTCAGGGTTTATTTATTTATTTATTGGACTTATATACCGCCCCATAGCGCTACAAGCACTCTCCGGGCGGTTTACAATTTTAATTATACAGGCTACACATTGCCCCCCCCCCCAGCAAGCTGGGTACTCATTT
Source organism: Pogona vitticeps (assembly GCF_051106095.1). Lineage (NCBI taxonomy): Eukaryota > Metazoa > Chordata > Lepidosauria > Squamata > Agamidae > Pogona > Pogona vitticeps. Next base: position 8,010,293 of record NC_135794.1, on the reverse strand, counting down.
TACCGACCTCGGAAGGATAGAAGGCTCACTTCCTCACTGGAGACTAGATGAACACACCCCTACCTTTTGTTTGCACTGGTGGGGAAAAAAAAACAGGTATATCTGTTTTGGTTTCCCAACACAAGTCAATGAGAGGGCAAAAAATCTGAATTTATAAATCAGTTCAGAGCAGAGGTGTAGATAAAGATAGATGGGGCAGAAATTGGTCCAAACCAAATTGGGATCCTTTCTAGAAAATGGTGTCTGATCCAAATCAAGAACTCCAGCCACAGCCCCTAACCCCATGGTGTTGCTTACCTTCAGACGTCTGCATAATAATTTCAGGAGTTGAGCTCTCTTGACCTAGATGTTTCAAGAGTGCGGTTCTGGTCACCCAGATCATGACAAAGTTAAACTTTCCCCATCCAAATCCTATGAAGTATCTCCAATATGTTAAGACACACAAACATGGACACACACACACACACACAGAGACACACACACAGGGAGGGGGGAGAGAGAGAGGCCTGAAAGAAGATATGTAATTGATTTGCCAAGTAATTTTCTCCTATTCATTTTTGGCCAGAAATACTTTTCTTTTTAAAAAAGAAAATAGAAGCAGCTGGCCTATGACCTTACCCTGCCACACGCAGAGACAACTCTCCAAAGAGATCAGCCTTTAAATGCAGGTTATTTTCCAACAACTCACAAATGAAAAGAGATCAAACACTCAGACTAAAACCGATACACATCATAAAGCCGTGATCGTTCTTAAAAGAAAATTTGAATAGAAAAGTACAGCATTCCAAAAATAAAAACAGCCAAACAAGCTTATCTCGGTCTCAAAGCAAAATCTGAGATCTGACCGCTTTGCCACTGGTGCTGGGGAACCGAAAAGGAAGAGGTACCATCAGGAGGTTCTGGAAGCCCAGAGTTTCCAGTATAAATCTCTCCCCTGTTTGAATGAAAACAGTGAAAAGGAGGTGCTGTGCCCCCAAACAACTCACTGAGGACTGATCCTATTCGGTGGTCAGTGGATGCTGAACATCTGTTGAGAGGAAACTTGGGGGAATGGAGTATCTTAGGACACAGCTGTCTGGATAGCTCAATGAGTTGGAGGATGTGGTCAAGGAGCCCAAGTTGGAAGGTGGATCCTACTTCCCAGAAGGCCAGCCAGCCTGTGGCCTTGGGCAAGTTGCTCAGCTCCAGAACACCAAGGGGAAGAAGAGAATGGTGCACTGCTTCTGAGTCCATTAGACCAGCGGTCCCCGACCTTGGGCCTCCAGATGTTCTTGGACTGCAGCTCCCAGAAGCCTTCACCACCACCTCTTCTGGACAGGATTTCTGGGAGTTGAAGTCCAAGAACATCTGGAGGCCCAAGGTTGGGGACCAGTGCATTAGACCTTTGCTAGGATCATCATAGGTCAGAACTGGTTTGACAGCACATGATTATTTATCATTATTGTCCTAGGAGATGGCAGGTGGCAGAGGGACTTGAACCCTATATAGGAACATTCGATCTTTGAAGGACATAGGTTACACCTGAGAACAAATGCATACTCATTTCTTTTAGAGTACTCCATCGCCTTCATTGATCCACAAGTCAAAGGCTTTGTTGTGATCTATACAGCACAAACAGGCATCCTTCTGAAATTCCTTATTATGGTCCAGTAGCCAACACACATTTACAATATGATCACTAGGGATGAGACAATCCCCCTTTGGTTGTGATGTATTTTGTTTTGATTGAAAGGATAATATCTATTTCTAAAATGGCAGCTGTAAGCATACATGGACATGATGCAACGCCTATGCAAACCTGTCTCCTCTTTTTGTCCTCTGTTTTATCTATGTGTAAGTGGTGGCGCTGTGGGCTAAACTGCAGAAGCCTGTGCTGCAGGGTCAGAAGACCAAGCAGTCGTAAGATCGAATCCACGTGACGGAGTGAGCGCCCGTCGCTCGTCCCAGCTCCCGTAAATGCAAGTAGATCAAAAGGGACCACTTCAGTGGGAAGGTAACAGCGTTCTGTGTCTAAGTCGCACTGGCCATGTGACCACGGAAGATTGTCTTCGGACAAAACGCTGGCTCTATGGCTTGGAAACGGGGATGAGCACTGCCCCCTAGAGTCGGACACGACTGGACAAAAAATTGTCAAGGGGAGCCTTAACCTTTAACTTTTTAAGTGGTTACTGGATAGCTGGATAGCTCAGTGGTTTAGATATCTGGCTGCAGAGCCAGAGGGTTGGGAGTTCAATTCCACCCCCACCCCCACCCCCACCCCCACCCCCGTGCCTCCTATTAGTAGAGCCAGCCTGTGCAGCCTAGAGTAAGCTGTACAGTCCCAGAGTGTTCTTCGAAGAAGGGGAAAGTAAATCATTCCTGAGTTTTCTCTACCTGAGCAACCCTGGAAAAGGTCATGATAAGTCAGAAATGGTAGGAAGTCTTTCCGCATCCAATTAATAATAATAATCAAGGGCCATCATTATTATTAATTGGATGCTGCAAGACTTCCTACCACTGAGCTGTGGTGGTTCCCCATTTTGGCTCTTACTGAGAAAGCTTCAGGACTAAGCAGTAAGACATCTTCCCTACAGGGTTATCCTGTGAGATCACATGCAACTGTCTTGCTCAACCTGCTTTGGAAGGTCTACATAAAACTGCTAGTGGAGGTCAACTGGATGGGAAGTGCCCTAGGCGAAGAAGACGTGATAAGCATACTGTAGTGAGTGACCACCTCACAAAGGATCTTGTCCTCTCTCTGATCCATTTTCCTCTCTTCTTTATTCCAAAGAAGTCTTCTTCTGCCACCGCTTTCTTGTTCTCCTCTAAGGAACGCCCCCCCCCCGCTCACCCACCCACTGCTCCATTGCTTCAACTTTTCCTTCTCTTGCTCCAGGCCATCCCTCCCCACCCTGCCATCTCCTGACACTCCGAATAATCTCCTTCCTTCAAGTATGCTGTTCCCTTGAAGGCATTTCGAGTGCAAGCTTTGATCATGTGTCCTCCAGCCTTCTCTTTTTTTAACCTCTCTATATTCAGCTCTCTCTAGTCTCCTTTCCTCATGTGAATGATAATCCACTTGCAGACATGTCATATTGGAAACATTTGTCCCTAATATTTCCCTTCTTCTTATGAAACAGATGGAAAGGAGAAGAAAACCTGTCTGTCTAGGGTGTCCAATATCCAGCCTTCTCCTAAAAAGGAATATGAATGTCAGGTGGAAAATGTTAACTCTACCAGGGGAGTCACTGCCGGAGAGAGGGAACTGTGCATATTTATTCAATATATTTAGTTTTCACTTTTACACCCATTTCTCTACAATGACCTCAGTGGTTCCTCTTCAGCCCTTTTCAGTGTCCTCCAAATAGGTAGTGGGCAGTGAGATATGGTGAGTGACCCAGAGTTATCCACTGAGCTTCATAGTTTGGTGAGGATTAGAAGTCAGATCCTTCAATTCCCAGTGGAATGTTCTCTTGGCTACATCTACCTTCTGTTGCTAGTGAGAGAAGCTGAAACCAGTGGTTAGACGTCAAGCCTGTATGGTGGAGCTGCCTCTTGTCTTGATCTTGTGCCCTCATCCTTTCTGCTGCTCTTCTCCATCTTTCTCTACACACATCTTTCTTTTCATTCTGTGAACTTGTGGGACAGGAATGGTCCATTGATTATTTCTAAAGGGCTTTGGGAATCTTGCTGGAAGAGGCTCTTGAGAATCCCCTGGACTGCAAGGAGAACAAACCTATCAGTTTTAAAGGAAATCAACCCTGAGTGCTCATTGGAAGGACAGATCCTGAAGCTGAGGCTCCAATACTTTGGCCATCTCATGAGAAGAAAAGAGTCCTTGGAAAAAACCTTGATGTTAGGAAGGTGTGATGGCAAGAAGAGAAGGACGACCGAGGATGAGATGGCTGGACAGTGTCATCGAAGTGACCAACATGAATTTGAGCCAACATTGAGAGGCAGTGGAAGACAGGAGGGCCTGGCGTGCTCTGGTCCATGGGGTCACGAAGACTCGGACACGACTAAATGACTAAACACACACACTTGGGAATCTGGCACAGGATTCTGGATGGCTTGAATGCAGTTTTTGGACTGCAACTCCCAGTATTCTCAGCCAACATGGCTTTCTCAAGTTCTGGGTCCTACTGTCATGGGTAGAGCTTTGGTCTACATCAGTGGTTCTTAACCTTTGTTACTTGGATGTTTTTGAACTGCAACTCCCAGAAATCCCAGCCAGCACAGTTGGTAGTGAAGGCTTCTGGGAGTTGCAGTCCAAAACTCCTGAGTAACCCAAGGTTAAGAACCAGTGGTCTACATAAAGAGTGTGGTTCTTCAGATGCTTCTGGACTGCAAGTCCCCCGATCTCAACCTGGCCAATGCTCAAGTATGCTGGGGACAGCTGAAGAACTTCATCTTGTTCTCTTTCGCCAGAAACCATCTTTGGCTTGAGGCAGTAGGGAAAGTTGTTCATTTTTCAAGCAGTATGTGAGAAAGAATGACATCGTTTTTATACTGACCATGTGTTCAAATTATTGATCTCTCTCTTCACCGCCCCCGCCCTGCAAAGCCATTTTTCCATTTCCCACTTACTGTAGATCTACCATCTACAAAATAGCTGCAATATCCTCCGGACGGGAATAGATTAGGATAAAAGGATCTGTCTCCTGGAAATGTTCCTACTGAGCCAAGCATTAAGCTAGACTTTTCAATTTCCTTCCCCTGTTGTATTTTGATTAAAAATTCTCTGCATGGCCAAACATCAAGAGAAGCCGTTGTTCTAATTTTGGGCCACCCTCTGGTAAGGTTTTCCTGGATAACCTGAAATCAGGTTCCCCATGAAGTCTGCAGCCGAAATGAAGTCTACGCTCAAGGAGAGGTTAGTCCAGTTCCTCATGCTGGGGATGAACCTGCCATAGAGGGCAACCCTGTATCAGCCCCCCCCCCCCAGCTCACCAACAGCTGTATTTCCTGCTGCCATGCTGTTGGATTTTAGCAGCACCACCACAATTCCTGCTTTAAAACAAGGTGCATGGGAGCATGCACCTGGTTTCTAAGCCATGTCATGAGCTTGAGGAAACCCTTCCTGGCCCGGCTGGTGCAAATGCACCTGAATGATGGAACGTTCTAAGAATGCTGTTTATCATACCACCTTGTCCACATCTGGCAAGAAGACCAAAAAAGATAGCAGACTGGTTTGAAGCCCATCCGGAGGAGTTGATGCCAGCCATCGAGGAAAAGAGGAGAACTCTAGCAGCATACAAAGCCTGTCCTAGTGAGGACAACTTGCAGGCTCTTCGAGATGCTCGTAGCAAAGTCCAGCAGGCTGCCAGGAGATGTTCTAATGATTATTGGCTTCAGCTCTGTTCTTAGATACAGATAGCAACAGGTAACATCAAGGGAATGTATGATGGTATCAAGCAGGCTTTAGGTCCAATACGGGAGAAATCTGCTCCTTTGAAGTCTGCAACAGGCGTGATCATCCAGGACCGAGCACAGCAGATGGACCGCTGGGTACAGCACTACACTGAGCTCTATTCCAGAGTGAATGCAGTAACCAAAGAGGCATTAAATAACATCAAGTCCCTCCCTGTCTGTTGGACAGCGAACCAACTTTAGCAGACATAAAAGTGGCCTTGGATTTCCAACATCCCTGCAGAAGTGCTGTAAAGAGACTATCGCCACTGAGCTATATGAAATCTTTGGTCTTTGCTGGAGGGAAAGTGGAGTACCACAGGATATGAAGGATGCAAACATCATCGCATTGTAGAAGAACAAAGGAAACAAGGCCAACTGCAATAACTACTGCAGCATCTCTCGAGCTGGATAAATGCATTGGCAAAGGAGCTACCATGTTCTCTAGACTCACAAAGAGAATATGGCTTAATAAGAAGCTGACAGCATATACCAAGATCCAGGTCTACAGAGTCTGTGTCTTGAGTACACTCATGTACTGCAGGAGAGGAAGTTGAACACATTCCATATGCGTTGTCTCTGACACATTTGTGTTAACACCTGGCAGGACAAAGTTCCAAATAGAGTAGTCCTAGAACGAGCTGGAATTTTTAGCATGTATACATTACTAAAACAACAATGTCTACGTTGGCTTGGGCATGTCATGAGAATGGCTGATGGTCGGATTCCAAAGGATCTCCTGTATGGAGAATTAGTGCAGGGAAATCACCCCAGAGGGAGACCACAGCTGTGATACAAGGACATCTGCAAGTGGGATGTGAAGGCCTTAGAAATGGACTTCAACAGATGGGAAACCCTGACATCTAAGCGTTCAGCCTGGAGGCAAGTGGTGCATCACGGCCTCTCCCAATTTGGAGAGACCCTTGTCCAGCAGGCCGAGGCAAAGAGGCAGTTCCGAAACCAGCAAAATCAGAGATCTGGACAGGGGGCAGATTGTATTTGTCTTCAGTGTGGAAGAGATGGTCGCTCTTGAACTGGCCTCCTCAGCAACACTAGATGCTGTTCCAAGACCTCTATTCAGAGCATATTACCATAGTATCTTGAGACTGAAGGATGCCTACAGGCTTCATGCAGATTCCTGGGAACATCAGGAATTCAATTTGACTTCAAGGTAAAGTACATCCCCTGCATACCTTGTATGAGTACAAAAGGGGGCTTTTTTGTTGATGCCATCCCACTTGACCGGAGTGGCAAGGCTGCAAATCCAGTGGTAGGGGCTGGGGCCAGAAAAACAGGCAGGGGCAAATTTAGCCAACACAGTGCATGTTGCCCACCTTGGATCCACCAAGTGAACGAATGATGCAAATGCAGGGTGCAACTCCCTCATCTCTGAGAGACAGCTGCACAGGCTAAGTCCGCTGAAGAAAAGAACACAGCCATGTTGAAACAGACAGTTCCACTGCTGAATGGTTCTTAGCGCTTCCCATAGCATTTAACCCAAGCTGCTTTCCTGCAAGTCCCACCCTTTCATTCTAGTTTCACACTGCAAAAAGAACAAAAAATATATATATCTTCTATCTTACGCAAAGTTAACATGTCCCCCTCCTCCCTTTCCTCTTATTGCAAGCTAAACATACCCAGGTCTTTTCCTCACAGGGCTGAATGATCATCTTAAAGAGGCTCCCCTCTTAACTACTGGTTCAGGTCTTCAGAAGATGTAGCACCCCACCTCAGCTGAAAAGTCAACTTTGCTCTGATCTAATAAACATATGGCCGTGTGTTCTGTGCCACCAGGTTGGAGCTGACTTCTAATGACCCTAAGAGGGTTTTCAAGGTAAGTGAGATAATTAAGGAGTGGTTTTACCAGTTCAAGACCCCCAGTGAGTTTCCATGGGGGAGTGGAGATACGAACCCTGTTCTCCCGAGTCCTAGTCCATCTCTTTATCTACAACAACACACTGGGGATCTACTAAACAAACAGTACTTCTTGTATTACCAATCCCCAAATCCCCCCAACCAGCATTGCCACCACATATTTCTTAGCATTTACGTCCGAAAGCTAACTTTCCCACACTCTGCAAAAGTTTGGTGGCACATGATTGAAAACTTAGAAACCCCCCTCACACACAGGAAACAAGAATATTTTTCCTTGACACAGCTAGGCCCTCTGACTTCCTATACACATTCACATCTGCCAGTGTGAGAAAGGACAGGAACCATAAATAGCAGTCCTGGTCTCCTCAAACAAGCCTCCAGGTGTCCAAAGCCCCTCCAGCTGCTCATGACCCCTTTGGCCATCAGACACGAGGTCTTAGGGCCTTGAGGCCAGATCGTAGATAAGTCTAGTATCCCAGACATTGGTGTGTGTATGTGTGGTTTGAGTTTTCCTCGCTTTGGTGACAACTGCACAAGCTCCCCTCAGCAAGAGTCCGCTCAATAGCGTGACAGGAATATCCATCCAACGAGCTGCTGATTAGCTACAGGGCTGTCAGGCCCAATTACATCTTCACTGACTTTGGCAAGAGGCTTTTTTTGAAGCTTGTCCTCCATTCTTCCACCCACTCTTCTTTCCCAGCTGTTGCCCCCACCCCACAATTCCTGATATCTGGGGGGCTAATTACTCAGGGCAGACAACATCTCTGTTTCCGTGGTGGACACGAATTAGCATTAAACATGGAAACAACCCACAGAGGTTCCATACGAAATTGTTGGATCCCCTGAGCCTCCCTCAGAAGGACTGGGACAGAAAAATAAAGGTCCCTGTGGATTCCCTCTCTTAATCCCTGCTCCCAACCCCCCCCCCAAAAAAAGAAATGCACGAAGACAATCTCAAAGCAGAAAGGATGAGGCCATGTGGTCAGGTGCACCCTGTCCCTTGAGATTTCTGGGTCCAAAGCACAGCAACGCACAGATGTGGGACATTGTAATATAGATGTGGGACATTGTAACATAATTATGTGCAGTCAAGACAATTTTGACCTACGGAAATCCTTTCCAGGGTTTTCTAGGTACAGAGTAGTCAGAAGTGGCTTTCCATTTCCTTCTTCTGAGGCTGTCTTGGGACTGTGCAGCTTGCCCAAGGCTACCCAGGTTGGGTCTTCTCCTGGGAGGGACAAGTGGGAATCAAACTCTTGATGCTGTGTCTAGTTGCACTGGCCATGTGACCACAGAAAGTGTTTACAGACAAATGCTGGCTCTATGGCTTGGAAACAGGGATGAGGACCATCCCCTAGAGTCAGACACAACTGGACTAAATGTCAAGGGGAACCTTTACCTTACATTAAGCAACAGGATTTAAACTATTGGAGAATACATTCCATCTTTTAAAAAAATGAACCTTCCTTGTCTTTCCTGCTGCAAAGTCATTGATTAAATTATCAAAGTTCTGTGACTGTGGAATCACCAAATTCATTTCAAGGCTCAGGCTGGGAGAGGGAGTGAAAAAGGCTGGAAAGTGAGGCACAGCTTCCCTGTATTACTGTCACATTCCCAGGGGTTACAACAGCAGAGTCCAATAAGCCAATCCAAAGTCAGGAATTCAGGGAATGCAGAACCAATATCCAAATACCAAAACCAACTCACACAACATAGTCCAGGGTCAGAGTCCAGAGAACACGATTCAAGTTTATCAGGAGCGTGGATGCAAGCCAGAGATTTAACTTGTTGCTTCCACAGATTTTCAGCCATCTGAGAGCTGTTTATATAGTAAAACAGCCCCTTGAACTGCTGGAAGCCTTTTCATCCTGTCAGTACTCAGGGCTAATTGATTGGATGTTTCTGCGCGCAGCCTTCAAGTGATCCTCTGGCCTTTTGGTCATAAGTCTTCCCGGAAGCCTGGCCCTCAGCCTGTCTACTGGGGGAGGAGAATCTGAAGGCGATTCAGGTGTTTGTATTTCTAGTTGCTCAGCATTCTGTTCAGCCACAGTTAACCCTTCAGGTTCCAGATCTTCGCCTGCACTCATGACATACGAACTGGCCTTGCCATTTATGCTTCCCTATTTGCAGGAATGTGGTCTTCCCAGAGAACCAGAATCACAGAATTACCGTCAAGGAGCCAGACAAAGATCAGGTCACAGGGTGTCCAAAAGGGCACGCGTTGGGTTGATCCTGATCTGTGCCCCCTTAATTCAGACATGGAATGAGTCCCTATTGCACACCTTATATTAATAGACCCATCCACATGCCCCACGTGTACACTTTATATTAACAGGTCCATCCACGGATTGACAGGATTGGTTAGAGAAGCAGGAGACCAATCAATGCCACGAGACTAGTGAATGAAGTGTAATGTTGTTTTCTTTGTATCTGGTTAGCAGCACAGTTATTTATTTCTTAAGGCAATTGTTCCAAACATGCTTCTTCTGTATCTACTCTTATCCCATCTTTGGTTCATACAGAACAGGGACCAGGGAAGTTGGCAAGTCTTTTGGTCGGAGTCTTTGGTACCAAGTCCTGATTCCTGAGCATCAAGTTCAAGCCCCTGTTAGAAATATGATTTTTCCCCAGAAGAAAGGGAGGGGCCAAGTCACTGGGGACAAAAAAAAATATCTCAAATCCAAGTTGAGTCATCAGTGCGACTTAAGTCCAACTGGACAGGGAGTCCCACGACTCAGGTCTCCATTTCCAGTAAACAGTGGCCTGTTTTCTTTTAATTATGGACTTGCTTCCCACAATGTGTTGCAGCTTTCAGGCTATAAATCTTTTCCCCCCAAAAAATTGTAGGTGGTGATCCCTTGGTATCAATACTCTATGGGCATTGCAGTTGATCACATAGACCCTTAGTTGACTGTCAGGATCCAGCCCGCACCACCCTGGCAGCTGCAGGATCATGACCAACCTGAGCCAGGAGTGGCCGGGTGTTTGCAGGCTCAGGCCCTGGCCTTTGTAGCAGCTGCTGAGCCACTCATGAGGCTCACCTGGAAACCTGGGGGAAAGGCCTATTTAAGGAGCGGTTCTCCTTCCCAGAACTGGCTTCAGCAACAAAAGTCTTTGCTTGTGTATCTCCTGAACTCTGGAGTCCATGCGTTCTAGTGCTTCTGCTCCAGCCCCTGTTTGCTTCTGCTGGTCTCCTGCATCTTGGTGCTTCGTTCCAGCTCTGTGCTCCCACCTCTGCTTGGTCATGGACAGCTGTGCTGTGAGTGTCTTTGGACTCAATACCCTGTGTGGTGGACTGGGTATGTCTTTGCACCTGATGAGAGGCTGCCTAGGATTTCTTGGACATTGACACTCTCTGTCTCCTTGATGCAGGCAACATTTTCCACTGGGTGTTAAAAGTCCTGCCTCAAGTCTGGCCCCAGAATCCTTAGGGAATGGGATTGCCACCCACCTGCTGATCCTATGTATTATCCAGCAGAGGCTGCCGGCTACAGCATTTTAAAAAATAGCTAGGAACATGAGGGGGTAGGGAGAACAGAAGCTTATGTTTGAATAATGTGCATGCAAGAGGAATGCATTTCAAAAATGTGAGCATACACTTCTTAGTGTGTGAGTATGAATCTAAAATGCTCACTAAAAAATGTACACTTGTTTTTAAAAATGTGCATGAAAACAAGTAAGGATTCTGTGAAGGCTGGCTAGTTACCAAGACATACGTAGGTTGTATTCTTTTCCCCCATTGTTTTTTTTTTTCGCAGACAAGGAGCAGGCAAAGAAACCTCAACTGGGTTTACTGGAATTTGGAGATAGGTGTAGTTCTTCAAAAGGCTACTGGTTTATGAATGTGGGATTTTGTGTTTTTGTACCCGTAATTGGGCAGGGCCTGATAAAACTGTACAATGTTGTGCATGTATTACTAGCAGGAAAAAGGAGGCCCAGCTTTACATAGCAAAGGGCAGCCTGATTGTTGACAATACCAATGACCACAGCCAAAATAGTCTACAGGATCCCTTCTTGTGCTCACTACCATTCAGAAAGTGACAATACACCAGGGGAAATCCCAGAAGCAGACTCCTTTTTTCCCTTCAGTTAACCACTTCTCGCCCAAACACAAAGCAATTGTCAGGGCTATTTTTCAACATGAAAAAGGTTACTGCTTGTTCAGGTGACTGACAGTCACCCACAGTCCAGAAAGGTCCCTTTCAGCCACACCTTCTCCAGGCAGCATGTGAGGTTGTAAAAGCTCCAACAGGAATGAAATTTGAAGTGGAAATTGAAGCAACCCAACGAGCTTTGAGTTTTGTCAATGGTCACGTGCCTCACTTTGTCTGTTCTATTTTGACCATATGATTTTGCCAACAGCATCGCCACCTCCGTGACACCACTGCAGCTTCTAAAAATTATCTGCAATTATATCAGGATTGATTTAACACGTTGCGGGGCTGTATGAACGCAGCATATTAGAAGAGTTATACCTTTTCTTCTACGTGCCGAATTATGGATGGCTGACTCCTCATCCCCCCCACCCTTGCTTTCCCTAATTTGTTCTGTGTGACTGCCTTTTCCCCTCCCCTTGTCACAACACTTGCATTATTAAATAAATTCAACAGAGCAGAGAACATATGGCAGGAATTATAGCAAACGGGCAACAGGGGCGGCATAAATAGCATTTGATCATGTGGCCGATCGCAGCCGGAGACAGCGATAGGAAGGTAAATAGAGAAGAGTCAGGGCTGCTGTGGGAAGGGAAAAGGAAGGAGGAGCAGGTCTTTGTATTATAAATTTGGCATCAAATGGGGAGAGAGGGCTTAAGGTATCTGTTCTGTCGCCTTGTCTTGTTAATTGTGTTTACGCTGGCTTTTTCTCAGTTTTTCTTTTTTTCTTTTTAGATTGTTGATTGGTGTGTCTAATTTGATTTTTGTACTATGTTGTGAACCACCCAGAGTGGCTTTGCAGCCAGATGGGCAGTGTAGAAATTGAGGAAGGAAGGGAGGAAAAATAGTCGTAGAACATCTGCATCGCAGGCACAAAATCCCAGACCCGGTCTCTGCTGTTTCAGGTTTTGAAAAGAATCGGGGAGAGGTTTGGATATCTTCGCCTCCCCACTTTATTGTTCGAAAAGCAGAGAGCTGTACTTCCCATAATTACCCAGCCATCAACTAGGAAATCTGGGGGGGGGGATCATTTTTCCAGGCTCTAGAAGAATCTACATAGAGGGAATGGGAAGACATATGTCTTGGTTTGCAGCCCATACAGACAATGCCGGGCTAGATAAAATTAGGGGAAGCCTTCTATTTATAGGCTGCCTGGCTAGCTCAGTGAGTTAGGTATCTGGATGATGAGCCAGAGGTGAGGAGTTTGACATGCATCTGTGTCTACCACGATATGAGTTAGCTTGTGTAGGCTTGGTCCTGCTGCAGAGTACCAGAGAAAGGAAGAGTAAGCCTCTCCTGTGTAAGCGGTACAGTGGTGCCTCGCTAGACGATGATAATCTGTTCCACTGAAATCGCTGTTTAGCGAAGTCATTGTCTAGCGAAAAGCATTTCCCCATTGGAATACATTGAAACCTGTTTAATGCGTTCTAATGGGGAAGAATCGTTGTTGTCTAGCGAAGACTGGCCATAGGAAAGGTGCGTTGCGAGCCGTCGATCAGCTGTTTAAATCGCTGTCTTGTGAAGCTTAGGTCCCAAAAACATCTGTTTTGCGAGCACGGAGGGAGCTGTCAAAATCGTCATCTAGCGAAAATTGGTTTGCGAAGCAGGGACCAAACACTGTCCAGCGAAATTCCCCCATAGGAATCACTGTTTTGCGAATCGCTATAGCGATCGCAAAAAGTCAGTGTCTAGCAAAAAAAAAACCTGTCATGCGGGGTAACTGTCTAGCGAGGCACCACTGTACTTAGAAAACCCTGTGCTACTCTGGCATTTACAACGCCTTTACCACTGGTATTTGGTCAAAGAAAGTTGTACAAAGGGACAGATGTGTGCAAAAAGATGCACAGACTTAAAAAAAAGTATTGTTAGCTTGTGCAAAACCAGGAAAGAATGTGTTACAAAACACAAACATATAGAAACAGATCAACTGGCCCAGCTTTACTCTTTATATCTTATTTTGCTTTGCTTCCCTGCGTTAGTGTGATTGCAGTAAGGGACTGTCACTTTTGTTTTGGTTCGTTGGTGATTACTAGTGATCTAAATATTGGGATCATGTAATCAGCTGTATGATGCCTTTATTGTAATGTTTTATTACAGGGTATCTAGAGCCTGTGAGAATACAATCATTAAACATTAACAAACAATTTATATATATTATATATATTTCTACATTTCAGGAAAAAAAAAAAAACAATCTTCCAAAACAGCCTGCGGCAATTAAAATCAAATGCACCATGCTGCTAGCATGCATTATTCCTAAATGAAAAAATAATGATGCAGGCCTTAGAAACTAAGCTCCCTGGCTTTAAAGCTAAGTCTGCAATTGAATACGTATTTATCTTGGAGTAAAACTGAGCAAAAACAATGGGACTTGCATCTAAGTAGACATTAAGGCTGTTCCTGGTTCTACCAATTCAACTTGGGGACCAATTTGAAACTTCAAGGAATTTCCTGATTGTATCCTGCTTGGGGCCGAACTGATTCGAGCCCCATCCATTTTGATTTGTGCCCGATACTCAAACCACTTTATATCACTGGCCTTCTCTTGACTAGCACTAGAAAGATCAAAGCAATTTATAACTTTCTTTGCTTTTTCACTGAGGTATGGCAAATGGAGACATGTTCATCACCCTCATGTGCCGTTATGTCAATTCTGACTTATGGCGAACCCTTTCAGGATTTTGCAGGTAGAGAATACAGTGGTGCCTCCCAAGACGGGTGCCCTGTTTAACGCCGAAACCACATTATGACGATCTTTTTGCGATCGCAATTGCGATTTGAAAACGATGGTCTGAATGGGGTTTTTTCGCTTTGTGATGATCGGTTCCCTGCTTCGGGAACCAATTCTTCGCAAAACGACGATTTTAAAACAGCTGATCGGTGGTTTCAGAATGGCCGCCGGGTAAACAAAATGGCCCCCCCCCGCTGTTTTCTGGGACGGATTCCTCGCTGCACGGGCAGCGAAAATGGCTGCCCTATGGAGGATCTTCGCTGGACTGTCAGTTTCAAGCCCATAGGAACACATTAAATAGGTTTTAATGCATTTCTGTGGGCTTTTTAATTTCGCATTATGATGTTTTTGTTCTACAGCGATTTCGCAGGAACAAATTAACATCGTAATGCGAGTCACTACTGTACTCCAAGTAGTTTACCATTCCCTTTTTCAGAGGAAGCCTGGTCTTTGCGGCTTGCCCAAGGTGACACAGGCTGGCTCTACTCACAGGCTCCACAGCCAGATACTGTACCTAAACCACTGAGCTATCCAGCCAGTTTGGAGACATGAGACAATAATAAAAATGCCAAAGCTTGTTTGTGACTTTAGCTGAGTATATGACCTTACCCATTCATGCCACTTTTGTCCACACACACATGATGGGAAAAGATGAACGAGAACCACGAAAAGAGAGTAAATCAAGAATTAAGGACAAAGGGAAGGCAGGGTTACACAAATGCACTTACAGTAAACCGATATGTAAACATAGGATTCAACTGAATGGCTTTCATTCACAAAAGAAAGCAATAGAAGGAGATGAGAGATAGCGAGCCAGAGCAGGCAACTCCAGCCCCAGTTCTCTTATGCGTTAAGTGCTGTGCTAATGGCTAAGTGAAGGACGAGCAATGCTGAGGACATAATTCCAGTGATCTCACGCCACTCTTCCCTATAAACAGTGCAATCAGAGTGTAGTTGTGAAATTATTGCCTCAGATTACTTGTTAGAGGTGCCAAGAAGCAGAGTCCAGCTCTCCTCCTTTCCACTCAAATCACGCCATCGCTGGGCACCCGTACAATTCCTGTCAGCAATAACTGTGATTGGGAAGGGGCGGTGATAGAATTTTGGATAGTCTTGGACTACAAATCCCACAGTTCTCCATTCCAGGAGCTCTACCTGGCAGACCGCTTAATGTGGCTCGCCTGGGAGCAAGGCTTCATCTAGAAGGCTTTGAGGTGGAGCTGTGCCTAGCTCTACCCAAACTTCCTGTCGCTGCCCCAGTGCCAGCTGGGAGCCTTCTTTTCCAACAGGAAGCTAAGTGGATCTAGGCCTAGCTAAGACACAAAGCCTTCCCAGCTGAGGCCTCTCTCTCTGGCGAGCTACATTTAGGTGTCTATAAAGGATCCATCTGGCAAGCAGTAGAGAATTATGGGACTTGTAGACCACAAAATCCAAAAATCCCAGGTTTATTGAAATCCTTGCTTCAGATTACGTGCTAGAACTGCTCATGACCAAAACCAAACTCTTTTCTTCCTCTCCAGTCATGCCACAATCTCATGTTCTCCCGCATCCTCTGCATCAATGGCATTTTCCTGCTCATTTTAGACCTCCGTGTCACCAATCCGTCCATGTTGCTCTTTCACTTCATAGGACTGCATACTTGATACAATAAGCCCCTCTGTTTGCAGATGTTGGACTGCAAATCCCGTCGGCCCTAGCAGATGTGCTTTGAGGCACGATGGGATTTGAAGTTCAACAACATCTGGACAGCTGCACATTTCCTATC
Organism: Pogona vitticeps; assembly: GCF_051106095.1. Lineage (NCBI taxonomy): Eukaryota > Metazoa > Chordata > Lepidosauria > Squamata > Agamidae > Pogona > Pogona vitticeps. The sequence goes on along the minus strand of NC_135794.1, from coordinate 7,994,380 downwards.
CCTGAAATACATAGACCAAGCAGAATGAGCGAAAGCTGGAAAGGAAATTCATTTCGACAAGGTCAGAACTAACTGGGAATTGTTATTTCTAACAAATAAGTAGTTGTTAACAGACAGTCAAGGCCCGGCCTTGAGCCAGACTCCCAGCTTTTAATAAACAGTTTTTAAATGGTTTTGCGCACACAAAATACCTTTTAAAATGTGCTTAAAGTTGTAAATACATCATTTTTTATTTGGCAGAAAAAGAACACCTTAGACCCCAATTCAAAATATACTTCTAGGGATGCAAATATAGTTATCAGGGGAAAATAACTGGGGTGGAGAGTGTTTAGCAGGTAATCTCTGGTGAGGAATTCCCACCTGGGCCAGGACTAGAGATGGGCATGAACCAGAAAACAATGACTCAGTGTGGTTCATGATTTGTGGTCACCTGCAAAGCTTGAACCACCCCCAAACTATGGAAAAATGAACTGATTTACAGAGGACTGGAGTAGGAATTCTGTCCGTGCTTTGTTGCTGTTTGTTGGATAGTTGAGTATTTATAGCTGTGAGAACAGCTTTTGTCCTTTTCAGGAGATAGGGTGATCAGCATGTTTTTGTTGTGGATGTATTGTTGTGATAAGAGGGAGAGATGATCTGCCACTGTGGTTGATAGGTGTCTTTAGCTGATCTTTTTTGTGCAATGATCCCTGGTCCTTGTGGCTGGGTAGAGTTCATTGACCTTCTGCAGGCTGTATTTTCCAGTGTATTTACAATTCATTGTCCTGGGTTTTTGCCAGGAGGGAAATGCTCCTAATGCTCCCACCCCTTTCTTTCTGCCCCCATTGGCTCTCTACCCAGTTCTGCCACCTCCTCCTCTTCCTTCACTGCCACCACCATCTTCAGGAATAGAAGGTGCACACCTATGATGGCCAGCAGTAGGGGGAAAGGGGCGTTCGTTATGCTGAAGCAAAATGAAGTGCTGAGCGGGAAAAAGTTTGGTGCTTCGTTTCATTTTGGCAAAACGGCTTGCACGAACTGAACCATGAACCAAACTACAAACCAGTCTGGACTGTGGGTTTTTGAGCCCACCTCTAGTTGGGACATCCTGGCCACTTGCACACCATAAAAATAAAACAAAATAGAACACTGGTAAGGATGGCTTGATTACGGCTTGCTGAGAGAGGCCTCAACTCCACGGAACTTGATGTAATTTCTGAAGATGTGCCAAAAAAGTCAGTAGAAATAAATCAAGACACAAATAAACTGCCCAGAACTCAAACATTGGGTTAATTCCAGACACAACCAGCATCATAGACATGTTGGTACCTTAGATAATGTATGCCCTATCTAGGTGTTCAGGAAATGATTAATCGACACATGTGAGCAGAGAATGGGGGCTAGCCCTTCGCTCCTCTGTTGTCATTTTCCATGTGTTGAATGTGGCAATCTGGAAAGGAGCATCTCCTCATCTCTATCAGGTCAAGAACCTTGATTTTTCAAGGTCCCTAACTGTTATGAAGGGTCTCCGTGTGTAGCCAACAGTCTTGTATCCAGACTGTCATTCTTCACACAGGGAGAATGACAGCAGGGGAGTGGGGCTCTAGAAATCTCCACATCTTGGTGATGAATCTATACCTGCCTTATGCCTCTTGCTTTGTCTCCAGGGAGTTTACGATGGCACACACACAGTCCCTCTCTCAACATTTTCCCCTCACAACAATCTTGTGAAGGAACTTAAGCTAGAGGCAGTTCACTACGTCAAGGTCACCTAGTTAACTTCATGGAGAAGTAGAGATTTATTTCTCCTCATTCTTAGTCTGACACTTTTCTTGCTACACCTGTGGAGGTATTTTGTGTACTCAAAACAAGAAAAGGAAAGGAAAAACAGAGATGAATATAAATGCATTGATTGACTGATCTATCAATCGATCTTACTTACTAGCTTACTTTTACCTTTCCTTTCTCCTTAAAAAAGGACTCAAGGCAGCTTACATCATCAAGAGACGGTTCCTTCTTTCTAATCTTTTTCCTGTACTTCCTTAAAGATGGATTATCTGACTGTTATGCTCTTTTTCCCAAGACGGTAGTAAAAGTACACATTGTATTCATATAGCTCATCCTACCTCCATCGCTTGACCAGGATCTCACTGTTGAAGGGTGAGGCAACTCTTAGACAAATTCCACTGATTCAGTAAGTCTACTCTTTTAGGGATTAATCATCAGATTCATGCCCAGGATCTCTTCCATCTGATTAGTATTCCTCTGATCCAGGACAAGGTAGCCATATAAAGAAATCTTGCTAATGTCCCATTTATAGCCAAGACAGCCCATCTTGACACAGTGAGACAGAAGGTTAAGGACTATCCAACCGCCGTGAGATTCTTCACCTCAAATGTCGGAAAGTGGAGCAGAATCAGTACTAGACATGGGGGCCAATAAAAACAAATCACAATATTTGTTAAAATTTGCTAATTTGTTTAGTATTGTTCTCCTTGTATTTATCATTTCCAGAGACCCCGACAAATACAGACGAATATTTCTCCATTTCTATTTATTGCCCCATAGGCAGAGAGGGAAGCCTAACATTCAGTCTCTGCCTAGGGCCTTCCTATTCTGCCTATGGGCAGATGGAGGCCAAGGAAGGGAGGTGACGGATTGGGTCGGGGGCTCATCTCTTTTTTTTAATAACACTCCCCCCCCCCAATGAACCAATGAACAGATTTGTGGTTTGTCAATTCACAGGCAGGAAATTCATATTTCCTGGTTTGTCAACCTTGAGGGACCACGATGCAGGCTAAACTGCTTTTTTGCTGATTTGTCCCATCTCTCATCACCACCTATAAAAAAAAAAGATGCTGAGCTGGTGCCTGAGGAAGAAGTGGGCAGCTTCATGTTCAAATCCAGTTCATGACCTGTTCTGCACACAGCAGTCGCTGAGGATCTCTAAGTTAGGTCACCAGTTTTTTAAAAATTATTTATTTATTTTGTTTTATTTATAGGCCGCCTTTCTCCCCATAAGGGGACCCCAGGCAGCTCACTATAGTAAAAAATTAAATTAAATTAAATTAAATTAAATTAAATTAAATTAAATTAAATTAAAAATATGATAAACTAAACATTTGAAAAATAATTAAACTATATATGCTTGTTAAAATACAGATGGATAATTAAAAGTGAGCAGCATATTTTTCCACGTATAAGACTATACTTTTGTCTAAAATCTTTAGACTAAAAATTGAGAGTCGTCTTATACACGGAATAAGCTGAGGACAGAGGAAAAAACAAGCAGGGATCAAAGTGATCCTGCAGGGCTTTGATCCCTGTTTTCCTCTCCACTTGCTAAGCCCCACTTAGATTTCTTAATTTTGGATTAAAAAATTAGGGGGTGTTAAAAAATATGGTAATCATTAAAAACTATCTTAACTTTAAAAAGGCACCCAGGGACCCAATCATGACTGTTTAAAACCTGCCTGAAATTATGAGTCTTCAGCTGTTGGCAGAAGGATAAAAGGGAAGGGACCTGTCACGATCCTCACATGGCCCCTCATCGTTTCACCAAACCAAGGAGCTCACGCTATGTGCCCCTCAGCCGCCACCAGTTGATTTCATCAACAATACCTATTATGAATGATAGAGGCCCAGGCCATATGTCATTTTAAAAGAACCAAATAAAATTGTTTATTGATACAGGTATTGACAGAACAAGCCATGTTGTTAACTCTTAAACAAACATTCTTCTTTATCCATCCTCAACCACCATTTTCCTGCCCAAACTCCAAAACTACAGCAAACCCTTCAACTCTCCCTCAAACTCCCTATCTATAAAACCCTATGTCTATCTCTTCTCCTCCTCCTCCTGCTGAGTCTCTTATACCTTGTGACTCCGCTCCTCCAGCACTCCCATTGGTCCGTGCAAATAGCATATGAATATTCATGACCTGGGCGAATGCCACCCTGATATCCTGAGGGAGCGCATTCCACATAACCTGGGAGCAGGCCACAGAGAAGGCCCTCTCTTACGTCCCCATCCCTGGCAGTGGGATCGGGAGGAGGAATTCCTCTGATAACGGTTTTCCACATACATCAAAAATAAGTAGAAAGAATAATAAAGTAAAACAGGGCTACTTGGATACCGGACAAATTTTCTGTGACTGTGGAGAAAATCAATCAATGCAGCACTTACGCGCATGCAATTTATGTCCCTCCACATGTAGAAAAGAAAGTCTAGCAAATTGCCAAGATAAGGCTATTGAAGTAGCCTGCTTCTGGTCAAAAATATCATCTTATTATCTTAACATTGTGATATGTTTTCAATTTTGCCTATATTTCATTTATTGTACATCCATAATTTTAAATTGTGCAGTGCTCTGATGCAAAGAATTCTGTTCACCTGCAGGAGAAAGTCAAGGTTTGCCACCACTGTAGTACATTTCCTCAGCCTTTCTTTCTCGGCTGTTGCTCTTCATTACATATGTTACTAGCCCTGAGTGTGTTTATTTTTGTACATGTATGTCTGCAGTTCTCTATGGATTCCAAGTGGTTCAGTTTAGAGTTTTAGGGCTGCCATTCCCTAATCCTTTTCTTGTTCTGCAGTGGTGTTATCAACAACGTTCCTAACAGCTGCCTCCTGCTTGTTTCTTGCATTATTTAGGCTCAAGATAGGCAAATAATTCTTCCAGAAACAAGTTGATAGACCGGTGAATCTCACCGCCACCACCAAATCACAGCCATTTTGCCTTTTCTCAATGTGGGAAAATAGTCCCGGGATCTTCATATACTTCATTCCAGTGCTTAACATCAGCCTTTTTTGTAGGAAAAAAAAACCATATAAGGACATTGTCTCTAAGAAATGTAAGGCTGCTTCTTGGAGGGGCTGTTCGGGCCCATTTATATTTAGTGCCACAGAAGCGGTTGCACCTGCCGGAGTTGTTAAACCTCAAACAAAACATGTTTTCTAATAAGCTGGTGTTTAATTAGCCAACTGTGCAATAAAGGCCTTTATTAAACCAGTGCCGGCAGAACAGGGAGACAAAGGGCAAGAAGGCTTATGGGACAAACGGTGTGAACGCCAACTCTGCACCCTTTGCTTGCTGGTTTCTATCTTGTCTGTATTTTCAGAACAGTGAACAAGTTTTCCAGGGACTAAGCATTTTTAACCACTCTTGCGCAGTCTGTTTTATTTCTTATATGAGGACACAGAGAAATCATCATGGTCATCATCTTAGAATGACAAAGCTGGAAGAGACTCTGTGAGTCCACCCCATGTCAAGGAGTCCCGGTGGAGAATCAAACTTCCAACCTCTGGTTCTGCAGCTGGATGCCTGAACCACTGGACTATGCAGCAGTTCTACACATAAAGATCCCTATGTTCCAGTAAGCAGTGGATGGATAGATCTTTTCTGGTTTTCCTCTGTCTCTGCTCTTACCAATCTTAAGATCAATACAACCAGGACTTTTGAGGGTTTTTTGAAGTGTGCACAAAGATTTGCAATTTTCCCCGAAGGTGTGCACCTGTGCAGGCAATTTTTAATATAATGTGTTTTGGGAATGCTATTGGCCCTAATAGGAACATTTTGTTTGTTTGCGATCCATGGTCCAGTGCAGTTTGGAGCGTTGGCAGCACAGCTGATGCATGCAGGCCTTGGCGTTCCTTGCCCCACATCTTCCAGGGGGTGCCCAGAGGAACCAGGGCTGGGAAATCATGGCATGAGTGGGTGCCCACCAGAAGAAAGGGAGCAGGGGAAATCAGGGCATCCATGGATCAGCCGTGTTACCAAAGCACCAAACAATGGTGCGTGCCCATTATGCCATCTTCCACCCACCTTTTTATATACATTTTTTAAAAACTGGAGAACTGTACTGCAAAAGATGGAGAAGCATGAATTCCGAAGGGTAACTGATTTTCAGTTCCGATTTTGGTTTGGAAGTGCATTATCAGTTACACACAAGTAAGTAAATCTTTATTGTGTTATAAACAGATCCTTGCAAATTTTAAAAGTAGTTAATGCGCTGCATTAAAGAAACAGTAGTATCCTGCCATAAAAAGGTAAAGGTTCCCCTTGACATTTAGTCCAGTTGTGTCCGACTTTAGGGTGTGGTGCTCATCCCCATTTCCAAGCCATAGTTTTAGTTAGTTCTCAGGGGGGGAAAAGAAAGTCAAAAAAGATTTCTGAGGTCATGTTCTGGGCTTTTTGCCAACCCTGTAGATAGCCATAACAGTTTTACTCCCAGCGTTGTTTGGCTAAAATAATTTTAAGAAGAAAATTAATATTACCAACATACACTATTACCAAACTCCCTTCCTTGAGGTATAATTATGTGTTTAATTAATTCCAATTTTTTTTTTGTCTCTTTGCATCTCTTTACCCTTCACCAGAATCACCGCTGCTCAATTTAGTGATGCAGCGAAGAGATGCTTTTTTTTCTGTTAAAGGGATAATTCCATCCAGGAATAGTCATGGAGCTTTTTTTTATTTTTTAATAGCCCCAAAAGAATATGCACACTGAAGTTTTGTCACTATAATATATTAAAGGCCTATATCTTTAGCAAAGCTCTTTAATTACTGGGGCTTGTTAGTAGGCATTATGCCTCCCTATATGATCATCATCATTTAACAACAACACAATTTTGAATGTTTTTAATTGTTTTTCCAAAGTTGCAAAAATTGCAATTAAGTTTTTTCGTTCGCCTGTATGAACAAGGTTTGTTGTTGTTGTTGTTGTTGTTGTTGTATACTTGAGAAAAGCTGATCAGTGGTGGCCACCAATCCCAGCTTATCCACTGAAGATGGTGCCTCTCCTGGGTGTATGCAGAGAATAATCATAGAATCATAGAATAATGGACTTGGAAAGGACCTACGAGTCCATCGAGTCTAACTCCCTGCTCAAGGCGGAAATCCAAATCAAAACAGATCTAACAGATGGTTGTCCAATTTTCTCTGGAATGCCTCCAGCATTGGCACGCTCACCACTTCCCAAAGTCATTGTTTCCATTGCTGTACTGCTCTAACAGTTAAGAATTTTTTTCCTGATATTCAGCTGAAATCTGGCTTTCTGTAGTTTGAGCCCATGTTCGCATCTTCTGCATTCTGGGATGATTGGGAACAGATCCCGCCCTTCCTCTGGATGATTACCTTTCAAGTATTTGGAAAGTGGGGGGGGGGGAAATATTGAAAATCTTCCTCAACAGGTTAGTCTGAAATCCACCAGCAAGTATGTAGGCAACAGCATCTTCTGAGTCTTGCAGTTGAGGGACCGGTGGTAATATCACACAGTGATAGAAGAGAACATAAAACAATTTAAGACGAGCTACCGGGTAGGTGGGGCTTGTGGTTATATCCACCAATGGAAAAGGCTTCAGGAGTTAACCTCGAGGCAAAATCCGGACCAGGAGTCCCGGAGGCAGTTCGTGTCGTTCTGGCAACTCCTGCAACGTCACTGGAACCAGTTGTATTGGCTCTTGCCTTTCCATTGGACCATTTCAGCGACATGGAGAGGGGGGATTTGCTGCTTGGGTAACAGCCTATCCTCCATATCATTTTACCCAGGCTTCGTGCCCTGGAGAGGACACTCCAGCTTCGCATACAGCATCAAAACACTAGACGCCGTTCCAAGTCCTCCATACAGAGCACGTTACCGTAGTCTCTCGAGACTGAAGGATGCCTATGATGATGGAGACGAGCTACTATCTGAGACACCTTCATGCGCAATCTCCACATCACAGCTGTACCTTAGGCACTACAGAACCTCTAGCCAAGGAACCAGCCTGTTCGTTCAGCTGACGTGGATGCTTGCTCTGGCTTTTACGGTTTTATTTCTTCACTTCCTTTTCTTCTTTTAACATGCAGGAGGCAGAGAAGATTTCGCAGTAAGTTCAAAGCACAGGCCATGTTATTTCCACATGGTAAATAAATGACGCCATGTTGTGACCCAGGCCAAACTAGCATGTTCCGAGCAGCTGCGTTCCCTTTTCTTTTACTTTTGAATTCATTGACTTTTGTTCTAGTCTGATCTAAACCAAAGCTGCTCGATAGCTCAGTGGTTTAGGTCTCTGCCTGCGGTACCAAAGGTTGGGAGTTCAATCCCCCCACTGTGCCTCCCTAGCAGGGGCTGGACTTAATGTTCCATAGGGTCTCTTCCAGCTCCTCAGTTCTAGGATTAAAATTCTTAACCATCCCTACAATGGAAAACTTTTAATCACCAACTAAACCTATTGTAATATAGACTGGGGTTGCATTCTGCAAAGGAAAACTGTCATCATACTTATTAGCCCTAGTCAGTATTATTTACCATGTTTTCTCCAACATGCTTAGGTAAAGGTAAAGGTTCCCCTTGACAATTTTTGTCCAGTCGTGTTCGACTCTAGGGGGCGGTGCTCATCCCCCTTTCCAAGCCATAGAGCCAGCATTTTTGTCCAAAGACAATCTTCCGTGGTCACATGGCCAGTGCGACTTAGACACGGAACACTGTTACCTTCCCACCGAGGTGGTCCCTATTTATCTACTTGCATTTGCATGCTTTCGAACCGCTAGGTTGGCGGGAGCTGGGACAAGCGACGGGAGCTCACTCCATTGCGTGGATTCGATCTTACGACTGCTTGGTCTTCTGACCCTGCAGCACAGGCTTCTGCGGTTTAGCCCGCAGTGCCACCACGTGCTTAGAGAAGGACAAAATATGGATTGTTCCCAGGGTCATTTTTGCAGTCCTAAGACCCCCATGGTTAGAACATATATACCACCATTTATTTTGGAATTATGATACAATTTTTGTATTTATCTCTCCCCATTAGCCAATCAGATTCTGTGTGTTTTTCAAAAAATATATTGTGCAAAAATAGAATTTTTATGCCCTTATTCCTTCCTAATTAACTTAGAGGATCACCTAGCTTCTTGTCAGTCATACGAAGGATCTCTGTCTCAGATAAGATCATTTTGGCAGGTTCTGCTGAATCATTTTTCCTGTTGATATTAATTTTATTCAATATCATGTTGATGGGTTCAGTAAAAAGGGAATCGAGTACACACACACACACACACACACACACACACACACACACACACACACACACACACACACACACACACACACACACACACACACACAAAATGTGTCATTTCCCAAGCCAAATTTGCTATCATTATTACCGTTAATTGCTTACCATAACCTTTTGTTTCAATCGATTTCATTATGCAAAACTATCTTTTTATGTTGCAGCTTCCTCATTAGGATCTCTACCCTCAAAATAAAAAAAAAACCTGGAAAAAGAGTGACTTCGCTAGGAAAATAAGTGAGACACCAACCAGGGAATCGATACATCTTCAGTAATTTGCTTTCAGCATGTTATATGCGGTAACGAAGAGCAATCTCCCCCCCCCCCCTGCACACACTTCATTTGAAATGTAAAAATCGAGCATTTCATCAGCAAAACGGCACAGCTGAAAACAATTTGACTTAAACTTTAAGATGGCATTTGGGAGTTAATAGCCTGGAATATGTTATTCGGTTTCTTTCCTTCTTTCTTTTTTTAAAAAATAGATGAGGTGCTTAGAAATTCATCAGAAAATAGCAAATATTTAAGATGTAATTTCAAGGAGGATGAATGTAAGCAGCTATTAAGTATATGGCTCCCTGGGTTTAGAAAAAAACTGGGTTTTAAGGTGTCGTGATAGGGTGTCACAATGAACCCATGGTATTCTGACAAGATTCAACACTTTCCTCCTCCCAACCCAAGTGGTTCATCTTTTAGGCGTCCATAATTTAAATTGTGGACATGGTTTTATATGCACTTTATTCCTCTATAACCTATTATCCTCCCAGGTGTCGGCATTCTTAAAATAAAGTGCATTTCTTCTCTTATAGAGACCCAAAGCATACCAAATTGTTACCTTGCACTGAGAATGCTGCATCTGATTTTTTTCCCCACATCTTTCTTTGGTAGGTAATAACCTGAAGAGTATGAAGAAGCCATACCCTTCAGTATTATTTATGTTGGCACTGTGGAAACTCATGAGTGTTAAGTCAGGGAGGGTGAATTAACTCTGACTTATAGGGTGAAATTAGAGGAGTACTCAAGTTGTTCGCTCTTACACCCGAAATAGGTTCAGCACCATGGAGAGCACATTTAAAGTTCAGACCGGAGTAGATGTGTTGGCCTCATGACATTGCAGTCAGCATTTCCACTGGTCAGAGGTGGTGGGTTGGTGGCCCTCCATGTGGGCCACCAAGTTCAACACACATCACCTTTGTTTATGGTAGACTGTCCGAGTATAACCTGTCACTAATTACTTTTTTAAAGTAACTGGCCAAGCTCTGGAACTTCCCAAGTCATGCACGTAACAAATCATAGGAGTTCAAGATGAAAAACAGAAGTGTTAATATAACTTTTATGGATGAAGAGGTTCCTGTTTCTCTTGGAAATGGGTCTGGTTGCCCCCCCCCCGGCACCTTTGATGAAATGCTCTTTGATATTTACAACTATGAGTGAATCACAGAGAAAGATCCATGGTTTGGTTTGCCTGCATTACCTGAACTGTGACCTTACTGTTCTAACACAGGCAGCAGACGGGTGGGAAGACGAGAAAAGGCAGGATTTTGCAATGATTTATAAAATATGATTCACTAAAATGCTGCTGGCAAGATCGAACAGGGCCTAGGGGACGTAGAACAGCCACTGGAGGGGAGAATAGTTTTAATTACTAGGGTTGTACAGTGTTTTAGGACGCATATGTAAAATTTGTACCTTTATGGGGTGACCATGTAGAGACACAAAGAGCCCAAAGGCATAAAGAAAGTGAAATGGCACACACACACACCCCGAAAGCTCTTTCATGTTAAATCCAAGGAGAGCCTTTAGATTTGTACCCCGCCCATCTGGTCTATAAGACCATTATAGGTGGCTTCCAATATAACATAAAACAATAAAATAACACAAAATATTACATAGATCATACAATAACAGATATAATACAGAGACAGGAGAAATAAATAAAAATAAAAATACCAATATTTAATGCATACTTAGCTTTTTGGTCAAAACTTATATCTGTTGTATAACAACAGTCAATGACTGTTTCTTGTATTTTCAAATAATAATAATTCTCGTGGGAAGTTGAGAGTTCATACTTGCACAAGAGGAGGTCTCGGCGGGATGTCTCAGCTTATTGGGACTTGGAAAAAAATTGCTGAGAATAAGTACTTGGCACGCGGTTGCCCGTGATGTGTTTGGTATCTATTAACTGAGGTTTGGTTTGGGCATCCCTAGAGAGACCTTGAAGACTGAAGGACAATTTTTTTTTACAGGTCATTGTTTCTTCAGGAAAGAAAAGAAGAAGAGAACTTTCTCATTTCAACCATTGCAGCTTCATCGGATGAAAGCCACAGTAGCTTTTTCCACATTAAAAATTAACATGGAATAAAATTTCAGAGCCCGAAAAAAAAACACAACGCTCACAGAGTCTGCCGCTTTCAAAGAGTTGTTTGAAGATCAGTTGATGAAGAACTGATGGAATAACTGTATCCTGAATTTTTTTTTTTTTTACTTTTCCCTCTCTCGTTCTTTTGTAAATGCTTAGAAGATTCTAGCATTGCTATGGGGAAGGGAAAAAAAAGAAGCTAAGAGAGACTGGATTCAATACACTGGGGATGCTTTCGGTACAAAGATCTTGCACATGTCCGTTCATTTCAAAGAGACTTAGAACCGGTAGAACTTCAGTGAAGGATGCTCATTTTTCCTAAGAGGAAGCAAAGGTGATCTAAGACAGATGAGCCAGTTACTTGGCTATTAAGTTTGTGTCATTGAAAATGGAAAGATGCAAAGATATCCACCCTTTTACTGATGTTGGAGCAGGAAGCATATAAGCCCATAGTTACATTCCCATCATCTCTGATGCAAGTTTTGATGAGTTTATTAGGGTGTTATCCAGATGTTTTTACAACTGGCCTGCGAATACGTCTGTTCCCCAGATTCACTTGGAAACCAAGTCAAGGGCAATTCATCCTGTGGTGGTAATGCATCACCAAGAGACAAGTTGCTAAACAAATAAAAACTGAGTCCTTTTAAGTAATGGTTCTGTGTATATATATTAAAATCCTGGAAGAATGTGTTTTGAATTTTTCTGGCAGTGTTTCATAAAGGCACGCCCATATCTTGGTCAAATTGAATGAGGAAAAGCCCTGATGGAGCAAAGGAACTGAAATTTTGCTTCAAAACAATTTTGTTTTTTCAATTCCATTCTGGTAAAAAGGCCAGTGTCACCTGGAACTGGAATAATGTGGAGAGTCAATGCAGGACACATGGACTGTTCTCCCTAAATGTGGGTAGTTCAAAGCCTGAAAGTAAGGCAATAGCTATTACTCTAAATATTCTAGCGATGATGACAATAATGTTACATAATATTAGCATAGAAATCATAGAAAAGTGAAGTTGGAGGGAGCCCACAAGGCCATCAAGTCCAACCCTCTGCTCAAGGCAGGAATACAAATCAAAACAGATTTTCCAGGTGATTATCTAAGTTTTTCTTTAATGCCTCCAGTGCTGGAGCCCTCACCAACTCCCAAGGTAACTGGTTCCACCATTGTACTGCTCTAACAGTTATGAAGTTTTTCCTGATATTCAACCGAAATCTGGCTTCCCTTAACTTGAGCCCATTGTTGTGTGTCCTGCACTCTGGGATGATTGAGAACAGATCTTGCCCTTCCTCTGTAAGACAGCCTTTCAAATATTTGAAAAGTGATATCATATCCCCTCTCAGCATAGGGAACTTCTGGATAGCTCAGTAGCCTAAGTATCTGACTATGGAGCCAGATGTTGGGAGTTTGATGGGGCCTCTTTGACTGGGGCTGGATTCCATGATCCGTAGGACCCCTTCCAGCTCTAAGGTTCTAAGAAGATGATGATGGTCATTAAAGTTTAATGATCATTAAAGTTAGCTGTATAAGTAAATAAGTGACTCTTATTTCTATGGATAGGCACAAATGTGAGTAATGATCCCAACCTATAAGAAGTTGGAGGGAACGTTCTGCTGGCCATAATGCCCCAAACACACTTGTCCTATCTGATTTTATAAGCTAATTATTCAGTGGTTGTTGTGGTTTTTTCGGGCTCTTTGGCCGTGTTCTGAGGGTTGCTCTTCCTAACGTTTCGCCAGTCTCTGTGGCCGGCATCTTCAGAGGACAACACTCTAATTAGTCAGGTTTGTCAAGAGATGGAAGACACCCCCCCCATGTACTATTAGGGTTAGGAAAGAATATTGTCTGAAATCCTGGACAGGCACAGCCAGTTAGAGTTAGCAATACGAAGTTGGATGGACTATTGGTATAATTCAATGTACACAAGTTTCCTAGGATATACTCCATGCAATTGTATTTTTCTTCAGTATGGAAGGGATGATCACTCTAGAATTGCAAAGAGCCTCATGGCGCAGTGGTTAAAACGCTGTACTGCAAGCTAAAACTGTGCTCACGACCTGGGGTTCAAATCCCAGGTAGCCGGCTCAAGGTTGACTCAGCCTTCCATTCTTCCGAGGTCGGTAAAATGAGTACCCAGCTTGCTGGGGGGGGGGCAATGTGTAGCCTGTATAATTAAAAAAAAAATTGTAAACCGCCCGGAGAGTGCTTGTAGCGCTATGGGGCGGTATATAAGTCCAATAAATAAATAAATAAATAAATAAATAAATTGGCCTTCTCAGCCACACTAGATGCTGTTCCAAGACCTCTATTCAGAGCAGGTTACCATAGTCTCTCGAGACTGAAGGATGCTTTCAACAAGCAAGCACTCCATGCAATGATAATCATACAGCGCAACATATCTAAGCAAAAACAGGCTGCTTATATACCACTTAAAGCATTCTCTAGATGGTTTATAATTTGATTATACGTGCTATACATTTCCCCCAGCTTGTACTCAATTTACGAACCTTGGAAGAATGGAAGGCTGAGTAGACCATGAGCCAGCTACCTCGGACTGAACCTGGCTCATGAGCAGAGTTTTGGCTGCAGCACTGCAGTTTAACCACTGCGCCACGAGGCTGATTGAAGTATTTATTTATTTATTTATTTATTTGATTTATATCCCGCCCATCTGGTAGGTCAGTACCACTCTGAGCGGCTTCTGCTTTGTGAATATTCACTTTCCATCTTTGCTCATGTCCCTTCCCTCTTCTCTTGCAGTGCCTCCCTTTGGATCTCAGCATTAGGTGGAACGTTGCCAGCCAAACGGTCTATTTTTACGTTTGCTGTAGACATATTCCGCGAGGAAGGCTCAAATATTTTCTTAGCTTAGGTAGGCTTAGTGTGACAGACAGAGATTCCTTGCTCTGACTTACAGTCCTCCATTACTAATGCATAATCCCACCCGCATTTTTTAAATAGATTTATTATCACAGTCCTGCTGTGAGTTAAAAATGTGCTATAGTTCCTTTGCAGTTCCAAGGCCCCCGAAGATACATCCAGATCATTGTATGTGGCACTGCAAAGACAGCTTTCCTGCTCGTCCATCACACCGGTTTTATCAGGGGTCAGTTTCATCACTGCAAAACTGTCTTTATGAGATCAAGAAACAGCGATGCCATCAGGGAATTCAGATTGAGAGCCCATCCTTTTTCTGGAGACACCATAAGCGCTATTGGCACACGCCATTTCATCCAACCATTTGTCTTCATCTTATTTACAAAAACACTATTCATCTGAGTTGACCACAGGCTCCGGGCTGACATACAAGTCTAACTCCAGATTCGTTTGAACCGTTTTTGGAACATTAAAAAAAGCTGGAAGATTGAAGAATTTTTCAAAAGCGATCTATCCTAGCAAACACCTGACCCGCCTTGCTGTTGTGTTTTGCTTTCCCAGAGAGATGAAGAGAACAGAGGCATGGACTCATGTTTCGTTTCATGTCTCCATCCTGGAAAGAAAACATTAGGCTAACATCCAGAGTCGTCTGATGACTTGTGTAACTCCGGCAATCAATTGCACTTAAAAATAACTTACACACTGTTCCAGTTTTTACACTGGTACTACTGAGAAAGGATCGAGGGTTGTTTTTGTTGCTGATGCATGCCATCAAGTCATCTCCGATTTACGGCAACCATATGAGCGAGTGACCTCCAAAATGTTCTGTTATAAACAGCCCTGTGCAATTCTTGCAAACTCAAGCCTGTTGCCTCCTTCATATTTGGTCTTCCTCTTCTCCTCGTGCCTTCAGCTCTTCCTAGCATCAGTGGCAAAACCTCCAGGGAGTCAAACGCTAAATCCACACAGTTGGCACTAAGAAATAATGTGTCTGTCTTGAAAGTTAGCCTGCCACTAGACCCACATCAATACGAAAGACGCCCAGTAGCTGGTCTAGGCAAAATCTGGTTCTAATACCAAAAACCCAGCCAACAACACAGACAATTAGTTAAAGAGATTTTTTAAATATATTTTATTAAAAGAAGTTAAAAAATTTAAAAGGACAAAAGGCAAACGTTCCAAACTGTTTCACAAAAAGTTCCCCCCCCAAAAAAAATACTCAGAGTAAAATATAGATCCTGAGACCAAGTTTAAACCCTGAAGAGACACACCAGAAAGTAACAAAGGTACCTAATATACCTGATATGCACACCTTAGGATAGATTCAGTGTAGTTTTGAGGCATGCACAGCATGCATCCTTCCAAGTTCTAATAACAGTTGAGCAAAGCAGCTGCATTGGTACGGGCTAGGCTCTTGAACACAGCCCCTTCCTTCAAGTAAGACTGAGCCATCTAACCAGATTCTTGAATCCTTTTTCTACATTAAATGACCCATTCCAGAGTTGTCTTAATCAACATTTTAACACCCTTTCATGTTTACCAAAACAAAGGCACCTTCTTCCTTTCACACAGCTGTAATCCTTCCTCAATTTGCATGACCACTGGGAAGGAGGCAGACTTGCTTTCAATGACAAGAGATAAGGTGGAAGTGTCAAATCCCTTTGTTACTCCCTTGATGTCCTCTCAGGCAGGAAATCAACTGAAAGAGTCACTTTCCCCTTTGTTCTTAGCCAATAGGCGGCAACACCATCCTGTATCATTTTGTGGTAGGTCCCAAGCTTTTTTTCCCAACAGCTGTGTTCCTCCTTCAAATAGAATGATCATCCTGGGGATGTTGTTCCTCTCTTTGCCTGCCTTTTCCACATTTAGCCATGTGAGTATTTAGAACATGCAGAGCGGAGAGTAAGATACTGGTCCCTTCTGGGCCAACTTCTATCATTTTCCAGACTTCATCCAGGATAAGCTGATAACGTTTCAGAAAAGGTGGGGATGTTAGTCTGTGCTGGCACATCAAGCAAAGAAAAAAAGAAGAAGACCCAAACTCTTCAAAGAGTAACTGCTATATTTTAATGTGAGCTTTCATGGACAAGTCCACTTCCTCAGACATAAGAGTGGGATTACATTACAAATATTTTTACATTTTACATGATCCCAAAACAGTTATTGGTTTTGGGCACAAGTAGTTGTCCTGGCAGTGAACTTTAGGACCCCTGTTGATAATCAGTTCACCTCCCAGGAAGTATTGTTCTGTAAATAATGTTAATGACTGGTGAATAAATTAATCCCAGGCTATAGATAGCAAGTAGAAACACTGAGTATCTCTAATCATCAATGGGGCTTGTGAGGTTGCACTGATTAGTAAGTAAGGAAATATAGCTAGGAATTTCAGTAGCTACAACACAATTTTCTACATTTGACAATGTCCTAAGAAACCTTGGCTTATCTTAAGTCAATTGACATGTGTTTAAGGATATGTAAGTATTTTATCTTCCTCTGTATCTCGTCCTGGAAACTTTATTCTCCAGAATGGCAACTTTCAGATCTTGTGCAGAGTGTCCAAGTGAATTAAAATGATTAGAAAACATTTTTCAGTGTGCTGCCACTTCTGATGTCTGAATTGTCTCCATTAATTCTTCTGCATCTAGATTGTCCTGTTTATCCTATGCAGATGAAGTTTGTGGTGAAGCTCGTGTTTTAACAATTTTTGATTTTCCTTTTTTCAAGATCTAAGCACTGCTAGATAACTGGCCCATTCAAAGCATATCCAAGGCAAGTTGAAATTTTTTTTCTAGCCAGAAACTTTCACTGAAACATAATTCCTTATGTCAAGTAGAATAAAGCCACTAAATTGCTGGAATTTATATTAGCAGAGACTTTCCATGCACCAATTGATTTGAAAGGTCTATTTTACTTGGAACTATCCATTATATCTCAGCATTCATATTTCATGAGGCATCTTTTAAAAACAGTATAATCCCCATTAAAGATGTTGATTTTAGTTGTGTAATATGACATTGAGCAATGTGGGAGATTCCTCTGGGCATGTGTTTGAGGTCTCCCTGTGTCATTCATCCAGGTTGATTTTCCATCACTCCCACCTCCCAGTCATAAGGGCTTTGCTTCTGCATTGCATACCAGCTTTACAAGGCCACGCTCTGGAATGGCTAATGAAGCCCCATTCATCACTGTCTCATTATGTCCATAAGATTCTCTGACAATGCACTGCATCAAAACCACACTTGCCAATTTAAATCCCTTGCTCTGTGCAAGAACTGAGGTTAATAGAATCAAAATGATCTTTCTCCCAACATCAACAGGAGAGGAAAGAATCTGATAAGGTTTGATGCTCATACACTCCGCTCATACAGCCGAGAGAACCAGCATGGCAATTTACTACCCTGTGATCTAGAAAAAGAGAATTGGTTTATGCGACCTTCACATCCCTGCTGATCATGGAATTAAACAATGTGACCACATGTATCTTTGATGTGATAGCTCCGCATTCAAAGGAATCATTCTTTTAAAAAGAAGTCCTTGAGGCCAAATTAGGAATGGGTCCATTTAACTCTCAGTCCCATTCTACTGAGTTTTGCCATTTAAGCTTTTTTTTTTCCCCAAAAAAGGAAATGTCTTTCAAGAAACACACTCAGCTTTGTGCTTTTGTATAAATAAATGGCTGAGACCAGTTGTTTCACCCAACCATTAAATCTATGAGATTTACATACGTGCCAAATTAACAAATTCTGTTATATTAGCTCATCAATGTTGTGGGAAAGTTACTTTTTGGTGCTTTGGAAAGTTCAAGATTCATCTAGTGGGCACAATGATGCCTGGGAGATTGAGAGAGAGAGAGGTAACAAAAAAAAACCACCCACTTTCTCAAGCTGTATGACACATCAGTCTGAGATGTACAGATCTGGACAATTAATATAGGATTAGGAACACAGAAACATAAACCTCCTTTATCCCTTGGCTAGATCTGATCATTTGAGTTTGCTTTTTGTTTGTTTGTTTTTAAACCAAATTTGCCAAATCCAGACAAGAAAAGAAAATGGAACAGTTAGGTATGACTGTCTCTGAAGTGGATGAGGTTTTGTCTCAGGCTAATTTTTAAATGAAGTTTTCCAAAATCCACAGAACTGGAATGAAGAGGAAAGTCAAATGGATGCATTTACACATTTCAGTGCATTGACAGGAGAGGAGAAACGCCAGTTCTCTCCACCCACCTGATGTCCAATATTCCCAGAGATCCAGATTGGAGATGCAGGAGGAATTTGGTTGGTCTCAACTTCTGTGCCGACTTGCCTGCTTTCTACTTCTCGATTAGGGATGCAAATCTGTGCTTGCCTCATTTTATTTTTTTCCTTCCCTGGTGAGAATGTGATGTCCTGTCGGCCTGATGGTCCTGTGCAAATTATATGTGCACAAATTGTATGATTTGCAAAAAATGCAAATTGTATGACTTGCAAAAAATGGCCTTTTGAAAATCATTCATCATCTTAGAGCTGCAGAGCTGGAAAGGACCTATGCATGATCATGTCCAGCTCTTTCAAGGAGGCACAGTGAAGAACTGAACTCACAACATGTGGCTCCCCAGCCAGATACTTAAACCACTGAGCTAGCCAGCAGTACTGAATCTGAAGCAGTGGATGGGTTATTTGCCTCTTTTCTCAGTCTGAAGCAGTAGATAGATTCTTTGCATCTTTTTCATAATTATCTAATCCTTCTGTGTAAATGCTTTGATTCTCAAAGGGAAAGGGCATTAGTTTATGTAAACTGTCACAAAGGCATTTTGCGTGAATGGGGATGGGGAAAAGTACCTCCCCCCCCGTTCTTGCTTTTATGTTGGAGAAAAGAATCCCGTGGTGTTTGAAAATTCATCTCAGAGATGCCTCATCATGTCGGGACAGCCTAAATCAGTAAGAACAAGGAATGTAGTTGGTATCATTTGCATCCCTACTCTGAATTAATGTACAGAATGGAGAGTAATTCCTCTTTTGGAATCTCATCTTGACCAAATCAATGCAGTTATTAAATGGCTTCCCTCATTCTGGGCAGACATCATTTTGAGTCTCCTCCAATGTCTCTTGGTGGGACAGCATGTCACCATGTCCTATCACTCTTAGGTGCATTTGCAGTCCTGTTTTCAACATGTGTGGCAGCAATTCATTGAATTGGAAGGGGCCACCCCTCTGCTCAAGGCAAGAATCCAAATCAATGCAGATCTGACAGAGGGCTGCCCAATTTTCTCTTGAATGCCTCCAGTGTTGGAGAGCTCACCACCTCCCGAAGTCATTGGTTCCATTGTCGTGCTGCTCCAATAGTTAATATTTTTTTTCCTGATGTTGAGCCTACATCTGGCTTCCTGTAGCTCAAGCTCATTATTATGTGTCCTGAACTCTGGGCTGATCAAGAACAGATCCTGCCCCCTTCCTATGTATCTTTGAAAAGTGTTATCAGATCTCCCCTCAGTCTTTTCTTTCCTCAAGGCTAAACATGCCAAGTTCTCTCAGTCTTTCCTCCTGGGGCTTGGTTTCCAGACCCCTGATCATCCTTGTTGTCCTCCTCTGAACTTCCTCCTGTTTGTTGGCATCCTTCTTAAGAGTGTGGTATCCAGAATTGGACACAGTAGTCAAGGTGAGGCTTAACCAATATTGAATAGACGGGGACAAGTCCCGCATGGGATTTGGAGACTATGCTTCTGCTAATGCAGCCTAAAGCACAATCAAGCAGCCCAAAAATCGTACACAACAAGCAAATCATAATACAGTGGTGCCCTGCATAGCGATGATAATCCGTTCCAAAAAAATCGTCACTATACAGATTCGTCGCTAGGCGGGGCAAAAAAGCCCATAGGAACACATTAAAACACGTTTAATGTATTCCTATGGGCAAAAAACTCACCGTTCTACGGAAATCCTCCATGCGGCCGACATTTCTGCTGCCTGGTAAGCGAGGAAAGGGCGCGAAAACACTTTGGGCAGCCATTTTTTTTACCCAGCGGCCATTTTGGAACTGCCAATCAGCTGTTTTTAAAACATCGCAATGCGAAAATCGGTAAGCAAAACGCTTACGATCATCGCAAAGTGATGTTTTGCCATTTAAAACATTGTTATGCGATTGCTTTTGCAATTGCAAAAACTCAATCGCTATGCGGATTCGTCGATAAATGAATCGCTTCTTATGCGGGGCACCACTGTACACATTAGGTTATGGTGCAGGCAAAGTCTAGAATGACAAGAGATGCTGTACTTAGCCTTAGGATTAGCTTAAGGTTTATAAAGGTTAACAGTGGAAGCCCCATTGTGATCTCAGCTGCAGGGATTTGATTGAGGAAGACCTCAACTGCAGAATCACCCTATTGTTCTCAGTTGGAGGAAAGCTTTCTCTCAAGGAGAGAAGTCTCATGGTGGCCTTTTTGTCCAAGGAGTTTTTCTCGGCACCCGAGAACTTCATCTGAAGGCTTCTTCTGCCTTTATCCTGTGACATTCCCAGGGACTTGGAGGTGGTCCGCTCTGCTCCACCGACTCAGGCACGTACCTGCCTTTCTGGCTGCAGTTCAGCCTCCTGGACTCCAAAGATCTAGGATGTGTAGGATACAGCCATTCACACACACACACCCCATGAGTGTGCAGATGCTTAAATTTCGTCTTATTCCTGGTTTGAACATTTTCTATGATCCAGGCTACTCCCCTGGAGAATCCACTCTCTCGCTACATCACATGTGAAGTTATAATTGGGGTGATCCGTAAAGCGCTTTAATAATCAGCTTCCAAAGCCAAGTGGCATTCTCGAGTGAATTTGGCTGAGAAACAGAAAAGGTGGGGGAAAGATTGGGCAACTCCTAGGTGACACTGTTTGACAACCACGCTGTTTCATGCCCTGCAATCAAAAGCTTCCCTCTTCTTAAAGCAACGCATCGCTCACCTCCGCCTTATCCCGACCCATCTCCTTGCAAAATAAACTTCCTGTGAAGATGAATCCCCAAACAGTGAAGTCTGAAAATTGCCTCCATCACTTTAATTAAGAAAATAGAGGCGTTGATGAGCAAACATCTGCAAGACTCTTAATTAGGCTGAAAAGTAAGTGCCTGGTGATTACGTTTCGGGTGTGATCAGCTGATACTCGTCACTCCTGCCTGCATGGCCAAGGTGGCCTTCCTTCAGTGGCCCTAAGGCCTCCTTCTGAGGAAAGGCTCAGCGTCTGGTTGGAGGATGGACCCATTCGCTTAGCACCGCATTTTCCAACGTTTTCAGAGTCGCGAACTCTTTTTACAATAGCCAAGTGAGCTGTGACACCCCTCGCCATTTTTGCATTAAAAGGCGTTTTAAAATAGGGTAAAGAAAAGACATTAAAAATTTTTCATTCTAGACTAATATTGTAATCATACACAATTATGTGGGGGCCACAAATCTGCCTCTACTGGATAAAATTTGAGAAGGGGGGGGGAAAGGACAATACAATGGTGCCTCACTTAACAATGTTAATTCGTTCCAGCGAAATCGCTGTAGAGCAAAAACATCGTAAAGCGAAAATAAAAAACCCATTGAAAAACATTAAAACCCAGTTAATGCATTCCAATGGGCTAAAAACTCACCGTCCAGCGAAGATCCTCCATACAGCGGCCATTTTCAGTGCCTGTATAGTGAGGAATTTATCCCTAAGCACAGCGGGGAGCCATTTTGAGCACCCGGTGGCCATTTTGAAACCCCGACGATCAGCTGTTTTGATCGTCATAATGCGCAGAATCGGTTCCCGAAGCAGGGAACCGATCTTCACAAAGCGGAAAAACTCCATTTAAAACATCATTTTGCGATCGCAATTGCGATCGCAAAAACATCGTCATGAAGTGGATTCATCGTAATGCGGGGTAATAATTAAGCGGGGCACGACTGTACACTTGAGTTTCATTTACTTTTTTGGATGTGGAGACTGCCCTCTTTTTATGTCTCCCCTCTCCAAAGAAAAGCCTCCTCAGTGAACAGGCCCTTGCATTTGAGCCAAAATGGACACCCTCAAGTGCCCCCATGCAGTGGGAGGCTGATTCTCCTCCCTTGTCTTTTTACACTTGCCTTCCTCCCCCATGACTCGGGGGGGGGCAGAGGCGCCTCCCTGTCCAGAGACTTAGGCAGAGCTAAAAGGGCCACTGCTGTCACAGCAACCCCTTTTCAATCCTGGCACGATCTTGGGCATCAGCGTCCCCTGCATGCACCACATACTCTCAGGTGGATGCAGAGGAGCAAAGAAAAACGAGTGAGAGCAGCTCTTTTAGAGGGAGAATAAGCGATGCACATGCATAAAAGGAAAATCTGCTCAAAGGGGGGTACAGAAATAACTAAGAACTCTAGGTCGCCTGCAATTCTGGTTCAGATTAATTTTATCGGTCTGTAGGCCAGGAGGATTAAAATGAAACAGCATTGGGTATACCATGATTAAAAATTAAAATTTAATTGCAACTAAAAACAACTGTGGTGGCACCCCCCCAAAAAATACACCACACTTCGCAACACACTTGGGGGGGGCAGGAACTATAGAATTACACGGGGATGGCAAAAAGAAATGTAATGGTGGAAGGAAAGATAGCCGTTGCATCCACAGCTCACAAGGTAGGACACTAGGTAATCTCACTGCCCTTGGATCTATGATCTCTCTTCTGCAGGGCATGGGGATTGTGTGCCTCTTGCTATTTCTGGACTCCAGCTCCCATCATTCCTCATTGTGGCCAATGCAGGCTAGGACCATAAGGTAGAGAACCTGCCATTTTTAACTTCTAATTCAGGCATTTACACCTGGTAAAGGGATGTGATGGCGCTGCAGGTTAAACCGCAGAAGCCTCTGTGCTGCAAGGTCGGAAGACCAGCCGTTGTAAGATTGAATCCATGTGATGGAGCGAGTTCCCATTGCTCGTCCCAGCTCCTGCCAACCTAGCCGTTCGAAAGCATGTAAAAATGTGAGTAGATCAATAGGGACCACCTCGGTGGGAAGGTAACAACATTCTGTGTCTAGTCGCACCGGCCACGTGACCACGGAAACTGTCTACAGACAAACGCTGGCTCTGCGGCTTGGAGACGGGGATGAGCACCGCGCCCTAGAGTCGGACATGACTGGACTAAATGTCAAGGGGAAACTTTACCTTACACATGGTACATCACATTTAGGTGTTTGTAAGGTTCCAGCAAGGTGGGTTGAATTCCCAGAATGGATAAGTATGGTATTTGTAGTCCGGAAAATTTTTAAAAAATTCCCATCCCTAGTGTTAACCCCTAACCCAATAGGAGAGCTGTCCTGGATAGCTCCTCTGAGGGTTAATAGCTCAATGGCTTAGGTATGTGGCTGCAGAGCCAGAAGTTGGGTGTGTGATTCCCCACTGTGTGTCCTTGACAGGGACTGGACACCATAATCCATAGAGTCCCTTCCAGCTCTGCCATTCTAAGGTTATTCTATATCCGATGTGTCTGGAAAAAGTTTAGGCAGACTCCATAGGCTTTTGAGCATACCTCAACTGCTCTGTTTTGAATCACGATGCAGTTCAAGTCCCTGCCATTACCCAAGAAGTGAGCTGTGTGGGAGGGGAGTGAGCCGGTTACAAGATGGAGTACTTAAGCATCAGTAGCAAAACTGGAGACGGGGTTTTGATGCTGATTAGAAAAGCATGGGGCGGATCACAGCTCCAGATGGATCAATAGGCAGTGCACTGTCTGTTGAGCAGACCTTTCAATATGTAACAACAGGCCCCTGGCGTTCTGCTCGCAGCAGGCCATCCTTGAAGGGAGGAAGGGCAATCAAAAGCTTCGAGCAGATACTTGAAAGTTGTCCGGGATCTGGGGAAAGCAGAGAAAGAAGGCAGTCCCCAGGCTAGGTGCTTTGAGGCTGCAAAAACTTGTTTGTTTGTTTGTTTGTTTGTTTGAAAGAACTGTTTGGTATTCTGAATTTCGGGTTCTTTGGGAAAAAAATCTTTAGGAAGCAGCTGGAGATTGGCAGCCGTAAAGCAGGGGGAACCTCAGTAATGACGGACACGAGACCTGCTGGTTGGGATCCATCTGGAATTCTCAAAAGCCTCAGACCATACTTGTTTTACTTTCAATTCATTACTACTCACCAAGTACGCAGGATTAGCAGCATCCACCCCAAAAGTGAATATTTGGGATCCTAAAATTGGCCAAGTCCAAAGGAACCCCCGTCTCCTCATTCTATGCACAGTAATCAGGATGATGAACCTGATCTTTATCTGTTTTTACTGAAGTGATCATAGAAATACAGAATCGTAGAATAATGGAGTTAGAAGGGGCAAATGAGACCATTAACCCTACCCCACTGCTCAATGCAGGGATCCAAATCAAAGTTCTGGCAGATGGTTGACCAATTTTCTCTTGAATGCCTCCAGCTTTGGACCACTCATCATCTCCCAAGGTCATTGGTTCCATCGTTGTACTGCTCTAACAGTACAACAGGTTTTTCCCGATGTTCAGCCTAACTCTGACTTCCAGGGACTTGTGTCCTGCACGATAGGGTGATAGAGAACTGATTCTGCCGCTCTACGACAATCTTTCAAGTAAAATTCCTAACAAAAATGGTATGAATACCACTGAATCTGTTCAGTATTCAAATGTTTGCCATACAAATTGGGACCTGCCCGGAGCTGAGCGGAAAGTGGCCTGAACTGATTTATTCTTGGGTTTCCTAAAGTATTTGTAGACTTTCAAATGAGGAGGAAAGAAAGACTGAAAAATGTGGCAAGTAATGGACCATCGCCTGTAATTGGGGGTGCTATATATCAACTTTGGGGATGTAGTAGAGCCTCAACTTGAAGTCAATTTCCTTCCTTCCTTCCTTTTCCTGACTCTTACTTCCTCCACTATCTCCTTCCTTCCTTCCTTCCTTCCTTCCTTCCTTCCTTCCTTCCTTCTGGAAGGATTTGGAAGAGATATACAATCTTGAACCCTCAAGTATCTGCTCTGACAACATGCAAATGACCCTGCTCCTCCCTAGTTCGATGCTTTTTTTCTGCAGCTAGAACATATGCCTAGAGTCACTTTAAGGCCTCAGCTTGATCAGAAGCAAAAGAATCTAGTCCTCACTTCTTTGTCTCCATTATGCTGGCTTTCTTAGGACACCAGGCAAATCCGAGAGATGGAGCCTCTTACATATACTCTTTGGAGGACTTTTTAACAATACTGCAGGGTAAAGCAGATGCCGTGACAGAGAAAACTGCAATAAATATTTGTCCTGCCTACTGATATGGTGTCCTTCCCCCCCCCCCTTGCATAGAGGAATAACGCTTCTGGTTTTTATTAAAAACAATATTTCATTTTACCTGGCTGGGTTAAATACACAGAATAAACAATGCAGGGAAAGAAGGTCTATGAGGAAAGAAGTTGGGCTTGGAGGTGCACGCTGAGAAGTTGTGCTTTCCCAATACCATCTTGGCCAAGTCAATTCAAGGGTCATAGTTGTCTCCCTTACAATGTCATAAAGGAATCTTAGACTGCCCAAGATTCTTAGTTCACATTTCCAGGAGACAGAGATGTGAATCCCCCATCTTTTCAGTTTTGGAGAGGAACATTCTGCAGATCACGTTCGAGGCGGGCAGAAACATAGCCCAGGAAACTGGGCTGGTTTGCGGTTCGGTGTGTGCAACCCATTTTACTGAAATGAAATGAATAATTTTTATGAAACATGGGGTAGATTTTTGGAATATGTTTAATAAGGGGAAAAGGGAAAGCTCCAAATCAAGAATCAATGCAGTTTTGAAGAAGAAGAAGAAGAAGAAGAAGAAGAAGAAGAAGATGAAGAAGATGATGATGATGATGATGATGATGATGATGATGATGATGATGATGATGATGATGATGATGATGATGGCAAGGTCCCATACATGGTGGTGGGGAACACAGTTCAATTGTATTTGAGTTTATATGTTATATGTTTTTGTTTATGTTATAATAAATTAAAAAAAATTAAAAAGAAAGCAAATAGTTGTGTTACTGGCTGTATCGCTTGTTGCAGTGATGGCACAGTGGTTAAACTGCTGTGAAGACTCTGCTCACAACCTGAATTTGATCTCTGCGGGGTCAGGTAGCTGGCTAAAGGTTGGCTTAACCTCTTTTTCTCGGGTCAGTAAATTGAGTATCCAGCTTGCTGAGGACTCTCTCTCTCTCTCTCTCTCTCTCTCTCTGTGTGTGTGTGTGTGTGTGTGTGTGTGTGTGTGTGAGAGAGAGAGAGAGAGAGAGAGAAAATGTGTAGCCTGGATAATTAAAAATCTTAAACCACCCAGAGAGTAATATAAGTGCTATGGGGCGGTATATAAGCAGCAAACTTTGTTTTGCTTTGTTGTGTTCTTGTTTGCTTTTTATATATATATATAAAGAAAAACAGGTTTAGAATTAAGAAGAGAATTTCATAGAAACAGGGAACATGTCTGCCAAAATGCCTTCTCCCACTTCCGGTGTTACATTTTTATCACACCCTTGTTAACAACACAGGAGTAAACCATTACAGACAAGTAAGTTACCTGTGACTTGTTTATCCTGCTCAGGATGAACGCTTGAATAGTTCTGTAGCGGTAACCTGAGCTTCAAAAACTATTTTATTGGACTACAACTCCCACAAAGCCTTAGCCGCCATTTTGGGGAGTTACAGTGCAAAAACCCCTAATATTTCCAAGCTGTGAGCGTTATTGGTTGGAAAAAATGAGCTCTCATTTGCCTTTAAATGTCAGAGAAAAGTAGAATGGAGAGACACCCATCTTTCCTTGTTCACTTTTCTCATATAGCACAGGAAGCTGGCCTCCCTCTTCCTCTTACACACATACTATCTAAGGTAATTTAAAGGTAACTGGAATTCTGGCTCCAGAGAGACTGACTTGTTTTATTGCCAGAGCATGGCCTTTCATAGATCGAACTTCAGCTTTGCTGGATGCCAGGAAGGAAGTTAACAACCGCTGAAACAGGTTGCAATCTATGAACGCTCCTGGTGTCACCATAAAAGAAGGTGCATGAGTGGCCCATACATTTTTATTGTAGGTGTCTAGATTTCAGCAGGAGAGCTGGTGTGAAGTAATGGATAGCATGTTCAACTAGGACCCAGGAGACCCGAGTTCAAATCCCCACTCTTGGAAACATCACCGGTTTTGGCAATAATAAACCACTCTTTGAACATCTCAAATACTTTGAAAACTCTATTAGGGTCATCGTGAAACAGATACAGTCGTGCCCCGCTTAACGATTACCCCGCATTACGACAAATCTGCTTCACGACGGCTTTGCGATCGCAATTGCAATCGCAAAACGATGTTTAAAATAGGTTTTTTTTTTGCTTTGTGAAGATCGGTTCCCTGCTTCGGGAACTGATTCTTCGCATTACGACGATCAAAACAGCTGATTGTCGAGTTTTCAAAATGGCCACAGGTTGCTTAAAATGCCTTCCCACTGTGCTTAGGGATGGATTCCTCGCTATACAGGCACCGAAAATGGCCGCCATATGGAGGATCTTTGCTGGACGGTGAGTTTTTAGCCCATTGGAACGCATTGAACGGTTTTCAATGCATTTCAATGGGTTTTTTAATTTCGCTTTACGACGTTTTCGCTCTACAGCGATTTCGCTGGAACGAATTAACATCGTTAAGCAAGGCACCACTGTATAACTTTAGAGCACATAAGAATTACAGACTCCAGCAGTTAAGTTATTGTCTTTTCTCTTGGGAATGGAAAAGTCCATTCAAATGTGACTGAACCAAAAGACCAATATCTGCCAAGTAGCCTTCCCTAACATATTGCCTTCCAGATATATTGGACTACAACTTCCACCATTCCCAGTTAGAAGCCTCATCAGCCTCACCTATCTGGAGAACCTGAAACTGAAGAAGATCGTCTTCATGATGACAAGTCAAGGTCAAGGTGAAAGGAAACTGTGTAGAACTGTGGCCCACATGGAAGGCTGTTTTGAAAATCTATTATTTGTTGCACTGATAATAGTGCCTTTTCTGTGATGAACTCAGGGTGGTGAGCCTGGCTGTCTTCCTCTCGGACCTCCTCACAACAACCCTGTGAAGCAGTTCAGCAGGCTGAGAGAGAGAGAGAGAGAGAGAGAATGAATTATAGCATTCGTTGAGCTTCAAGTCTCTGAGGTAATAGAAGTTACCTCAAAAGCTCCCGATGGC
Source organism: Pogona vitticeps (assembly GCF_051106095.1). NCBI lineage: Eukaryota > Metazoa > Chordata > Lepidosauria > Squamata > Agamidae > Pogona > Pogona vitticeps. The sequence goes on along the minus strand of NC_135794.1, from coordinate 7,965,957 downwards.
CTGGCCTTTCCTTATTACTTTACTCTTAATCCCAGCTCATCCCTGTCAGCCGCCTCTACTCCGCCAGTGTTAAGGCCTTTGTCTGTCTGAATCTGGAAGAGTTTTGGAATTTGAGGGAGTTTGCAATACAGAATTGCAATTACAGAAGTTTTCTCCACTTGGAATTTGCCCTTTCCTGGACCTCATGTGATTATCTAAAGGCGTATTTTTCCTTTAGTTTCCAAGCTTTTCAAACACACACACACACACACACACACACACACACACACACACACACACACACACACACACACACACACACACACACACACACACACACACACACAATTTGAGCACTTAGAAAATTCACACTTTCTTCTTTTACTCCTCACATCAGCCCTGTGAGGTAGGTCAGCATCAGAAACGACAACTGGCGGAAGGTGACTCACTTAGCAGGGGACTAGAACCGAGATTTTACCAAAGTTACTGGCCAGCACTATACCACTGTGGTGGCCTACCCTTCTCCAAAGAAAGAGCCCTCCCTTTTTCTTCAACTTCAGCTTGGGTTTTCTTTGAAAAGAAGTCTCACTGATGTTTTGGAAGAGAGAGGAAGCTGAATCAATACACATGCATCTTTTGTTATCTGGACTCTAAGTGATGTCACACATTCTTGTATCACTTCCCTCGGTTGCATGTTAGGCTGTGCTACCATATCTGGCAAAAGCAAAATAAAAAAGACGAAACGATTGTGCCACCTTGAAGACAAACCACTATATTTTAATGTGAGCTTTTGTGGACAAACAGCTGGCTGGATAAATCAGTGCACCAAGTGTCTGGCTGTGGAGCCAGGGGCTGGAAGTTCGATTCCCCCACTGTGCCTCCAGAGAGAAGAACCAGCCTGCGCAGCCTTGGGCCAGCTGCACGGTCCTAGGAGTGCCACACAAGAAGGAAATGGTAAACCACTTATGTGTATTCTCTACCTGGAACACCCTGGAAAGGGTTACCATGAGTCAAAATTGACCTGATAGCTGCTGCTGCTGTTTCTTCTTCTTCTTCTTCTTCTTCTTCTTCTTCTTCTTCTTCTTCTTCTTCTTCTTCTTCTTCTTCTTCTTCTTCTTCTTCTATTATTATTATTATTATTATTATTATTATTATTATTATTATTATTATTATTATTATTGACGACGACGACGACGACGACGATAATAATAATAATAATAATAATAATAATAATAATAATAATAATAATAATAATAATAATAATAATAATAATAATAATAATAATAATAATAATAATAATAATAATATACGTAGGCAAGTCTGCTGTCTGAGGAAGTGGAGTTGTCCATGAAAGCTCACATTAAAATATAGCAGATAGTTTTTAAGATGCCACAACGTTTCTGTCTCTTTCCTTTTCACCTGATATCTTTCCTCTGTTTGCTTTGTTGCACAGACCCACATGATCTTATTTGTGGATTCCATCCTCAGCTTGAGTGCCAGGAACGGCTGTGCAGAAAGGCCTGCCAAGACATCCTGTTTCAATTCAAACTTAATTATTATATTTGGGGTGGGAGGTTTGGGTTTTTTTATTATTATTATTTACCAGCTAACAAGTGCATACGTGTGTCTGACACAGAGACAGGCAGAGAAAACTTCCAAGTTTTTGCTCTACTCGAGGAAATGTAGCAAATGGGGCCCCTCCACCCATCTTATCTCATTTCTATCCTGCGTTTACACCAAAAAATAGGGCTCAAGGTGGCTAGCAAACATAATTAGAAGGAGATTAAGAACCAATTAAAAGCAGTTCTAAAACAGATTAGGCAATAAAACCATAAAAATCAAAACAATTAAAGCAATTAATATAATCACAATATTCAGTAAATGGGGTATAATAGCCTACAAGCACCTCTCCCTCACGATCACTAAAAAAATTCAAAACGATCATAAAATAATATTTCCTGAATATTTGGGTTTCAGAGAGTTTCTCCTTCCCCTAAATACATTTTGTTTCACTCTATGTTCTCAGCAAATTGTTGTTGAACCAAATTTTCTGAACCTTTTTCAAAATTTTGTGTAGACATAATTTGCACATATTTATGTACATTCGTAATATGTGCAGTTTTTTCACATTTTTCCAAAAGTGTGCCCTTTTTCTATGCATCTTCCCCTAGTATATTCTGTGTCACTGTTTTTCTTTGACATTTGTGCACATTTACGGTTGCGCACAAAGACTGCCTGTGTTGCAAAACCCTGCAAAAGTCAAAACTTTGGCTTAGAAATTTCAATACAGTATTGTGACCATGTTTGGCTAGGTTGGGCTCTTGAATATTATTCATTGATGCAAGGGGAGGTGGGAGAGATGAACCTGCAGACATGCCTCATAAAAACTGAAGAGACTTCATGGCTACCTTACCCACAATGCATTCCTCTGAAATATACTAGATTAAATCTTCGGCTTTTCATACGTTTGCAAGTCAGAAAACATTGCACATAAATATGAATGTGCACAAATATTAAGGAAATTTATCTGCACATATATTAGGGACAAATATGTAGAATGAGTGTGAAGATTCAGAGAAGGGTAAAAAAAAATTCTGTATATTAGGAACATGTGTTGTGTTGTTGTTATATGCTATCAAGTCATCTCTACCTTATGTGTGGGCTTCTTCCAAAATGTCCTGATCTCAAAACTCCTGCTCAGCTCCTACAAACTCAGGGTTGTGTGACTTACTTTAAGGAATCAACCAATTTCATCGTTGGGCTTCCTCTTTTCCTACTGCCTGCCTCTTGTGTAAATGTGTGCAAACCTGGTGTACAGAGTTGTGGTCGGCGTGCGAGTGATTCGCCACTTCTCCTCCTCTGGCACATGAATTGGGGTTTGTCCACAGAGGCAATTCTAGTTCGGCCAGGTTAGGAAAGGTAAAAAAATTGCTGGACTAGAAGGGCATCAGGTGCAATACACAGGGCTCTCCTTAGAATTAGAGATGGGGACGAAGCGTACAAACCACGAATTGCGCCCCAATGACCCGACGAACAACGAATCAATTTGTCGGTTCGTCGTATCATTTTTTTTAAACAGCTGTGGTGTTATCTTTTTAAAAAGAGCCCTGCCCCCCTCACCCTCCCTATGCTGCACAATATAGGAAGAAGAGAGAAAGCAGGACCCAAGCCACCCAACAGCCGTGCTGTTTTTGCAAAGGCAGCCGGGATGGGGGATCACTTTGATCCTGCTTTGATCCCTTCGCTCCTCTTCCAATGCCGTGTGGGCATAGGAAGAGGAGGAAAGGGGAACCAAACCATCCACCAGCCCCATGAGTGGGATTCCCTTCGGGCAGGCTTTAGCAAGCTGCCCAAGGGGAAAATCCCTCTCTGCTTATGCCACGAAGGAACAGCTGATCCGCAGGGACGTAAGCCGATAGGGAACGAAGGGACAAATATAAGAGGACTTTGTTCATCGATTTGTATTCACTGGGGTCTCTGGACCCCAAGCATATGAAGCAATGAATATCTGACGAGTCAGGGATATTCAACGAATATCCTGATTCGCTTTTATATTCGTCCCCATGTCTACTTAGAAGATATTGCCAAGGAAAAACAGTAAAGATATGGAAAATAAGAAGTAAATAAAGCAGTCACTTTCTTTTTCAAGTGACTGTAAAGATATAGAAAAGAAGAGTTAAATAAAGCAGTCGTTCTCTCTCTCTCTCTCTCTCTCTCTCTCTCTCTCTCTCTCTCTCTCTCTCTCTCTCTGTTGTTTTATTGACTGGGCAATAATCATCACCCACAATATAAACTGGTACCCACCCAGGGTGTTGTGCTCATTTCTGAAGCACCAAGAGGCCACCATAGCCACGGCTCAGCCATAGACCATGGCTACAAATCGTGGGCCACCGTGGTCTCTTCTTTGCTCTTTTTTATGATATCTAAGCTGGGACTTTGGGGCTCCTCGATTCTGTTGTAATTCTGCCTGTTTTATAAGCTGAGGCCTGCAAACCTCATGAGGAGGAAGTGGAGAAGCGTTGGTTTGTTATGTAAAGTGACTGCCGCACAATCCATTTTAATGTAATAACAATTCCTCCTCGTTAATTATATCCCAGCAAAGGTGGGGGAGAGAGGGGCCCTATGATGTAATCTTTATTAGGAAGCTGGTGCTGAAATGCTGGGAGCTCTTGATTTATTCAAAAGGTCATTTGATGGCTGTTTTCTCTTCCCCCCCCAAACACACACACCCCACAAACATCCGGAGAGAATTCCTATCAGTTCAGGACATAAATCCCCCTTCCTTTCATTCCTCCCCCTCCAGCTACTTAACAGGCGCTAGAGCGCTTGCTTGTAGTGTTTCGCTCAGCTTCCTTTTCCTCCCTGAAGCTGTTTGTCACATCTTGCTGGTTTTCAAATATCTTCTGCTGAAGCCCAGTACGGCGACACATTGCACTGGAGAGAGTGTCACGTTGAAGGGAAGAGACGGGGGGGGGGGGACCAAAAGCGGAAGGTTGTTCTGTCATTGCTCGCCATACTGAAAGCTAAATATTCTGGTCAACTTCTTCCGAGCCGAATCTTGATTCAGTACGCTTTGTAAAGCAGGCCTGGGTCTCTCTGAAAATATATTTGCTGAATGGTCATGGAGGTGGGGGAAGAAGGTTGTTCTCAGTGCACCATCCAAGGCCTGAAAATATTGCTATCCTTTCCCAAGTCTCCAGGTGAGGAGATGCATTTTATGGGCAAGCCGGACCAGGGAAAGAGAAGGGTCACGATCCTGTTGCACAGTATTGTCTGTGCAACACAAATAACAATCGCTGGTGGCCGCAGACCATGGCTAATCATACAGTTCCTATTTGGAGTGTGGGGGTCTCTTTTTTGTCCATGTCGTATCTAATAATAATCATGTGCTGTCAAGTTGGTTCTAATTCATGGCAATTCCTACCATTGTTCTATAGCTAGAAACTATTCAGAAGTGATTTATCATTCCCTTCTTCTTGGGGTGCCCTGAGACTGTGTAGCTTGCCCAGGGCCACACAGGCTGGCTCTTCTCCCAGAAGGAACAGTGAGGAATCAAACTCTCAACTTTTGGCTCTGTTTTCAGATACTTAACTCTCCAGCCAACTATCTCATATCTAGCCTTCCTCTTTTCCTGCTGCTTTCAATTTTTCCTAGCATTATTGGCTTTGCCAGCGAGTCTTATCTTTTTCTGAAGTCCCCAAAGTAGAGCATCCTCAGATTCATCATTTTTGCTTCCAGAGAAAGTTCAGATTTGATTTGATCTGGGGCCCACTTGTTCATCTTTCTGGAAGTCCACAAAGCTAATCTCCAGCACCATACTCCAGACAAATCAATATTTTTCCTGTCATCAATCTTCCCTGTCCAATTCACTCTTACGGTCACTTCAGGGGAAAGGATATGCTACAAAACATTCAACTGTCACACTGTTTTTATCCCAGCACCCCCAAAAGACACAAAGGAGCAGCACAAAGCATCATATGAACATGTTTGCAGGCCATGTGATATTCCTCCTTTTCCATTTAGGGAATCCACAACACAATAAAAGTAGCTAATGTAAGTTCTGCATGCACCGCAGAAGGAGGGAAATCATCCTCAGTGACTCAAATCCTGTTGTGCAGCTCCACTCATTCAAAGAAAATGATAGCAGGACCAGGGACACATTACTACTGTTTAAAGACTTCCTTTCATGATTTCGGCATGCTCACAGCTTGTGCACAATGCATCAGAGTCAGGTTTACCCTGAAACACTGAAAGGGAGTTTTTAATCTGCAGCAATCTGCTGTGGTCATTGATGCCATTCCTATTCTGCAGGCAGACTCTCCAGAAAAGGATTTGGGCAATCATGTTCCAAGTGCAGTGTAAGCATTTTAATGCCAAATGAAACTTGTTAATCTTTAAGGTGCCACAAGACTCTTTGCGATTAACAGGTTTTATTTGGCATTAAAATTTGAACTGGGCATCTGAAGAAGTAAGCTACAATCTGCAAAAGATTGCACCAAATAATACTCAGTAGTCTTTAAGGTGCTACAAGAATCTGTAAACTACCTATTAAAGTGCTTTTTCTGCCGCAGTGCACCAACATATTTAATCCCATAGGGAGGGAAAGACCGATGCAATTTAGGCAAGGGAGAGGAACTTCATTACTGGGAAAAGTTGTAAATAAGAAGTAACTAGTTACCTGTGGCTGGAATATAATCATCATCTTAGAACTGTAGAACTAGAAGGGAACCTATGGATCATTGAGTCCTGTCCTTGTCAAAGACGCACAGTGGGAAATCAAACTCCCAACCTCTGGCTCCATAGCCACATACCTAAACCACTGAGCTATCCATCAGCCTCTGGGGGACAGCAACAGAGTCATGCTTTTGTTTTGGAATCCCCAGAGGCATCTGAACTGACCACAATGGGAGCAGATCTTTGGTCTAATGACCCAATAGGACTTATGCCATGGCCCGAGTTTTAATTGGCATGTCCTTGTCTTACTAAAGGGGACGTGGTGGCACTGCGGGTTAAACCGCAGAAGCCTCTGTGCTGTAAGGTCTGTAGATCTTCACCTGTAAGATTGAAGCCATGCAACGGAGTGAGCTCCCATTGCTCGTCCCAGATCCTGCCAACCTAGCAGTTCAAAAGCATGTAAATGCAAGTAGATCAATAGGTACCACCTCGGTGGGAAGGTAATGGCATTCTGTATCTAGTTGCACTGGCCATGTGACCACGGAAGATTGTCTTCAGACAATCGCTGGCTCTATGGCTTGAAAACGGGGATGAGCACCACCCCCTAGAGTAAGACACAACTGGACAAAAATTGTCAAGGGAACCTTAACCTTTACCTTTACCTGTCTTGCTAAGTGATCTGGATGTCAGTCCCTATCCACCTCCGAAACAGTAATCCTCTTCTCCGTGCTTAAATCCCTAGCGGATAGAGGATACGATCATCTCTTTGTTTCGTGTACAGAGATGGCCAAGGCTCTGGTTGTGAATTACAAACCTTCTTTGATTCAATTTAGAGAAATTATCTTAAACTTTTGGTGTGCAGAGAGAGAGACAAGGGGATGAAAATGCTATCTATATATTGATCTGCCAAGCTATTACCATCCATCTTGCTCCTTGTTTTAGCCCTGGCTCCCCATTACGTCCTTTGAAAAACTATTGAGAGCCTGAGGAATACAGGGCGAAAGGGCAAGAACGTGTTTCTAGAGCATCCTCAAAGGAGGTGGTGGAGCTGTGCCATGAAAAAATGATCAGTTTTTTCCCTCTTGGCATTTGTTCAGTGGCTCTACAGCAGAGAAGCATGGAAGTGACTTTATTCAAAGATGGTGAGGATGCAGAGTATGTCCTGGGCTGCTTATTGTGTTGTGGGAAGAACAGAGACAAGGTCCGACACTGTAGGACTTTAGCAAAGTTTATTTTTAAACCAGTAGATCCAGAAGGAACCCTGATCCTAGGCTTCCCCATAGAATTTCTGCTCACGAGAACTGAGGGTGTGGTTATGCTATGAAGATGAATCAGAAGATGTACAGTCGTGCCCCGCTTTATGATTACCCCGTTTAACGACGAATCCACTTGATGGTGAGGTTTTTTGCGATCGCTTTTGCGATCGCAAAACAATGGTTTGAATGGGGTTTCCCTGCTTTGCGATGATCTGTTCCATGCTTCGAGAACCGATTTTCGCTTTACCACGATCAAAACAGCTGATTGTCGGGTTTTCAGAATGGCTGCCGGGTGTACAAAATGGCTCCCCGCTGTGTTTAGGAGCCATTTTTCGCAAGACAGGCACCTGAAAATGGCCGCCCCTATGGAGGATCTTTGCTGGTAGGTGAGTTTTCAGCCCATTGGAACGCATTGAGGGGTTTTCAATGCGTTTCAATGGGTTTTTTAGTTTTGTTTGATGACGTTTTCACTCTACAGCAATTTCGCTGGTACGAATTAACATCATCAAGCAAGGCACCACTGTATTTTTTTTTAAAAGTCATGTGGCAGTCACATGGTTTTGGGCTTGGTGCGTGCATCCTCTTGGGAAAACTTTTAATCCATTTTAAAATTGTGTTTTATATCTGTTGAGGGGGCTCCACAAGTTTTTTTTTTAAATCATTGCATTGGAAGCTTTGTCCTATGCCCACCCACCCTCACCCTGACTGCCTCTCACAGTCACTAGGTGATGCTGCTATGGTGTTATTTTTAATTTTCTTTTTATTTATTTTTATTTCTTGCAAGTTGGCATAGTGCTAGTTCAGTATGACACACAGAGAAAAAATTGGACAGATCAGACTGCAAGGTTTCCCTGCAGCCTGAAATGATGATCGTGACATCCATTGCTTCGCAAACCCCACAGATACAATTTACACCAACAAAGGCGTTCACATATGCCAAACATTCAAAATAAATTCATTTCACCAGCAATTAAAAATAATCTTCTCATGGCTGAGTAAAATATCTTGCTTTCTAACAACGACAACAAAAGCCCACATGCTTCCCAGCCCCCCCTCCAAAATTAAAAAAAAATCACAATTCCCTGTCGGAATTTTTAAAATCTATTTCACACATGCTAAATCTGATTTTAAAAATTACTTTTTTTTCATTGTGTAACCACACCCTGGAACAGACAAATTCTGTGGTTGGGAAGGAGGGATGAGAATTTGATTTCACTTTTTTTGTTGTTTTTTTTAATTCTGACTGTTAGATTATTGCTTACTTGGGGTTGTTTGTTACTGAATGATCATTTTACAGTTAGGTCTACTAACTATATTCACATTTATGCTTAGATATGCATAATGCATTTTAAATCTAAACAGAAATTTAATCCAAATGTCGTGATAGTGCACTGGCATTGCATTATGTTGTTTTTAGTATGTAATTTGCCATGGCCAGTGTGCTAAAGCAACATAATGGTTTGGTTTTTGATAACATTTTATGAAATTTTGCAAACGTCTTCATATCTGAGCTGGGAAAAAATATGATTTTTTTTTCTTTTAAAAAGAAATGAATTTGGAAATAAACTGCCCTTCCAAACACAGAGCACTGCGTAGTGAACTCAAAGAAGTCTGGATTTGAAATTCTATCATTTTAGCTTTTTTAGGGGTGAACAAGGGTCACCTCCCCCCCCCTTCAGAGGCTCCTTATTTTTCAGACCTATAGGACAAGAAGATATAGCATGGAGTTCCTGAACTGGAACACCTATAAGCCAAATAAGTGTAACACAATCCTCTCCTTGTGGGTTAATAGCTGTACCTACCTAATTGGGCCTGCACTAATGGGATCAAATACATTTTCTTTGTTTCTAATGTACCATTACCCTGTATCTCTTCATATGCTGGCTGGCTGGATAACTAGGTGGTTTAGGCATCTGGCTGCAGAGCCAGAGATTAAGAGTTCAATTCCCCATTGCGTATCCTTGGCAGGGGCTGGACTTGATGATCTACAGGATCCCTTCCAGCTCTGCAGTTCTAAGATTAAGGAATGAATTTGGTGTTGTGGGGTTTTTTTTGTGTTTTTTTTTAAATGACAGAGAAATTCTTAGGTTCAGTGGATTACTATATGCCAGCTTTAGCACCTTACAGTATGGACACAGCTGTTTTCATGGTGCAAAAGGAGACGAAAGAGTTGTCTCCTTTAATGCACCAGTCACATCAACGCAGCTCCTTTCTGGATAATGGGTGGGATCCAGCATCTGCCTTCCGAGGCCATGGCAGTGGTGGCTGCTGGCTCCGACTTGCGTTGAATGTGCTCTGCGTTGTCCCTCACCTGCCGTCTCCAAAATTTCAGGAGCTGTCCAAAGCCTGGAAACAGGCACAGCACCTCAATTTCTTTCAAGTTTGGGCTTAACCCCCAGAGTGAATGTACTGTCCCTACAACCTCCCCTGGGTTATGGAGGGAAATCGCCTCTGTGCAATTTCCAGTGAGTCCCCATCTTCTACCCCATGTTTGGGCTGTTTGATCTGTCTTCTACCCCCATTATTTGGCACTGGGCTGTAATCCATTAAAGCTTACGACAAATCATATTAGTCCGTACTCTTCATTGTTTTTGCTGCAGCAGGTTAACAGGGCTACATCTCTTCCCCTGCCCAGAAAATATAACTGTACAGAGAGGCTGAAACTACTCTAGATTTGGCTTGTAAAGCACAAGGGACAACGACTGCCAGGAAAAAGCCTCGCTTACCCCAAAGAGGCTGCTCTTTTTTTTTCCATTGAGAGGAGACAGCAATTAAATTAACAAGAGAAGAACTGTTTGCCTTATCTATATTTCATAGGGCTTGTCCATCTGCTGGTGAAGAAACCACGGTGCAGAATTTCTGTGGAAACAGGACATCCTGTGTTTGCTGCTTGTGTTCATAATTAGAGAACTTTTTTCTACAAACTCAGATTTTGAAGCATTTGATTTTTATGTCTTCCTTTCTTTTTCCTTTTTCCTCCATTTTCCATTGTATCACGTGATAATCATTCTCCTTGGTACAAAATGTACATTTCCTTCTCTATTTCCATGGTCCCTTATGGCTTTTTTTCTTTTTTTAATCTTCCTTTTCTTCTTCCCAGAATTGCCATCTTGCTCCTAACACCACCTTTGCGCAAACAGCTTCTCCGAATTGGGGGCGGATCAGTAGCTGGAGAGGCTATTGTACGGACTGGCTTCAGAAAGCTTTTCCAGCAGTTTTCTTGCAAAAGTTGAGTTCCCAATCCACTCATACCTTTCTCCTATGAGGAGACAAGAGAAGGAGACAGGCAACCCCAATGATGTGAATTGGTGGACCTGCTCCAGTTTTTTCATTCAAAATGACATTGAGCTGTCCAAGGTCCTGAACCTATTTAGGAAAAGGGCTCAGCATGTTGGAGAGGTCCTGAAAACTTCACCTAAAACCCAGAATGGATTCCGGTCCACCCATGCTGCAACACTGGCATAATCTAGCTGTACTGCTGGCTGGTTGTTTCCGTTTTTAATGTGCATTCGGAAAAACAAAACAGTTGGAAAGGGAAATATGTGTGGTTGGAAAAGGAACAGAAAACTAGGACACTTGTTATGTGTATGTGTTCATTACAGACTTGAATGGCCATGTATATCGGAAACACCAGAGAACTTGAATTATATATGGATCACACGTGCTCAGTTTCCACGCTTATAGCCAATCGCCCAGACAATATTAAAACGTTGTCGGATTTTTGGCCAGAATCCATTCCTTTACTTACTCCGGAGATAACTTTGTTACCAGACCAATGCATATTCATAAATAAATTGTGGCTGTGTCATGGATAAGAACTCCTTGTTCTCCAAAGAAAATGCAGTTAATACCGGATCTAAGCCAGAAGCAATGAGAGTCTTCTGTGCAACCTTTAAAAAGAGAAGCTTGGGGCTGTCTGATGTGCCCCTGGAAAGTTTTTAAAAGTTCCTTCTTGGTATTTTTAACTACACCCCATGTGGCCAGGTTTACCCAGGGGAAGATCTCCTACGAAACTAATGAAGCTTAATCTTCAGGGCCCCTAAGCTGGGAGGACACCCAAAAGCAATTTTACTCCAATTTTTTTAAATGGTGATGAGCTGTCATGGAACAACCCCATTGAAGAAGGTAACAGTGGTTACTCAGACCTTGTTGCTGGTTGCAAAGGGCCCTTCATAGTTCAAGCATCTGGGGCCCCCTGGGCTGGCCCCCATCCTGCATTGCCCTTCTGTCCTGACTCAGACCAGAACACCTTATTTATTTATTTATTTATTTATTTATTTATTTATTTATTTATTTATTTATTTATTTATTTATTTATTTATTTATACCCCGCCGCTCTAGACCATGTCTACTCGGGGCACCTTATTCTTCCTTCTTCTTGCAAGGGTTGAATGGCACTAAAAGGTAAAGGTAAAGGTTCCCCTTGACAATTTTTGTCCAGTCGTGTTCAACACTAGGGGCGGTGCTCATCCCCGTTTCCAAGCCATAGAGCCAGCGTTTGTCCGAAGACAATCTTCCGTGGTCACATGGCCAGTGCGACTTAGACACGGAATGCTGTTACCTTCCCACTGAGGTGGTCCCTATTTATCTACTTGCATTTGCATGCTTTCAAACCACTAGGTTGGTGGGAGCTGGGACAAGTGATGGGAGCTCACTCCGTCACGTGGATTTGATCTTATGACTGCTGGTCTTCTAACCCGGCAGTACAGGCTTCTGTGGTTTAGCCCACAGCACCACCACGTCCCCATCAGCAGTGAACGGCACTGCTGTTGCTTAATTCTCCTGCTTTTAAAAACAGCAAGTATGGCAGATTCGGGACTGGAAAAAACCCAACCAAGGCTGATGCTCCAGAGGGCCTCCCCATGTGATGCAAATGATTTGAAGCAGCTAAAGTTTTATGCCCTGAAGCTAACACACAGCCCAGGAAATGATCCTTTCCATGTGAGCTCCCCTTCCCCACAAATTACTTAAAGATTCACCGTTAGGAAAGAGGTCACTTCATGCAGCCAGATCCTTGGAAATTGCTTGTTTAGTTTGGCAGTTAAGTCAATGGCAGCTCATACTTCAGTTTGAGAATGGCGTCAGGCCCATCTAAGCCATTTATGATGATCAGGAATACAAGAGTCTGGATAATCTTGGCACTGGTCTCCAGTGACACATCCTTACACTTGATGATCTTTTCTAGTTCCTTCATTGCTGCCTTTTGAGTTTCAGTCTTCTTCTCATTTTGTGGTCGCAGTCTCTCCCTTTTGGAGTGATGATTGCACCAAAGTATACAACAATCTCTCCCTTCTTTATTGTCAACATTAAAGTTGTGTAGTTCCTCTTAAGTCATGTTTTTTTCTTCTTCTTTATTCATTTATTTAGATTTATACCCCGCCCATCTAGTGAACAGGCCACTACACTGGGCAACTTACAAAATATTATTAAAACCATATAAAACATATAAAAAGAAAACAAACAAACCCTACCCCCCCAAAAAAATCTTCTTAACCTTCAACTACAGTCCTGCTTTGTCACTTTTTACTTCCACTAAAAATCATTTCAAGTGATAACTGTTTTCTGCCAGGTCGATGGTGTCATCTGCATGTCTTAAATTATTGATATGTCTTCCACCACATTTTCACCCGTCCTTCATCTAACTCTCGTCTGACTGTCTCTCTGTTATATTCTGCATGCAAATGGATTAAATAAAAAGGATGAAATACACTCTTGTCTGACACTTTTGCCTATAGGAAACCATTCTTTCTCTTCTAAGAGTTCCTTCTTTGACCACAACACAGTTACAGACAGAGGGATCAAAAATATAAATACCTGGATGATCTTGGTCTTGTTTTCCAGTGACACACATTCTTGCACTTGCCTCTTCTGAGCAGCTACTGGGCAATAATAGTAGCTGAGAGTGACACAGGGGGAAGACGCAATGATAGTGACACTCAAGCTAAATCTTGTTAGTACTGCGCAGAAAGTGGGAATGGTAAACCCCTGCTGAACTTTATAACCCTAGGATGAAGCAGTCCTTTGGTGATTTCCTGGCCTGTGTACATTGTCTAGAATGTTGAAAGGTATCTTACTTCATTCATTGACAGAAAGAGATTTATGGCTAAAAGTTGTCATGTTTTGGCCATGTTCTTTTCTCTTTGGCCCCATCCACTGCTTAGAATGCACCCCGTAGCCTAGACGCCCTTCATATTAAATTCAGCCCTTGGGCTGTACATTCTATATTCTTGAGGTAATTTAATTGATACCTTGTCTGTCCTTTGAAAACGCACTTGAAACAGCTAATAATATAGGTTAAAATGGAATGTTAATTACTATGTAATGTAAAAGTATATAAATTAAAGCACAGATAAACACAATGGCATAAACCAGTGGGTCTTAACCTTGGGTTATTCAGGTGTTTTTGGACTGCAACTCCCAGAAGCCTTCACCACCAGCTGTGCTGGCTGGGGTTTCTGGGAGTTGCAGTTCAAAAACACCTGAGTAACCCAAGGTTAAGAACCACTGGCATAAACAATATGAAAGACTTTGCTAGCATCAAACAGATTAAGCCTGTCTTCAACATCTGGCTAGCAAATAATCTGTTTATTTACTTCCTTTATTTGTTTGCTGTCTTTCTTGCAGTGAAGAGACTCAAGCCATATACAGAAGTTATATACATACAGTATATATAGTATACAATCCCAATGCATTAAGTCATCATATTAATACATTAAGACATTGTGTTAATACACTAATACATCATATTAATACATTACAATATAATTAAATCTAAGCACTGCTGGAAACATCACTAACTAAAGCAAATTAAGACCAATTTAAAGCAAATAATGAGAAATATGCTGTCCAAGACCTTCTGAATAAAAAAGTGCATTTGTGTCATGGCAGCCATTGGGAGTCAGCCTTCTTTCCCATGGCAAGGAGTTCCAGAGTCTATAAAGGGCATTCTGTAACCTATCCTCAAAGCTGGTATTGTTTTGTCAAAGTTTGCTCCTTATATACTGTCCTGTAGTGCTTAAAGCACTCTCTGGGCAGTTTACAATTTACGAATGCAGGCTACACATTGCCCTCAACCCCACACTGTCAACACCATGGAATTTTAGTTCCACCTCTTCTCTGAAACATTCCTGCTGTGCTTTTGTGACATTACCAAGATCCATCTATATCCCAGTGTGGGTGCATGACATGAAAATCTAGGTGATGTGATTTTGTTGACCTGGTAAACCCTGCTTGGCCATGCTGGCTGTGGGATTCTAGGATGGGCAGAGGAAGGGAAGGGAAGGGAAGGGAAGGGAAGGGAAGGGGAAGGAAGGAAGGAAGGAAGGAAGGAAGGAAGGAAGGAAGGAAGGAAGGAAAGAAAGAAAGAAAGAAAGAAAGAAAGAAAGAAAGAAAGAAAAACCCACTCAATTTCTAAGCTCTGTGAGACAGACTAGAGAGGTCTTTAGCTGGCCATGCCAACGAGGGTGTTCTTACTCTCTTTTATGCCCCACTCATGCAGGATTTGCCCTTCGGCCCCTGAAAATAATGTAACTCAAGAGGAAGAATAGGAGGGAGGAATTCCTTTTGATCTGCTGCTGAGGCAGGTAATAATTGCAGCTAGATGCAAACAAACCTGCCCATTCAGGGCCATCTCTGTCTGATGAATGGTATTTCGTGGGAGGAACAATGGCACAGCTTGTGCACTGATCAAGGACGGGAAAAGGATATCGCTGAATGCTTAATATTGTTCCTGATCTCCAGAATTGACAAGGGAAGGGACTGAACAGGCTCACATGCTCAGTTGTTGTTGTTGTTAAATATTAAAATATTAAATGTTAAAATAGCCATCTCCTGCACCTGTTTTCTTTCTCTCTCTCCCCCCCCCCTATTTTTAGAAGAGTCCAGATTCACCTTCCCAAATGTAGAGCAATGAATATATAACAGAAAAGGTTGGGAGGGTGGGAAGCATCCTGACCCATATACAGATGCAGAGTTGTTGCTAATTTTTATATTCCCCATCTTCCAACAAGAAAAAGAGAGGGCAGAATGCAGAGTGAACTTCCCACGGGAAGAGGGGGGAAAAAAAGATATAAAAAGAAAGCTGATAACTGAGCATTACATCAACAGCCCATTAAAATCGGGAATTACAACAAACCAGGTCATGGGTTTAAAAAGTTCACCATTTATCACCAGAAAGCTCAAACTGTCATTTTAAGGCACCCCCAAAGGTTATTCTATAAAGCCTTACATGTGTTAAAGGGACGCCTATTATTAAACTCCCATTTCACATAAGTAGTAAATGCTGTCACATTTCATAGAATTTATCCCTCTGTGATTCTAACCTTCCCATCCTAGTTTGATTGAGATTAGCTTCCCCATTAAATTTATTGACCAAGCAATCCCACCAATGATCAATTGGTATTTAAAATGGATATGCACTGCACTGTTATACTTTTAAATTAGAGCTTTAATATTTGGACTTTAAGTGGTATCTAAAGAATTCTTGGTTTTCTAGTTGGGGGACAGAAATGCCTTGCAAGGGACCTACTGTGTATGCCCCTGAACCTACAGCTGAATCCCTCTATTGGGAAAATGTCAAGGTATTAATAAAATGAAGAACAGAAATCCTGAATACCTCCTGAAACTACAAATGGAGAGAAATGGAAAGAAACCAATTTTTAAAAAAGTAAAGCATGCTTCTTAAATACCACCCCATAGTGCTTAAAGCAATCTTTGGACAGTTTGTAATTTAATTGTGCAGACTACACATTACTTCCCCCCCTCCATGAGCTTGGTATTCAATTTACCAACCTTGGAAGGCTGGAAGGCTGAGTGAACCTTGAACTGGCTACTTGTTTTGGCTGCAGTCCAGCAGTTTAACCACTGCATCACCAGGCTCCTACTCTCTCTCTCTCTCTCTCTCTCTCTGTTAGAAGAGTCCACTCCACTTATTTTTAAAAGTAAAGGGTTGATTTAATTTAAATGTTATGCCCCTTTTATCCATACAACAACCTATTGAAGTAGGCGAGGACACAAGAGAGTGACGGCCCCAAGGTCGCCTAACGTGCTCCATGACCAGCGCTGTACCAGTAAATTTATTTAGATACTTTTGTCCTTTGTACACCGGAATGGCAAATAACCTGATTCGATAAAAGCAATACTGAGAAACAGCAGTAATAACAGTGTCACAAATACAGATTTTAAAATTGCAAATAATATACATTTTCAGAAAAGAGCAACATCTGAAAGCCTGCCAAAACAGCCCTGTCTTAGATCCCCTCCTAAATCATAGAGACATCATATTTCATGTGTTGTGTTCTGTGCTGTAAAGTCAGAACTGATTTATAGCGACCCTAAGGGGGCTTTCAAAGTAAGTGAGATATTTAAGGGGTGGTTTTTACCAGTTCCACTCTTCCAAGTGAGCTTCTATGGCTGAGTAGGAACTTGAACCCAGACCCTCGGAGTCCTAGTCTGTCACTCTTATCCACCAAACAACATTGGGCATCCATATTTCACAGGGGTCCTGAGAGACCGTTCCAGCCCATGGGGCAGCAACACAAGAAAATCCTTTCCTCTCCAAGCTGAATAACTTTTGCAGTTGATGCTTTTAAAAGGGCAGATAACTCAAACACTGCAGGGGATTAAACAGATAGAGGCAATCCAGTACGTAATAACCAACACATTGAGTTAAGCCCACAAAACCACTGGCAGCCAATGTAATTGACAGGTATCATATGATTATGGTAGGAGACTCTTGGCCATAGGCTAGCTGTGGCGCACTGTAGAAGCTTTCATGTTCTCTTCAATTCCCTACGTAAAGGGAATTACAAAAGATTACTTTCAGGGCTACAGAGGCATGGATCAGCCTGACCACATCTGCCCTCTCGAAGTGAGGAGAAAATCTGTGGACAAGGGACAGATGCTAAAATTTTGCCCTGGCCAGAGTCCTCATCCATTTCTCCAGGAGGAGCATGTATGTTCTCATAAAGTATACATGTTCCTCCAGACATACAGCATAATCCCCAAATGTAAGCAAGGAATGGGGATACCAGTGATAGAGCACTTACTGATGATTGTTGTGGGTTTTTCGGGCTCTTTGGCCATGTTCTGAAGGTTGTTCTTCCTAACGTTTTGCCAATCTCTGTGGCCGGCATCTTCAGGTTGCTGTCCTCTGAAGATGCTGGCCACAGAGACTGGCGAAACCTTAGGAAGAACAACCTTCAGAACACGGCCAAAGAGCCCGAAAACCCCACAACAACGATCAGATCCAGGCCATGAAAGCCTTCAAGAATACAGAGCATCTACTGTCCATACAGAATATTTCAGGTCCTAGATCCAGCATCTCCAGGTAAGAGAGGAAAAACGCCTCCCTAAAAGAGTGGACAGTTGCTCCCAGACAGGGTTGACTCAAGATAAAACAGCTTTCTGAGTTTCTAAAGACGGAATGAAAGATTTTAGAGCATTCCAGAGCTTCTCACTTTTATTGTGGATGACATTGTATCCTCTTTCATGAGGACAATATTTCAACATGTCAACTGGAGATGTATGTAATCCTGCTTTGGTTTGGCTGCAAACACAAAAAAAGATAAAACATATCTGAGATGGTGAAGATTTTGAGGGGGGGTGGTTTCAAAGAAATTTTGTAGATTTTCAACATTTGTGTGTGTGTTTGAAAAAAACAGCACAATCAAAAGTAGAACATGCATCTCTTGGCACATTATCAACGTACACACCAAGTATTTGCCTTTTTGCCTGGACTAGCAGAAGGAGGATTTTGAGAGTCCCCTGGACTGCAAGGAGAACAAACCTATCCATTCTGAAGGAAATCAACCCTGAGTGCTCACTGGAAGGACAGATCCTGAAGCTGAGGCTCCAACACTTTGGCCATCTCATGAGAAGAGAAGACTCCCTGGAAAAGACCCTGATGTTGGGAAAGAGTGAGGGCAAGAGGAGAAGGGGATGACAGAGGACACGATGGGTGGACAGGGTCATCGAAGTGACAAACATGAATTTGACACAACTCCGGGAAGCAGTGGAAGACAGGAGGGCCTGGTGTGCTCTGCTCCATGGGGTCACGAAGAGTCGGACACAACTAAACGATGAGTGGAAGTATTAGCATTGGGTGAATCGTTTTTGTCTTCTGCAATACTAGAAAGTGCAATACCTCTTAATGTGCTGCATGGACTGGTAACACTAGTAGCCATGAATGGTTTGCTCATCTCTTTATAGTCAATCAGCTTATCTTTTTCTTTTTGCTAGTGGGTGCTCAGCTTTGCAAAGTTGTCAGAGAAATGGCTCTCACTTTGCCATGAGGCATTTTAGACGAAATAAAGAAATAAGGATCTGAAGGGAAGGGCTTCCCATCCCATTCCCACACTGGAGATGAGAAGACTAAGGGAGGCTGGAAAGATCTTGACTGCTTCTATTGCCACGTTGAAATGGCCCATCGCTACCTAAAGTGGGACCATGGAGAGATTTCTTCTATATCCCTGTGGCAAGAAATTCCTGGATGCATAGGTCATATTTTTGTTTCCTTTGGTGAATCATAGAATACTTAAGTTGGAAGAGGTCCATAAGGCCATTGCGTCCAACCCCCCCTGCTCAGTGCAAGAATTCAAATCAAAGCAGATCTGACAGAGGGTTGTCCAACTTTCCTTTTAATGCCTCCAGTGCCAGAGCGCTCCCCACCCCCTGGGGTAATTGAATCCATTGTTGTACTGCTCTAGCAGTTAAGACATTTTTTTTCCTGATAACCAGCCTAAATCTGGCTTCCTCTCACTTGAGCCCATTATTACACTCTGGGATGATCGAGAACAAATCCTGTCCCTCTTCTCTGTGACTAACTTTCAAGTATTAGAAAAGTGTTATCAGATTCCCCCCCCCCTCAGTCTTCTTTTCTCAAAGCTGAACATGCCCAGTTCTTTCAGTCTTTCCTCGTAAGGCTTGGTTTCCAGCCCCCTGATCATCCTTCTTGTATTGGAGCCTCAGCTTCAGGATTTGTCCTTCTAGTGAGCAGTCAGGGTTGATTTCCTTCAAAATGGATAGGTTTGTTCTCCTTGCAGTCCAGGGGACTCTCAAGAGCCTCCTCCAGTACCACAATACAAAAGCATCAATTCTTCGGCAGTCAGCCTTCTTTATGGTCCAGCTCTCACTTCCATACATCGCTACTGGAAAAACCATAGCTTTGACTCTGAGGCCTAACCGTGCCAAATAGAGGGGGACTAGTACCTCACAGGATTCGGAGAGTATACATCTGCTAATGCATAGTCAAGTCAAGTCATACATGGCAAGGATTATACCTATCATACCTCCTGTCAGTCTTCCTTCAGTGAAGATGATGCAGTATTTCCTGCTCACATCCAATGATTAAAAGGCAGAACAACAGGGCCCTTCCCCATAGGCTGCCTCCCCAGTTAGGCCCATTCCTTGCATCCATCTATTCATCTGTTTTTATGCTCTTTCTCGATCGTGTGCACACATGGACACACATACACACACACACACACACACACACAGCCTTTGCTATGTCACTGTCTTCACGGTCTGATGAGCATCTCATTCTAAAAAGTGAGAGTGAGCGATATCCAGCTATCAGGAGACCATCTCCTGTCATTAGCTCCCATTGACAAAACATCCACTCCCCATCCCGGCCTATTAGTCAGCAATCAGCTGAGCTCAGCAAATTGGGCTCCGAACATGCCTCCCACTTGACAGGAAGCTGTGGCGAAAAATGCTGTGCATGTCACCACCAGGACATCCTTGATATGTGCTATTTTAAGAATGAGATGCAATTACCGGACTCTGGACTCCGTGCAGTTGCTAGATGCCACACGGAGATATGGGACAATCAACCGTAAAAGTACTGACCGCATGGCCTGTACGAAATGATGGCAGAAGCAGGAATAGGAATAGGGTATGAACAGTGAAATTGGCTACCCTGTTTCCCTGAAAATAAGAACTAACCTGAAAATAAGCCCTAGTAGGATTTTTCAGCATGCTCGTAATATAAGCCCTAAAGGTAAAGGTAAAGGTTCCCCTTGACAATTTTTGTCCAGTCGTGTTCGACTCTAGGGGGCGGTGCTCATCCCAGTTTCCAAGCCATAGAGCCAGCGTTTTGTCCGAAGACAATCTTCCGTGGTCACGTGGCCAGTGCGACTTAGACACGGAACGCTGTTACCTTCCCACCAAAGTGGTCCCTATTTATCTACTTGCATTTGCATGCTTTCGAACCGCTAGGTTGGTGGGAGCTGGGACAAAGCAACGGGACCTCACTCCGTCGCATGGATTGGATCTTACGACTGCTTGGTCTTCTGACCCTGCAGCACAGGCTTCTGCGGTTTAGCCCGCAGCGCCACCACGTCCCTAATATAAGCCCTACCTCCCCCAAAATAAGCCCCAGTTGAGTGAAATCCTGCCCTCCACCCTTGTGCAGCAACCCAAAGAAGATGACATGACTGTATTTGAATAAATGCAGATTGTTGTACATGAAAACAACAAAACATCCCTTAAAATTAAGCCCTAATGCATTTTGGAGCAAAAATTAATATAAGACCCTGTCTTATTTTTGGGGAAACGCAATAGTTTCATTTTCTCCTGTTTTGGAGTTTTTTAAAACCTCAAGTTCTTTTCCTCCCAAAGAGGAATAAATTTGTGTATAGAAAAAACAGAGGTAAAACCTTCAGATGGACAGAAAACCATCTTCCTGTTCCAGGAGAGAAATGCACATATTGGCAAGTTCGTATCAGAGATAAGCAGGACAAAACCTTCAGCCGTTTGTCTTGGCCAAGACTGTATGAATTGCAGCTGCTTCCAGCGTGGAGAGAGAAGCGTGGCAACCACTTGACTTACTACAACGCTATTAAAAAGATGAGGCCTCTTAGCAAAAGGAAAACAAGTGGCAGCCTTAATTCAATGCCACAAACATGATTGAATACACAGGGATTCAAACCCAGGCTTTTAAAAGCTAAGTGCTCATTGCTTTCTGCCTGGAAAAACAAATCTCGTCCTGCTCTTATGGCCCTGCTAATGTCACCCGCAACACGAGGAGCACTTTTACTTATTCATCTGCTAATGTGATCTATGCTATCCTTTGCCAGCAGCAGGCCTCTGAGTTCACCATACGGGGAACATGACGCTCCTACACCAAAGAATAAAAGGATACCAGCATGACTTCGAAAAGAACCATGCGCTTTCGGAACACTTCACCCTACCCAGATGCTGTTGGAACAGCACTCAAGGCAGCTGTTGTGGAGCAAGGAAAAGAGGAAGGAAGAGGCGAAAGAGCAGCGACTGAAATGGGCTACATTCACAGATTCCAGTATGCACCCAAATGATTAAATAAGGACCAAGGATTCTTAGTGCTCTCTCAAGATTGTATTATTCATAAAACTGACTAAGCTGGAGTGTACGGGCCTTACAGGGATTAGGAGCCCATCAATTTTTTTATTTTCTATTTTTAGCTGAGGTGCCCTAGGGTTCCAGTGGTCAAGGACACTTTGCATTCTGTACATACATAATATTGATCTAATTCAAAGCTGCTTATTTCAAAGTGTCTGCCCAATTTATATACATCTACATCTACATCTATACCTACCTACCTACCTACCTACCTACCTACCTACCTACCTACCTACCTACCTACCTACCTACCTACCTACCTACCTACCTACCTACCTACCTACCTACCTACCTACCTACCTACCTACCTACCTACCTATAGATATACACTCATAAGTATACTATATTTATTTATTTATTTACATACATTACTTTAATGTCATATTGCTTACTGGTTCCTTTTCTTTGTCCATATCTCTACCAGTACAGCATTCAGGTCCTTACAATCTTCATGGGTTTTATTTTTCCTCCTCCCTCCTCCTCCCTTATTCCTTTCGTGCTGTAGCTTAAATTTGCATTGCGAGCCAGAGCACAGGAGCTGTCACGCTCCCTGTTTATTCAGCTGAAAGGCAGATCTAAATGCTATTTTAAAAATGAACAACTCTCGTCTTGCCACACTTTCTACCTGTCTCGAAATGGAGGCATGTTTGGTCCTTTGACATCCGTGGCAGCCCTCTTGTTTGCAAGTGAGTTTACTTTGGGAAATCTAATCATCTTTTCAGAGCTAATCCTTCTAACAAACCCTGCCAAATCCCTTTATCTGGTGGTTTATTAATATTAGCGCCTCTTGAGCAGAAGTGAATAAAACTTTTGTTTCACATCTGCCTTTTGTTCCTTGCTTCCCCGCTCTCCTCATTGTTCTTAATAGGCACAATTCAATTAAGGAAAGAACGTCTGCCCAATTTATATATATATCTTTAGCACGTCCCTCCCTTCTCTGGGTTCCTGCTGTTCCCTCCACAGCCAACGATGCTCAAGTGTGGAAATTAACTCAGCTTTCGTCAGTCATGCAGAAGAAACCAAAAACACAGCATGGAATGAGAGGCATGATGCCTGGCCTGAGAATTAAAGCAGATACCCAAACGCTGAATGAGGCACAAAATTGACCATATAATCCCACCACGACCTCCTCACCCTTCTTCAGATGTCTTTTTTCACAGATCAGAATTCAGACAATTCTATTTTGGGGGGAACAGAAAAGTGTACTGCTTACGTATTGCCCCATAGTGCTTAAAGCTCTCTCTGGATGTTTCAAAATTTAGTGATGCAGGCTACACATTGCTCCCCCAATGAGCTGGGTACTCAGTTTACTGACCTCAGAAGGATGGAAGGTGGAGTGAACCTTGAGTTGGCCACCTAATCTCATTGGGATGGATCTCAAGTTGTGAGTGGAGTCTTCGTGGCAGTGCTGCAGTTTAACCACTTACCACAAAGCTCGTATAACCCCCAGAACCCCCAGGAAGCATGTGATTTTGAAATAACACAGAGACACTCCAAAAAGGAGGGAAAGTTTCAAACCCTGTCACAGACACACACATAGCCTTATTCTGACTGCTCAAAATATCGCTCACCTCTCATTGTTTCCTGCTTTATGACTGCCCGCATTGTCCTTGGTATTTTATTGTAATCTTTTGGAGGCCAAAACATAAGAAGTTATGCTTTCTCAGTGGTGGCCCCGTCTCTGTGGAACTTCCAACAGAAGTGTGACGAGCTCCTTCCCTCCAAATCTTTAAGAAACTAGGTGAAACCTGAACTTTTGAAAGAGGCTTTTGATTAACGTTGTCCTGGAATGTTAAGTTGTTTAAGGGTTTATTTTTATTTAAGCTCAGGTTTGCTTGTGGCAGGGGGACTATTTGTTGATATAAATTGTGCATTTGTGTTGTATTGTGTATAACTAGACTGTTATAAATGGCCCAGAGTGTGCTATGCACTGTGGGGTGGTATAAAAGAGGAAGGAAGGAAGGAAGGAAGGAAGGAAGGAAGGAAGGAAGGAAGGAAGGAAGGAAGGAAGGAAGGAAGGAAGGAAGGAAGGAAGGAAGGAAGATTTCCACCCATAATGGCCCATCAGCTCTATCCTTGGCTGTGCTGGGAAGGCTGATGGCCATTGCAGTCTAACAACATCTGTGGGACAAAGCACAAATTTCCCCATCTGTCTTTTACCTATTTCTTTTAATCTCAGCAAGATGTTAAGAATCTGAGTGAGAACCAGTGTCTGTCTTTTTGAAAATGACTACAGGTCCCAGAATCCTTGACAAAGATGTTCAGGAATCAGTCTGGGTGAGAAATTCAGCACGCTGTAGTCAAAAAAGTAACCTCTCCCCCCCCACACCCCCAGCAAACAGGGATGAGGCAGAACTTGAGATGGGCATGAATCACAGTTCAGTGGTTTGGCTCAGTTTGGTGTGGCGCCCACACAGGTGTTCTGTGGGCCCTGCACACTTCCCTCTCCCAAGTCCTCTGCAAACTCACCCATTCCCCAGGCAAAGCACGCTTCCCTCCCTGGCTCCTCAGCATGACTGCCCCCTCACCAATCGCAGTGCGTGCTTCACTCCTCCACCTTCCCTGCTGAGTGGGTGGCTGCTGGAGGAGGCAGAGGAGGAAGTGTGTGCTGCGATCAGTAGTGAGCTATTTGCGCTGTTGAGCCGCGGGAGGGAGTGTGCGTCACCTGGTGAATGGGCAAACATGCAGAAGAGGAGGGAGAGGGAAGTGCACAGTACCTGTGGAACATCTGCGCAGGTGTCCCACTGAACTGGGACAAACTGGAACTGCCATTTGTGCCCATCTCTAGGCAGAAACTGTTGCTTCTGTCTGCTACCTGTGCTGAAGGGCCCATTGCTTTGCCTTAAAAAGCCGCTGAGGTGATGCTTGGAGAGAGGTAGCTGGTGCAGTGAACATCTCTCTCTTTCTCTCTCTCTTGTTCTCTCTCACTCTCTGTGTGTGTCAGCGCGTGTGTGCATGTGTGTAAAAAGGAGTGCAGATTACAAAGTCGTCATCCTTGTGCTTGTCATTCTTTCCAAGCTGATCGCTACCTACAGAGGTGGTTCGGAGGGCCCTGAGGGAGAAGATGCAGCAGCGGCAACCGCAACAGGACGTGGTGGAAGAGCAGTTCGTGGCGGCAGCTCTGTCTAGGATGGGATCAACCATCTGCCGAGGATAGCACCAAGGTCACCAGCCCTGCCAACATGTGCCCAAAGCCTTTCTTCAGAATAAGACCCATTGGGCTGTGTGGGGCTTGCTTCTGAGTAGAGATGGGCACGAATCATAAAAATGGCAATTCGTTTTGATTCATGATTCGTCAAGGCTGATGAATCATGAATAATGAATTTACAATTTTTTGGACAAATTGCTGAATTGATTCATCGCTTCGTTTTCCCCTTTAAAACCCTAAAAAATGCCCCCCCAAGTGCCTAGAGACAACAAAACCAAAGAGACGCTTCCCCAACTCTCCTCTACATGCCTTGCAAGTTTGGTGAAGATTGAGTTTCAGACATCCATGATATATACCCACAAAGTGGGTCTTTTAGCAGCTGGGTTGGGCACCGAAGATAAGGCCAGCCACATGTGCTGCACAACATACAGTGAGTGGTCCAGTGGGTTCTGGGGGTGAGCGTTAATCAGGCTGTACAAGTACGAAGCCCCTACCTCTAATTCGGACAATGAATTTGCGGTTTTTGATGAATTTTGCAGTTTGTTTTTAAATTTGTTTCCACCTCTACTTCTGAGGAAACATTGCCTAACTGGATCAGGTCCTGAGAAAAGGAAGAAAAGGAAAACAAAGTAACCCATAAATCCACCCCACAAACCAAATGTTGAACTAACAAATATAATTCCACCTGCAAATAGCTAAATGACCTAACGAAAACCTAACGAAATCCATAATTTATGGACTAACTCAAAGAGGGTGGTCTTAAATGCTTCTTTAAAGAGGAATGTCTTCAACATCTTCTTGAAGGTTGGGAGGGAAGATCTTGCTGCACTTCTCACGAAATGAGAAGGCTGATAGTTTATCTGATCACAAATAATTAGTATAGTAAAAAGTCTTAAAGAGAGAAGTTAAAGAATTCAGCCAGATGCGCACAAGGATGTCTGCCAGCAGTGTTCCTGATGGGTGACTAGTAGAAGAGTTCTGGAACATGGAGGACTTCCTTTTATTAAACTTACAAGCTCACAGATAGTTGACTTTATACAGATTATTGACAGAGTTCAGCTAGGACAATGGTTACATAATGCCATTAGGATCGGCCCCAAAAAAGCCTTTGAAGTTAGCTCCCTATCACTATGAGAAGGAGGAAGAATGGGTAGCCACACCTCTCAGAAGGAGCCGCATCTTGCTAGGAGAGCATGTCCTCACTACAACAACAATGTGGACTAGAAACCTTGGGGAGGGCACCCCCACAGTGCACTTCTAGCGGGGGGGTCCATACTAGAAGCCCCAGTTTCTAGTAACGTGGCCAGCTCCAGAAAGTGCATTTCTCCAATAAACCCAAGCTTTCCTATTTTCTTAGAAAAAAGGGTGGGTGTGATTCCTTTACAAAGGGAAGCATACTCAGGCAATCATCCTGAGTTTCATAGGGCTGAATTTAATTTATGGTGCAGTGGTTAAACTGCAGTACTGGGTTCAATCCCAGGTAGCTGGCTTGAGGTTCACTCAGCTTTCCATTCTTCTGAGGTTGGAATGAGTACCCAGCTTGGGGGGAGGCGGCAGTGTGTAGCCTGCATCATTAAATTGTAAACCACCCAGAGAGTGCTTTAAGTGTTATGGGGTGGTATAGAAGCAGTACACTTTGCTTTAATTTTGCTCCTGCCCCTTGGCATGCTTACTGTCCAGCAGGAAGACTTTTTCTCAGCAACAATGTACCACAATGATGAGCTATCCGTACTTCAATGCAAAGTACTCCGAGCTAGTTATGACCTACAAGCTGTACAAAATATCTGCTCCCACTAGAGATGAAAACGGCTAGAAGTGTTTTGTTGATTTGGATCAATAATAGTGACCTGGATTTTGGAACTCTCTTTGGGAGTGCGGCTGGCAGAGTATTGCCGTGCTGAGCACCTGCACAATAAAATCTACCACAACATGAATGCATTGACCTAACCATCTAAATTCTCTCCACATTGCAAGGAACGCTTGGAGAATTAGATGTTGGACAACAGCTCCCATCTGCTAAGTATACTTTGGTTTGGATTCCTGCATTAAGGGTTGGTCTCTATGGCCTTATAGGCTGCATCATCCTCATCTTCATCATGTGCCACCAAGTCACTTCTGACTTATGGCAACCCTTTTGGGGGTTTCTAAGTAGAGAATGCTCAGAAGTGGTTTCCCAGTCCCTTCCTCTAGGGGGTGCCCTGGGACTGCACAGCTGGCCCAAGGTAGCACAGGCTGGCTCTGCTCCCAGGAGGCGCTCCCAACCTCTGGCTTCACAACCGGATCCCTAAACCTCCGAACTATCCAGCCAGCTTCTAGGCCCCTTAGAACTCCATTACAGTGGTGCCTCGCTAGACGATGATAGTCCGTTCCACTGAAATCGCTGTTTAGCGAAATCATTGTCTAGCGAAAAGCATTTCCCCATTGGAATGCACTGAAACCTGTTTAATGCGTTCCAATGGGGAAGAATCGTCGTTGTCTAGCGAAGATCGGCCATAGGAAAGCCGCTTTGCGAACCGCCGGTCAGCTGTTTAAATCGCTGTCTTGCGAAGCTTAGGTCCCGAAAACACCTGTTTTGCAAGCACGGAGGGAGCTGTCAAAATCATCGTCTAGCAAAAATCGGTTTGCGAAGCAGGGACCAAACATTGTCCAGCGAAATTCCCCCATAGGAATCACTGTTTTGTGAATCGCTATAGCGATCGCAAAAAGCCAATGTCTAGCAAAAAAACTGTCATGCGGGGTAACTGTCTAGCGAGGCACCACTGTATACTGTGATCTCTCCCAAACAGGGCTTTTATAGTCCCTCTGTGACAATTTACTAGACTTCACTGGGTGTCAGCCTTCCAGCTTGGGGGAACTTCTTGACTGAACGCTTCTGTCTTGGTTTCCTTCCAACCCCAGAACCAAGACCTCTTGCTCTATAGTCCTATCAGGAGAACAGGCTGTTTGTGGAGATACCTTGTCAACTCGATTCCATCGAAAGAAACGGCGGCTTTTCCAACTGTCACAAGGCATTTGTGTGTGATGCTGAGCTACATGCGTGGGTTTCCACCTTGCTTGGGATTCCAGTCTTAAAACGTCGCCTTGGTGGCTACGACAGGCTCGGTGACAATGCCCGGCAGGAACTTGGAGCTTCCCGCCCATCATTCACAAACCCCCTTCTGCTCTCTGCCCCCCAAAGAGTGGGAGGCGGTGGTGGCGTTTGCTTGTCTTCCATGGCATGGAGGGAAATCAATAATTGAAATGCTAACTCCGTTGCCACTGAAGCATATTGTGCCTCCGAAGCCAAGGCAGTGGCTTACTGCAAAATGTCAGCAGTGTCCAGATGAATAAACCTGATGGCTGAGGTAGATAGAGCTGGACAGAAGAGTGCAGATAGAGAAAAGACACGCACACAAACACACACACACACACACACACACACATACGGAAAGGGAAGCAGGGGAGGGGCCCAAACAGACAGAGGCAGAATCTATTCAGAACAACGTCGCATAACGAGAGCCCGCCAGGTTGATCGTAGATGTTTACGGAATAAATACTTCCTCTTGAAGCTAAGTCGTGAATCACAACATTAATCATGAATCCATGTTTATTTGCTCATGTTAAGGCGATTCATCTAACTCTCAGCATGTATGGTGGAGCCCTAGTGAAAGGTACGGATCCAAGCACGCATCTTGGATAAGGAGCAGAAATGGATACAAGCACCGGTTTTTGGGAAGGTATGCAAAAATGAAATTAACTAGGAGTGTTTCATCAGTTTTCAGGATGGAGCAAAGAGCCTCTGTGGACCACCTGACCTTTTTCTCTCTGCTGGATCTTCTTTAAAAAAAAAAAAGCTATATTTCTGTTTTTCTGATTCCCTCCAGCTTTGATTTCATGTAGGAGGAAGGAAGGGGGAGAGTGAGCAGAAAGGCAGGTGAGCAAACATGCATCTCACAGCCTCTTTCACCACCAAATATTTTCAATATTTTTTATTTCTTTCAAAGGGGAATAGAGCTAGATCAATATTACAGATAGAAAGGTTTCCCTACAGCCTGGAACCCATGATCCTGGCATCCATTACTTGACAAACCCCACAGACACAAATTATATTGACAAAGGTATTCACATGTGCTGGAACAATTCAAAATAAATCAATTTCACAATAAACAACCCTCTCACAACCGAGTAAAATACCTAAATTTCCTACCAAAAAAAACCCACAGACATTTCTCGGGCAAAAAAAAAAATCCATGCTTCTCTGTGCATTGTGTGCTCAGAATTTTTCAAATCAATTTCAAACATCCTAAATATGATTCAAAAACATTTTTTTATAAAAAAAATGTGTAACCATGTCCTGAGATCCTGGAACTGAGAAAAATTCAAGCGAAAGGTTCCCTGGAAACTCCAACCACAGAGGTAACCAGGAGCTAAGATCAGCCTGCCCTATATATTCTCTTGTAGATACAGCTCAGGGCATTCCATACTGCCATAGGGAAAGGTGAAATACTTTTGTTATGGGCTAGGTACCCTTCTGGGGTTGTCAGTCAGTCTTCTTTCTCTTTCCCCCTCTCTTCACTTATTTTATTAAACTTTATTGCAATACTATTATTCCCCTGCAGCTGCTGTGACAGTCATTTCTCAGAACGGAAAGGTGAAGCGGAAGACTTGTGTCAGTGTTTAGATCATCTTTTGTTTTCTGAAACAGCCTTCTTTTATTTTTTTCCCTAATTCTGCTTGATTTATTAAATCTTCCTGAAATTTTATTATACAACATGGATTTGAGGGAATGATAATGGAAGGATGATTCCATGCAGGCTTTGATCAGATAAGTCACAAAAATAGAGCATTAGGGCCTGTCTTTCCTAATCTCATTTCGGTCATTCATTCGTTCATTCCATCGTTTGTCCATCCCTCCATCCCTCCCCCCTCCTTTCCTTCCTTCCTTCCTTCCTTCCTTCCTTCCTTCCTTCCTTCCTTCCTTCCTTCCTTCTCCAAAATGTATGAGATTGCATGCCCCCCTTCCCCAGTCATGTATCTAATTAGAGATGCACACAAATTTGCCAGTTTGACAGTTCATGCCAGTTCGTCCTTTGGAGGAATAGATGTTTGGTGGTTTCCAGTCCTGCCTTTTCCTTGAAGCACCCACTAGAGGCAATGACTTGGCTTCCCTGCCCCACTTCCTCTGGACACTGCCTATAAGTAAGCCCCTCCTTGGAGAAGGTGGAGCTGGGAACTGCAGAACACCTGTTCATCCAAAGGACGAACCAGCATGACCCACCAAACCAGCAGTTTGTGCCCATCTCTGTCTCTAATGTCATGGACTCTGGACAGAGTCCACATTGCCGACAGAGATCCGCCTAGACAAAGCTATGGTTTTTCCAGTCGTGATGTATGGAAGTGAGAGCTGGACCATAAAGAAGGCTGACCACCAAAGAATTGATGCTTTTGAATTGTGGTGCTGGAGGAGACTCTTGAGAGTCCTCTGGACTGCAAGGAGAACAAACCTATCCATTCTGAAAGAAATCAACCCTGAGTGCTCACTGGAAGGACAGATCCTGAAGCAGAGGCTCCAATACTTTGGCCATCTCATGAGAAGAGAAGACTTACTGGAAAAGCCCCTGATGTTGGGAAAGAGTGAGGGCAAGAGGAGAAGGGGAACGACAGAGGAGGAAATGGGTGGACAGTGTCATCAAAGTGACCAACTTGAATTTGACTCAACTCCGGGAGGCAGTGGAAGACAGGAGGGCCTGGCGTGCTCTGGTCCATGCGGGTATCGAAGAGTCAGACACGAATTAACAATTAACAACACTGGACAAAGTGGGTCAGAAAGTCTCCTACAGGGCACATAATAGGGCAGTGCTGGTCTGTATATCCAACAATCTGGCACAGAGCAGATCAGGACCTTCCACATGAGTCTAATAAACCTTCTTGATAAAAGAAACACCTTTACATGTACATTTATTTTGTTATTCTTTTTCTTACAAGTATCTGTCACTTTTCCACCTGCCAGAAAATAACCGTAATGATCGTTGTTGTTCAACAAAACAAGAGAAGACAAGTCATGCTGTCCTTGTACACAATCTGAAAACAAGGGGATCTAAAATAAGTATCTCTCACCCTGGTTTTCAGATATCGTTGCCGCTGCTGCTGTTCTTGTTTCCTGGAAGGAAAAAAATGTAATAAACACTTTCAATAACAATGGTTTCTATAGTTATTCCTGATGGTGGTTTTATCATTATTATTAATGTTTGTTTATCATTTCTCTGTCCCCAGGGCTCCCAACGAGCTGCACACAAAAATAGATAGAGCATTCTTTAAAAACAGATTAATGCTAATTACAAAAGCCAATTTTAGAAGGCCAGAGAAAAAGAGACAGAAAAGGGTTGAGAGGGGGGAAATCCAGGCTTTCTGTGCTGAATTAGGCACTAAGGAATGAAAGGTAACCAGCCAAAGGGAGGCACCGTGTATGTCCGAGTTTTCTATCTTCTCCAATGTGTGACCTTAGATATCCAAAGTTTTTCCCGAAGGGCAAGAAAGACAAAAAAAAGCCTCAAGGAGGAATAAATGATTGTCTCTGAACATAAGCAGAGGGCAAACTCCAGCAGAACACAAAGCTGGATTATTTCAGAGTTCTTGCTTTTATCCTATTTCTCTCTTTTTTTTGTAAAATTCAAAGTACGGTTAACATTGCAAAGAGGGTGCTTCAAATACATGCAGAGTGCCACTCTCAGCACAGGTTGTAGCATCGGCATACCTTTGGCTCCCCTGGTCTAATTGGACTGAAATTCTCATCAGTGTCTCCCCACTAATTGCTCTGGCTAAGCCTCTCTCCACCTTCGCATTCCCATGTGTATCCATCAAGTGTGTCTCCTTCCACTCTAGTTATCTCTTTCCCAAATTATGACGTGTCAAACACTCAGGGAGGGTGGCAAGTCTCCGGGTCCAAGTCTGAGTCTGAGTCTTTGGTAGCAAGTCCCAAGTCCCAAATCCAAGTCCCTATTAAAAACAAAGCTTTTTCTCTCTCCAGAAAAAAGGGAGAGGGTGGGTGGGTTCCAAGTCATGACTCCAGTCCAAGTCACTGGAAAAAAAAAACCAAGTTGAGTCACTGGTGCAACTTAAGTCTGACTTGATAGCAAGTCCCGTGACTAGAGTCCTCATCCCTGCAAACACTCTCTCCTTTCCTTGAAGGAAGGGGTTTCTGTTCTGCTGACCTCATCAGCACCAAGAAGGATTGGCGTCCCACCCCTTTCAAGAAAGAGGCCATTTTGTCTGCACGCTCTTCCTTTTGTTTAACCACATTCCTTCCCCTACAGAGAAGAAACTCCAGGTATTCTCGAAGGCTTTCACAGCCGAGATCTAATGGTTGTTGTGGGTTTTTCGGGTTCTTTGGCTGTGTTCTGAAGGTTGTTCTTCCTGACGTTTCACTAGTCTCTAAGCATGGACTGAGTTCCTACTCCAATCCTCTGAAGATGCCGGCCACAGAGACTGGCGAAACGTCAGGAAGAACAACCTTGAGAACACAGCCAAAGAGCCCGAAAAACCCACAACAACCAAACTCCAGGTATTTAAGGGACCTCCTGGACAGACATCTGATGGCCTTTGATTATCCTACTTTCTTCTGTTTTAATCCTCCGTGCTTTGGCAACAGAAGTGCCTGCCTGCCTGCTTGCCCAACTTAGACAAAATTACCCCCTTCTCCCCTTTAGCTGCCAACATTTAGACTTAACCTTAACAACATTATAAAAAGATCATGCTTTGCTCCATTGATCTGATCAAACTGGCAGGTATCACCCCTTGAACTTCAAAACAATTGATCCCAGATGGGCCCTGACTACAAGAGGCATCAATGCACAAAGGGGCAACAGTGGCAATGAATCTACTCCGGCTTTTTGTCTGAAGTTTACAGCAGCTGTCCAAGGTCCTGAACGTGTTCTGAGGATAGGATTCAGTACCTCAGATAACTCCTGTGATGTTCAAACATAACCTGGATCAGATTCGCTATCCTCACTAACTTGGAGTCACAAGCCACCCCAGCAGGAGCAAACAACACCAGGGGCCTGTTGGCTCTCTAAGGGGACATACTGTATTTATTTATCTTAGCAAGGACTTTTGTAGGTTGGAATCCACTTTAGAGCCTCGTGGCACAGTGGTTAAACTGCTGTCCTGCAGCCAAAACTGTGCTCACGACCTGGGGTTCAATCCCAGGTAGCCGACTCAAGGTTCACTCAGCCTTCTATCCTTCCGAGGTCAGTAAAATGAGTACCCAGCTTGCTGGGGGGGGGGGGAATGTATAGCCTGCATAATTAACTTGGAAACCCCCAGAGAGTGCTTGAAGCACTATGGGGCAGTATATAAGCAGCACACTTTGCTTTGGTTTATCCCCAATTAGGGAATGTGCTTTGGAATTTATTTGGAAAACACAGCAGGAAAAAATATTGTGTCCACATCCAGGTACAACAATAACATGTAAACTCAGTGGTGGGATTTTTTTTTCTTTTACTGAATATCAAGAATGTATGCAAAGAGGATCACTGGAGGTGTCCAGCTAAAGGGAAACAATCTCTCAAACTGCTTTCACATGTCACCTCCTGAGGGAGGTCCCTAAATATTTGGCCTAGATGCTGAGAGCAGACGTGGTGACCTCCAGAGGGGTGACTCCAGACACTGTGTGAAACCTGAGAACAGGAAAGGGAAGGGAGGGGGAAAGGGGTCTGGTTGCAGGATGAGGATGATGAGGAACGGCCAGTCTTGAAGACACAGAATTGTAGAACTAGGAGGGATCCCCAAGCACCACTGAATCCAATATCCACAATGACAGGAAATGCCAACTGAAATATCTCTAAAGGATGACCTTCCAACCTATTTTTAAAAAAACCTCTGGTGAAGACATCCATCACCTTCCAGGGTAATCCATACCACTGTCAAACAGCTCTTATCATCAAGACATTCCACTGAATGTTTGGCAGAAGCCACCTTTCCTTTCATCGTATGCAGCACTATAGAGTTGCAGACATACAAACGTTTCTATTTGGGTTGAGTTTCCCTAGTATCATCATTCAACTCTGATGGCCTCTTCTTCATCATCATATCCATAATCAGAGAGATTCTGGCAACAAGCTTCTTGGAGGACATTATGGACAGAGGAAAAACAGCTCCATCTGCGGCATAGCAGCAACTAGGTGTATGCTAAAGCCTAGTGGGTGGAAGTAGAGGAGGTGTAGAAACCATGTTGAGCATGATTCAGGCCAGGTTTTTTAATTCAAGGATGGGGTGGTGTCAAGCCCAGTTGGACTTTCTTTTGGAGGGCATTCAATGTCCTACCATCTCCTGATCTGCTCATGCCAAGGCAATATTGGCAGGCTCAAATCGTGAGCCCAATGAGCCTCACTTTCATCTCTGCAATCTCTACAGCACCAAATTTCTGTAGCATCTGCTGCAAGAGTAGAGGACAGGAAAGGTCAAACATGAGATTTCTTTGTGTTTTACAGCACATTTCCTGCAATCCCATAGGAGGTATCCCTCTGGCCATGCTAGGCATGGGATTCTGGGAATTGTAGTTATTTTAAAAAAAGAGATTTTCAATATCTGGGAAGGGTATGATCCTAGTGAGGATTATTGTCAGACACTGCATATGTTCACTCATACTAGGAGAATCAATGTAGATTAACTGTCCTGAACCCTAACAGTGCAGGATGGAATATAAATAACAATGACAATGGATAAGGTACACTGTCATGGTACACTGAATGTGCTACAGGTGGACTCAGATGAGGACGATACATTTTTTTATTCCAGTAGGGAATAAAATATCAACTAGAATAATAGAGGGGTGATCCAGTTGTCTCCTCCTGAGTGGAAACCGTCAAACAGAGATGCAACTCCTTTTTACTTACTCATTAAGAGCTCCAGAGGCCATGATGATTCAACCTTGATTGTTTGTCTGGTAGACCACCAAGACATCACTGTCCAGTGTAGGAGAGCAACATGAGTCTTTTCTTAGCCTGGCCAGACAAGGCCTGGTTATGTCTTCAGGACCTAACAAGTAGATAACAGCCCAGGAGCTGGACCCTTGTTGGGGCAATGTCCATAGATGCTGAAGTTCAGAATCAGCAGCTTTATGGTTGATCTGAGAGTCATGTGAAGACTGGAGCAAATTGGCAGCTTGGTACTATACCTGGA
Source organism: Pogona vitticeps (assembly GCF_051106095.1). Lineage (NCBI taxonomy): Eukaryota > Metazoa > Chordata > Lepidosauria > Squamata > Agamidae > Pogona > Pogona vitticeps. Next base: position 7,930,866 of record NC_135794.1, on the reverse strand, counting down.
TTTGCTGCTTGATCGTACTGACATTGAGACGTTTCCGTTACTACAGAGTTCCTTTTCCACCCAAGGCCGGGACAAGACACTCGTAACTCACCTGTCTTTTACCACAATCGTTTGTTCGTTCATTTAGTCGTTTAGTCATGTCCGACTCTTCGTGACCCCATGGACCAGAGCACTCCAGGCCCTCCTATCTTCCACTGCCTCCTGGAGTTGGGTCAGATTCATGTTGGTCGCTTCGATGACCCTGTCCAACCATCTCGTCGTCTATCGTCCCCTTCTCCTCTTGCCTTCACACTTTCCCAACATTAAGGTCTTTTCCAGGGAGTCCTCTCTTCTCATGAGATGGCCAAAATATTAGAGCCTCAGCTTCAGGATCTGTCCTTCCAGTGAGCACTCAGGGTTGATTTCCTTTAGAATTGATAGGTTTGTTCTCCTTGCAGTCCAGGGGACTCTCAAGAGCCTCCTCCAGCACCACAATTCAAAGGCATCAGTTCTGTGCCTTTGAATGTGTCTATTCTATTTGAGGAGAAACAGGAGGAGTTGGAAGACACTGACCTGAAGAAGATGAGGTGGCTGAGAAATATGAGTGCAGAGGTGTTGTATGAGTATGATAATAAAGTTACAATTATGGTAATGATTACAATCACTGCTGCTATTTCTACTACTTTTAGAGGAAGTGATTTCCAAAACTGAATTAATTTGGGATTATGTATTATGGATTTTTTATAGAAGGATCAAGTAATCTTGTGTCAAAAGTATCCTTCAAGGATATTCTTGTAGCCTCCTGTGCACCCATCTGCCCCAATATCTATCTATCTATCTATCTATCTATCTATCTATCTATCTATCTATCTATCTATCTATCTATCTATCTATCTATCTATCTATCTATCTATCTATCTATCTATCTATCTATCTGTCTGTCTGTCCGTCCGTCCGTCCGTCCGTCCGTCCGTCCGTCCGTCCGTCCGTCCGTCCGTCCGTCCGTCCGTCCGTCCGTCCGTCCGTCCGTCTAAAAATAGCTAGCTAGCTTTAAAGTGAAACCAATAATGGCTTTCACCATGCAGAAGCCTTTCAGCAACACAAAAGTTTAAAAAGCTAACAGTTTGAAGAAACAACAACACAGAGATATATCCTTCTGGGCAGAAGGCAGCAGAAGTTCCAGAGTTCTAGGAAATAGCTCTTAAATCCTCCGAAGTTGCCCACTCCCTGATTCAGAACATGGGGGGGGGGGGAGTTCCACTGATGATTCTCTTAGTTGCTTTGGGGCTGGAAATATCTCTCCCAGAAGAGATTTATGTTAAAAGCAACTGAAAAGATGAAGTTTGTTGACAAAACTGCCCTTTCATTATTATGGAATTAGGGGGAGCTGCTACCTGTAGCAGACATTTTGCAGGGAAAATAATGGACACCCCTCCCCACATTTCCAAACTGCATTTGACTGGAGATTACTGGAAAACATGTAGAAGCACATGGTCCTAATCATTATTGGAGGCATCGCTTCTTGTGGATCGGACCCAAAAGAACCCATTGGACTTGATCCTCAAAGCAACCTGAGAGACATTTTCAAGCAGAAGGGAGTGGAAATATGCACCTTCCCATACTTACTGCCTCATGACTGGGAATCAGATCAGAAATGGGAAAAGTTATTTTCTTGGCTTGCAGCTTCCAGAATATCAGAATTCTGGGAGTTCTCATCCAAAACCAACAACGACAACAAGGAATTTCTGATTCAGACGCATGTTAATATCAAGGGTTCACGGAGCCAGCTCAACTCAGTGGGGCTACCTTCTTGTGCCTGTTGTACAGATGGCTAGAAATGTATTTGCAAAGTGCGCTGAATGCTCCTAAAATGCCAGATGTAATTATGCTTCTGCTTGAATTATCTCATGCTGTCTCTGATCATTGAATTCCCATTAAATGATCTCCTGCTCATTAGTCCCTGTTAGAACTCCATCCAGTGAAAACTAATGACTGGTTTTTATGGGGCATGAAGTCTGGTCTGGGGTCTAGTCTGAACTGAAAGGAGCTCTCCATGGTACTGGACCCTCCAATATTTTGTGTGCGTACAGAAAATCTGGTATTTTGCACAAAACTGGAGTTGTGTTTGTTTGTTTGCAACATGCAATGTTTTAATGCAAAATACAATGCATCAGTGTAATTTTTGTGTGCAGAAAAAATTGTGCAATGCTGGACATTTTTAACAGGATGTCTCAGTGTGCCAAGATGCACTTTTGGTCACCGATGAGACAACTTGCAACTGTTTCTTGTACTCTTAAGTTCTATATAATGCCTACCTTCCACCCAACCCAGAAGACTCTGGAGTTGACGGAGTCAACTCCATAGTAGGGAATAGTTCTATAATCACCTACTCCATAGTAGGGAATAGTCCTATAATAATTGTTCTTCAGTCTCTTGAAGAGAAATTCATTAGGAAACACTAGAATCAATGGTATACCTTACAGCTACATTGTTTTTTTTACAGTGGCAATGAGAATTTGTTTTCAGCAGATTTTTTAAACCCTATAGCACATTTGGTGCCATCTCTAAGACTGGATTATTGCAAATCCTTTTGGCTGATTTAGGGTGATGCAGCGTCCAGTACTCTCTGATGGGCTTCGGTTCCTGGATCTAGCCCACATGTGTATGGAAGAAAAGCAATGGATTACAATCCAAAGTAGCTTTCCCAGCAGATAATAACATTCTAGCCCACAGGGACTGTATTAGCAAGAGGAACAGGTCAATGAAAGAAATCATACTGTTTTATTTTGGAAGAAACACACCAGTTACCTTCATTTGATGCTTTTTGCAATTAGTAGAGTGAGTAGGAATTGTCCACTAAAAGTAGGAATTAACTCCAATTGTGTCATTCTGTTAAAACAGAAGCATAATGTGTAATGGGCACCCATCTTACAGAAATCTTCAGTTTTCCATCAAATCCATTTCACGTTCATTCAGCCAGGATGGTTTTGTGGTGTTTTGTTTATTTCCTAGTAGGGAATAGTCTGTATTTTACTGCAGACCGATTTGATCCATAGCACCTCCTTTTCTATCTGATTCAGTTTGTGTCCCAGAACCAGGCCAATTTGTGAGGCTCTCATGGATTTCCATTGGGAAACCAAAACGGCTATAATGTTATTGGGTGTTTGTTTGTTTTTTTTCATGGATATGATGACATTGAGAAGACAGAATAGGACCTAAAGAAGGGTGTGAACCTGCCCAGTTTTGAATTGTTAATTTCAAGTCTTTTCACACTATATGGCTTCAAAAAAGTATCCTTTCCCCCCCAGAAAGTAGAAGAAATTGAAGGGGAAACAGAGAGAGAGAGAGAGAGAGAGATGGGGGAAATAAACCAATTTGTTCTCCATCTGATTGAGTTTGTGCTCTGGATATAAAATCAATTTGCAAATCCACTTCAATTTATCTTGGAACCGAATCTGGCTATTTTGCTTCAGTCTAGATCTGACACAGAAGCAAAGTAAGCGTGTAAGGCTCACGATCGGCCATTCTGAAGCAGGCCAACATGGTTAGTAGTTGAGGCTGTAGCCAAATCTGGTGCACATCCCGAATATATATGTCTTTATCTGTAGGGAGAGAAGGCAGCAAGAACGAGCAATGTGTCTGTCCTCTAGAAGAACCCCATAAAGCAATGTAAGAGACATAACACTGCATTAGCATGACAGCAAAAGCTCATTGCACCATTAGGCTCTCTAATGTAATACACTTGCAGCGCCGTAGCACAACATGGATCACTCAGCACTTTATGGCATTAGGAAAGAAGGATTCAGAAAGCATAATAGCCATGCTTTAATAGCATCAAGCATCCAGGCATGGGCCATCCTTAGCACACACACACACACACACACACACACACACACACACACACACACACACACACACACACACACACGCACGCACGCACGCACGCACGCACGCACACACACATGCATGCACACACACACACACACACACACACAGAGAGAGAGAGAGAAAGAGAGAGGCCTACAACTTTGACTGTACATATTGTGTCTTTGATCAGTTAGAGAAACTCTTTGACTGGACAGAAGCTTAGCTACTTAAAACAAAAATCCTGCTTTGGAAGAAGAGAAAGCTCCTTGACATTTCAATCCGATCTTGCCCCTTAGATCTCATGGGGAAGCGGGAGGGTGTCATTAAAACCACACGTTAAATGGCCAATACATGCAGACAAAATAAAAAGGTACGCAAAGCTTCCCGCCTATAAAATCTTATGTGCAATCATCAATCCCCGGAACAGATAAAAGTAGCTTGTAACTCTTCAGAGTTATTATTCTTAGCCTGTGTATAGCGAAGAAGATAGAGTTCTATGTTGATGTCCTTTCCTCTGTACACGGGCGCAGTGAATTATTCATCCTCTATATTGCCCTATGAGTATACTTAGCTAGTGGAAGAAAGAGATTGCACTCTCACAATCCACCCCTTCTGATTTCAAAGTACCCTATTTTGGAAGATCAGAGTGTTGGATTTTGCAGATCTGGGTTCAAATCCCCACTAGGTCATGGAAACCCATATGGGGGTAGCAATAGCGAATCACTTGATAACCATCTTGTTGGAAGTGTTCTGTCAGTGTCTGTTATGGAGTCAGAAGTGAACAGTTAGACTGAATTGTTCTGACAACAATTTAAGTCAGTAAATAATAAATTAAGCAGTTAAGCCGAGTAATGTAACAAGTTAATGTTTCCACAAAGTATGATATTTGTTTTTAATATAAGAAAAACTGTGAGTAAACAGAAACATTTTATTCTTTCTAATATATAAGAATCTCTAAGTGAATGCATTGAAACAAATAAGTCCCAGTTGTGGCGAACTAATAAATAAGAAGGGTGGCTGTCATTAAATCTGCTCTAGGTTTTTTCAAGAACAATTTTTAATCGGTTGCATAATCAGAAGGAAGGATGATTATTATTAAGAGATGCATATTTATAACAAATGAAGAGTGGTTGAACATTTTAATGGCCATTAAGGTTTTTTTTCAGCTGGGACAATGGCTCAGCAATAGATCCCATGCTTTGTATGCAGAAGTGTCCATGGTTCAAGCTCTGGCGTGTCCAGGTAAGGCTGGGAAAAAAGTCTACCTGCAATTCTAGAGAGCTGCTGCCAGCAGAGTTGACAGTATTAGACTAGGTGGGCCAATGGTATAATTTAGTGCCTTGGAGACGGAGAAAGCATATTTTTGACTCTTATATGCCTTCATCAGATATCTGCTGGTCCAAGGTTCAAACATTGGAAGCCCTCAGCTCACAGGACCTGCTCTTGCCACCTTGGGAGAAGCTGTATTATGGGAAGTATTATGGGAGGCATTTTCAGAAGTGACAGATAATCTCTCCCCTCCCCCTTATCACAACAAAAACACGCTGATCACCCTATCTCTTGAAAAGGACAAAAGCTTTTCCCACAGCTATAAATACTCAACTATCCAACAAAAAGCGACAGAGCATGGACAGAGTTCCTACTCCAGTCCTCTGAAGATGCCGGCCACAGAGACTGGCGAAACGTCAGGAAGAACAACCTTCAAACATGGCCAAAGAGCCCAAAAAACCCACAACAACCATCATATACTTGTCTTTCAGCATTGTATATATTTTGACAACCCATGACCCCCCCCCATGTCACACTGACAGTAACTGTGGTGCTAGAGGAAACGTGGTATTGGGGATAGATTGCCCTGGAGCCCTGGGTTCAAATCCCTGTTTGCTCATAGAAACTCACTGGCAGGGAGGTCCACGTAGACCCTTCTTTGACCATCTCATTTACCCCCAAAAAACCCATTATGCTTACCATAAGCTGGACATGACTTCGCTGCACATAATGACAATCAACCCCCACAAAGGGAGATCAGAAATGAAGGCAGTGGGATGGATTCAGATCAAGAAACCAGTTCTAGTGGTTTTGTCTTCCAGCAGGTCTTTTGCAAAACTTATGGACCTTGACTGCCAATTCGAAATTAAGCTACCCCAGTATACAATGATTTACTGTGTAGATCCAGTTGCAACAATAATCCAGTAGATGAGAAAATCCATCTTTTGACCTGTGAGGGCTGCTTCCAAGCTCAGAGGGAAGAGGGAAGACGGAAAGTAGGCGATATGATTATCCCTGCTAATTAAAAATGCACAGGGCTTCCACTCTGGGAGACCTGGACACGTTATATTACTGTTCATGTTAGAATTACATCCATTATTAGTGCTCTTTGATAAAATTCAGTTTAATATCCCGAACCTGAAAAATTAAGGATTATGAATTTATTCATTCTTCTAACAAGTGTCTGAACAAGACCCGGGAGACATCCTTTTGACTGATTCTGTGCACCAGGGGCTAGTGAAATGCTCATACATTGCAGAAATTGTAGCTCATACATTTGTAGCTCATACATAGACACGAGGACAGATTGGGTTCATAACAATTGAAAGGGGGCAGTCAGAGCAGAAAAGCCCACTGCTCGGGGAAGTTTCTTGGACTACAACTCCCAGAATCCACCATGAGCAATGACCCCGATCACTGGACGATTTGGGGAGTTATATTCTGAAAAAGTTATTTTTTCCATGCCCTGGAAAAGACTTTGGGTGCTTTGTTGGAAAGAAAAGTGGTCAATAAATCAATCAACTGTGGCCACAGGAATAAAACTATGTCATTAATATGACATAATAGCATTTTTATATCATATCAATGGTACACAAACCATGAATATGGCATATAAGTGGGATGTGTCAGAATCTCCATTGCGTTCTTATGCTGTTCATAAAAACGGATGGGTCATAATGTGATCTAGAGCTATAAAATCTGTTTTTGGACATTATGTTGTTTACATGTGTTTTTATTCACCTGTTTACACCTGTACACTCTGGCAAACACACTAAGGCTCTCCTTTTATCCTAGAGACTTGTCCTCTTGTTTCTTTCCTTAGCTTCGGGCCATGTTCGTGTGGTGGGTCTCTGTCTGGTGTTTCCTCGGTACATTTTTGCTGAATCTAACAAAGAGCAAAGATGGCCAAAGGGGCGGGGGTGGGGTGGGAGGAAGAATCCAAAATCTGTATTAAGGAAATACTTTTATTACCCTAATTACTATGATTTGCTTTAAGTCTTCCAGACCCCTTTGTCCATTTATGCAGATTATAAACTAAACAAAGGAAGGAAGAAGGTTTTTCCTACGAAGAAAGCATCATCCTCACCTTTATTGGGATGGTTAAGGTATAGATCACTGGTTCTTAACCTTTGTTACTCAGATGTTTTTGGACTGCAACTCCCAGAAGCCTTCACCATCAGCTCTGCTGGCTGAGGTTTCTGGGAGTTGCAGTTCAAAAACAACTGAGTAACAAAGGTTAAGAACCACTGGTATAGATGAAGACAAGGCTACACTCCTGGGGCCTGCAGGAGTTCCTCACCTAGCCTTCAAGCATCTTCTACTCTTTCCTCTGTGCAGTGGTAGTGGGGAGATAAGAGACTTCTGTGGTTCCTAACCTTGGGTCCCCAAATGTTCTTGGATTAAAACTCCCAGAAGCCTTCACCACTAGCTGTGGTGGCCAGGATTTCTGGGAGTTGTAGTCCAAGAACATCTGGAGACTCAAGCTTGGGAACCACTGGCCTAGGAGATTATTCCATTAAAGGATGTCTACTGTCACCCTGACATTTTCCACTCTCAAATATGGACACCTCACTTGGTGCCCCTGCTACTCTTTGTATTTTTGGAGACACATTGACTCAATCCTTGTCCAGGTCCACCCTGGTAATTCTAGGTTTCCAGATCTTGGGCTTGGGAGGGGGTAGGGATGCTCCCACACATGGGAAAATGCAAACAGCGCATGAGGGAATCCAGAACCATGCTGAGTCCCAGAGCTATAGGACCCTGCAGAAGAGGTTTGGGGTTCCATTAGCTCATAAAAGCTGTCACTCTCCTCCTTTGGAACCAGCTCAGTATCTTCCCTATAAGATATTTAAACTTTTGACCATCCCTTTTCCCTCTTTTAGTCATAAGGCATTTTAAAAATATATTTTCAACCTCAAACGAGGGATCTGTAAGGTAGTATTTCTGCTTTACCTGATAAATGCCCTTGGGTTCTTTGCCTATTCTGTTGATCACTTCAGAAATGGGAAGACCACTCTGATTTGTTCCTTATTGACACAATTCTCTGAAGGCAGTACACACCCTTCGTTTGATTCAACTGAACGGTGATTCATCATTTGGGAACCAGCTGCATAGTCTGCATTGTGATCTGCAACCCAGCTAACTATTGTGCTGGAGCTTACTCTTGAGATATGGAGGCAGTGACAGATTTTACTTTCTTGGGCTCCATGATCACTGCAGATGGAGACAGCAGCCACAAAATTAAAAGCCGCCTGCTTCTTGGGAGGAAAGTGATGAGAAACCTTGACAGCATCTTAAAAAGCAGAGACATCACCTTGCCAACAAAAGTCCGAATAGTCAAAGCTATGGTTTTTCCTGTTGTGATGTATGGATGTGAGAGCTGGACCATAAAGAAAGCAGACCACTGAAGAATTGATGCCTTTGAATTGTGGTGCTGGAGGAGGCTCTTGAGAGTCCCCTGGACTGCAAGGAGAACAAACCTATCAGTTCTAAAGGAAATCAACCCTGAGTGCTCACTGGAAGGACAGATCCTGAAGCTGAGGCTCCAGTACTTTGGCCATCTGATGAGAAGAGAAGACGCCTTGGAAAAGACCTTGATGTTAGGAAAGTGTGACGGCAAGAGGAGAAGGGGACAACCGAGGATGAGATGGCTGGACAGTGTCTGCGAAGCAACCAACATGAAATTGACAGACCTCCGGGAGGCAGTGGAAGATAGGAGGGCTTGGCGTGCTCTGGTCCATGGGGTCACGAAGAGTCGGACACAACTAAACGTAAACAACAACAATTACTCTTGAGTATACACAGGCATAGAGGTGAGCTAAGCTTTGCACCCGTGAAGGGGAAATGCCAAATGGGTAAGACTTGTATCTGCTGTTAGCCCCATACACTGCCCAAATACGTCCCCAAGACTCTTTCCAAATAGGAGTTTAACCTATGACTCATAAAAAGGATCACTGGCTATATCATGTAACTGCATGTTATGGCAAACTGGAACTGCATTTAGTTACAGTCTAAGATATACTGTATTTTTCTGTGTATAAGACTATACTTCTGTCTAAAATCTTTAGAATAAAAATTGAGGGTTGTCTTATACACGGAAGTAAGCTGAGGATAGAACAAAAACAAGTGGAGTGGAAAGCAGGGATCAAAGTGATTCTGCAGGGCTTTGATCCCTTTCCCCCTTCACTTGCTAACCCCCACTTAGATTTCTTAATTTTGGGTTAGAAAAGTGGGTGCATCTTATACATGGAAAATATGGTAATATGGGAGGGGCTGCAGACATTTCAATGAGACTCTGCCAAGATCTGTGAGGTTGTCAGAATCTTGTAATCATAGGATTGCTAGCTTGCAGCTGCTGGTCTCCTCTTCCTTCTTTTTAGAAGGTTAGTTATAGGTAGATGTGCACTCCAAAGCCAGATTGGACAGTCGTGCAGGTTCCAGTGAGTGGCTGTACTTGAACCATTCCCCATCCATCTCTGGGCTGTTTGCTCGTTGCATTCACCCTTTCAAGAGAAAATTGCTTCCATTTTTGCAAAAAAAGTGTTTTTTTGTCCTACCCAAAGCATAAGAGAAGGCAAACTTGCACCCCCTTCTGGAAGCATAACTCTCCAATTTTTTTCTTGGCCCAAACTGTTTTTAGATGATCCTGGGGCTCATACAGTTATAGGGATGGGATTTTCAGATTTTCTGGATGACAAGTATCACCATTCTCCATTTTGGGAGTTTCACCTACCTTACAGACAGTTTCAAACCACTTGAATATGATACACTTGGAGAAAGGCTTAAATTAGAAGGCTTTAAGGCTTAGCTAGGCCTGAGCTCCACACAGACTTCGTGTTCCTGCCCCAGTGCTAGCTTGGAGCTTTGTTTTTGAACAGGAAGCTTGGGTGGAGCTAGGCCTAGCTAAGCCTTCAGTCTAGGCCTTTCTCCCAAGTGTTCAGGTGTTTGGAAAAGGCATTGATGTAAGAAGTGGTGCTTCAGATGGCTTATAAAACGAAGAGTGTGTCTTTGCTGCAAGACAGAAGGTGGTGTTTTAAAGGGAAGTACAGTGGTGCCTCGCTTAACGAGTGCACCGTTTAACGATGAATCCGCATAGCGACGCGTTTTTTGTGATCGCTAATGCGATCGCATTGCGATGTTTAGATAGGCTAAACATCGCACTGCGATGATTGGTAAGCGTTTTGCTTACTGATCTTTGCATTGCGATGTTTAGAAAACAGCTGATTGGCAGTTCCAAAATGGCTGCCGGGTGCAGAAAATGGCCGCCCGCAGCGTTTTCGCGCCCTGCCCTCACTTACCGGCAGCGAAAATGGCGGCCGGATGAGGGAATCTTCACCTACCGGTGAGTTTTTCCCCAATAGGAATGCATTAAACAGAGTTTAATGCGTTCCTATGGGTTTTTCCCATAGGTTTCCTAGGGGTTCCCCCCCCCGCATAGTGACAAATCCTGGAATGGATTAACGTCGCTATGTGGGGCACCACTGTAAATCGGTAGGCAGAGCACTCAGAATGGAGAATTATGGTATTCGTCATCTGGAAAAACTGAAAATCCCATACCGACAAATACGTGAATCGTGGACCTCTCTAAAAATATTTTTATGGTATTTGAAATCTGAAAATCCCATCCTGACACATCTGGCTTTGGGGTCTGTACGCAGCCCACGGACTGCAGAATTCTCATCCCTGAAGTGGAAGTAGGAAAAAAATTCAAAGGTATGAGAAAATAAAGAAAACTGCGCATGAGTAGACCTGTTCAACAGTCAGCACATGGTAGCATAGCATCAAAACTAAGGGTAGGTCTCTGTCTGATTCTTCAGTCCACAAGAAATGTAGTTGACAATTCCCGGAGCATTTTTGTCCAATGTTCTGAGATCACCCAGATCCCAGAGGGAATGGAGGAGGAGGAGAAGCTCACCAGATGGGTTTCTGTGGTGCACTAGGCTTCACCCTTGATGTATTCCGGCAGTAGACAATTCCAGTGCAATAGCTGCATGAAAAGTTGCATTAGCATGAAAATTCAGGGAGTTCGGTTCAATCTATTAAAGTGTCATTGATGGGCTTGAAGGTAGCTTAGCGCAAGAGGAGCATTAGGCAAGCAAATGCCACATTTGTATTCAAAAGAGCTTTCGTGTTCTCCCCCATTTAAAGGCATTGATGTAAGAAGTGGTGCTTAAGATGGCTTATAAAACGAAGAGTGCATCTTTGCTACGAGACAGAAGGCGGTGTTTATGTTGAACGGTAAAGGGAAGTAAATAGCCCATTTAGGAAATATATTTCTTTTCTATCTCCTCATTAGCAATAGTCGTGGGGTGTGTGTGCGCGCGCTTCAAATGCGCTTGCCAGCTCTTAGAAAAAGAAGGAACCCGGCATGGAAGGTACCACAAACCAAAGAAATGTATCCTCTTTGAATCCTTTTGGAAATGTTCTTTTCAGCTTTCTGCCAAGGACCTTGAGTGCTTTCCAACTGCACTTCTTTATGTCAGACCTCATCACTCGGTTCCACTTTTCGTTACACCTTTGCTATGGCGTTATTAATAGTCTCCTCATTATGGCTTTCCACCAGGTTCAGACAAAGGGCAAATTCCAAACAAACTCAGACAGATTTTTAGACCAATTTCCACGAAAAGTGGACCGCAGTGATGTGACTATATTTGGTCCAGGAGCAGAACAAAGCAAGGTAAAGGTAAAGGTTCCCCTTGACAATTTTTGTCCAGTCGTGTTCGACTCTAGGGGGCAGTGCTCGTCCCCATTTCCAAACCATAGAGCCAGCATTTTGTCAGAAGACAATCTTCTGTGGTCACATGGCCAGTGCAACTTAGACACGGAACGCTGTTACCTTCCCACCGAGGTGGTCCCTATTTATCTACTCGCATTTGCATGCTTTCGAACCGCTAGGTGGGCGGGAGCTGGGACAAGTGACGGGCGCTCACTCCGTCACGTGGATTCGATCTTACGACTGCTTGGTCTTCTGACCCTGCAGCACAGGCTTCTGCGGTTTAGCCCACAGCGCCACCAGGTCCCTGGCTAGAACAAAGCAAAGTTACATGTAAATCTGCATCCAGAGTGCAAATCAAACTGAACGGGGGCAGAAACAGCTTCAGCAAGTTACTGATATCTCAACATGAAGAAAGCATACTCCTTGTTTACTTCTTACACTGAAGCAACTAGAAACAGGGCCTTCTCAGTGGTGGCCCCTTCCTTGTGGAATGCCCTTCCTCTAGAGGTGCATCAGGTATCTTCCCTTGGGTAGTTCTAGAAGACTGGTTAGGGCAGAGCTTTACAAAGAGGTGTTTAAAAACATTCTTCCACTGAGTCATAGACTATGTTTGACTATCACCATATGTTTAAAGCTGCCACTAAGCTGGGCGCTATAACAATTAAATTTATCAATTCATTGATTAATAAGTCTTGTGGGTCTTTAAAATGCCTTACCGAGATGTAGATCAGGTAGCTGTAGCCTAAATCAGCAAAGAATTTCAACAAATGCAAACATCATAATCCCAAATACGAACATAATAACCATAGCAATTACGTGCTGTGGATTCTGACATCGGGTGGCTCTTTTCCAGGGTTTTCTACCTATAAGACTCAGAAGTAGTTTACTGGTCTCTTCTTCTGGGGGTGCTCTGGGGGCTGTCTAGCTTGGTGTAAGCTGCACAGTCTGGCTCATCTCCCAGGAGTCATGGTGGAGAATCAAACGCCTGACCCCCTAGCACTGCAACCAAAACTCCAACTCATTGACGTATCCAGCCAGCTAATACAAATCTACATACTAGCATTTGTAAATCTGTTACTAAGTTCCATCGTCAACAGTTTGCTCAGCTGTCTCATCCTTAGTACTTCCTAAAAAGTGTCTTTACACCCACCCACCCAAGTTCTGCAAGCGCTGGAATTCCACAATTCCTATCAACAGCTTTCCCCTTATATGTGGATGATCCTATTAGAACTAAACAAAGAAGCCCACCTAAAGAACGGATTTCCTAGTATTACACAGGATCCAAATTAAATATAACACAGAAAACTGAGCTCTAACAACAGAGACAGATTGTCCCTATTGCTGATGTTGAGGACTGATCATGCTGCTGTTGAGGGTGCAATCCTATAAATGTCTACGACTCACAATTAAGCATCAGTGGGGCTCTTCCAAGGTAAGGATTTATAGATCTGTGGCCTTGAGACCTAATGCTGATTAAACATTTCTTGAGAACCTGGCTCCATGCATCCATCAATGGGAAGAGGCTTTTCTGTGTTTTCCCAGTAATAATGCTCTCTTAATATGCTTCTCTGAGTTGGAATCCTTGTTTGATCTGCTATTTTATCATTGGTATCAGCCTATCCTTGTTTAGATCTCCCCCAGCCTCCAAGAGTGGGTTGTCATGTTACATAAAAAGCAGGACAACTGCAGAGGGAAACTGGTAAGAATGCACAGCTTGACAAACATAAGGAAGGAAGTCCCTCTATGAAAATGGAAGACGGGGTGGGGGGGTGCTTGTATGCATATGTAGCTGCTTGCTGAAAGACCTAAAAATAAACACAGGCTGGATGCAGACCCGTCAATCATTTTCTAATGATACCTTAAACTGCTTGAGATGCTGGACAGATGTGAGCTTAGCAGCAGACCCTTTTCCTATGTTGTTCATAGGTTGGTGCTAAGTACCGTATTTCTCCATGTATAAGACTATACTTTTGTCCAAAATCTTTAGACTAAAAATTGAGGGTCATCTTATACACGGAAGTAAACTGAGGAGAGAACAAAAACAAGTGGACGGGAAAGCAGGGATCAAAGCGATCCTGCAGTGCTTTGATCCCTTTCCCTTTAAACTTGTTAAGCCCCACTTAGATTTCTTAATTTTGGATTAGAAAAGTGGGGTGGTGTCTTATACATGGTGGCATCTTATACACAGAAAATACGCTATTCACCCTCCAAATGATTGTTAAGAGCCTCATGGCACAGTGGTTAAACTGCAGCACTATAATCAAGACTCTGCCCATGACCTGAGTTCAATCCGATAGCCAGCTCAAGGTTGACTCAGCCTTCCATCCTTCCTAGGTTGGTAAATGGAGTGCTGGGGGGCGGGGAGCAATGTGTAGCTTGCATCATTAAATGGTCAACTGCCCAGAGAGTGCTTTAAGCACTGTGGGGCAATATATAAACAGCACACTTTGCTTTTACTTCATCATACGTGATTCTGCATGGACCATTTACCAATGGCGCCCCAGTGGAGGGAACAAGATGCTGCCATGCTTGGGAAGAAATATAAGTTTAAATTAGGATTCAATATGAACCAGAGGTTGGGAGTTCCATTCCCCACCCTGCCTCCTTGAGACGGGCTGGACTTGATTATCTGGGGGGCTCTTCCAGCTCTGCAATTCAAAGGTAAAGGTTAATATGGCATGGTACAAGAGTCATTAAAAAATTAACAAGCCCTTCCTATGAAATTCAACCTTCCCAAATTGCAATATTTCCTTGGGATAAAAATAGTAAGCATCCAAACTAGGGTTGTAGAGCCTTTTGCCTTCCAGGTGTTGACAGATTACAGACCCCATCATCCCCAGGCACTGGCCTAGCTGGCTGCTACTGATGGGAGGTGGAATTCAACAACATCAGTTTCTGATGGAAAGCATCAGTGTCACCCTGTTTTCTTACAGGGATCCAAAATCTTTTGGTTCAATATTTAAGGTTATAATCCAGCATGACTTCACAGCATCATGCATTATGGTCTCTCAATGCCCCCAGAGTCCAGAATGTCACTAGTGAGGTCTTATTTTATGATTTTCCCCCCTAGATCTCTTGGTTGTTTTCCAAAAGTAGGTCCCTTTAGATATGGTGAGGACCTACAGCTACGAGACCCCCTGTCCATCCCTGACCATTGGTCATGCTGGCTGAGGAGAAAGATCCTTATTTAAGAACATATTGGCATGCAACCATAAAAATCAGGGATGTGCTCAAGATCCAGAATTTGTTCCGAAAACAAAATGAAGCGGGAGTATTTGTCAGTTTCTAAACTGATTTGCAGCAAATGGAAAAAGCCCAATGCAGTGCTCAAATCAAATTGGGACTCTCTTTAGTGCTGAATATTGTTTCTGTGCTTCAGATATTACAATTGCTGACACATAAGAAAGGGGGTGGGGGAAACACTCGGCCACCAGCAAGTCTCACTTGGAAAATGGAAGTCCTGCTTTAACAAAGTATGGGACGTGGTGGCACTGCGGGTTAAACCGCAGAAGCATCTGTGCTGCAAGATCAGAAGACCAGCAGTCGTAAGATCGAATCCACGTGACGGAGTGAGCTCCCGTCACTTGTCCCAGCTCCTGCCAACCTAGCAGTTCGAAAGCATGTAAAATGCGAGTAGATAAATAGGTACCACCACGGTGGGAAGGTAATGGTGTTCCGTGTCTAGTTGGGTTGGCCACTGTCTCTATGGCTTGGAGGTGGGGATGAGCATCGCGCCTTAGAGTCAGACATGACTGGACTAAATTTCAAGGGGAACCTTTGCCTTTACCTACTTTTAAAAAACTGGGAAGCCCAAAGCAAAAGGAGATTGCCAGCTCAGGCATCCCTGAAAAAACAAAGTTATCGTGTAAACTGCAATCATAGAGCTATTGGAAGGACTTAGATCAGCGTAATACATCCCCTTGTCCCATGTTTTGTGGCCATTTTATTTTTGGGAGGACAAAAGAAGGGTGTAAGTCTGTTCGAGATTGTTCTCCGGGTTGCTTTCATTTCCAGTTGGGTGGGTGTGCACTGAAGTTATTTTTTTCTTTTCATTGAGGTAGCTGCAGATCTCATTTCATATTACATTTTAAAATCCAGTTCACGGAGTGCCTGCAGGTGCAAATGTGCCATGGATACAGTGGTGCCTCACTTAACGACATTAATTTGTTCCAGCAAAAACGTCGTAGACCAAAATAAAAAAAACCATTGAAATGCATTGAAAACCGTTCAATGTGTTCCAATGGGCTAAAAACTCACCGTCCAGCGAAGATCCTCCATAGGGGTGGCCATTTTCGGTGCCTGTAGAGCAAGGAATCCATCCAAAAACACAGCGGGGAGCCATTTTGAGCACCCGGCGGCCATTTTGAAAACCCAACAATCAGCTGTTTTGATCGTCGTAATGCAAAGAATCGGTTCACGAAGCAGGGAGCCTATCTTCGCAAAGCGAAAAAAAAAACATTTAAAACCCGATCGCAAAAACATCGTTGTGAAGCGGATTCGCCGTTATACGGGGTAATCATTAAGTGGGGCATGACTGTATCTTGGGTCTTATGTGTAGGATATGAGCGTGGTAAGGGCAGTGAGCTACTTGCTGGGGATATTCTTTAACTCTTCAACAAATGTTTTTGTTGAGCAAGCTGAGTAAATGTGAATAAATTGCTCAACTCCTAGTGGGGACAGGGTAGGAAAGAGGGAAGGAAAGAAATTGGTGGGAGTTTTGTGCTCTGGAGGGCGAGCAGTATTTGATGGCACTGATTTTCAGCCCCCATCCAAGGTGAGGCCCTTTTATTTTCCCCATTTTTTGCCTCCCCTCTCCCACTATTTGTGCAAAATCAAATAGGTACAAATACTTTTGAATGGCTGCAAAGCAAAGCAGTTGCACTTTGCGAAACAAAATCATTTGGACAGAATTGAAGCGGTCAATATTTGCACACCCCTAACGGAAACCACTGGCTTAAAAATTCCTGGAAACACAGAGCTAACGTTTGCAAATGCTGACATCACAAACTGGGTGGGAGTGGAGCATACATGAGTTTTACTCCAAGCCTGGGCAAATTACATTGGCACGACAGTTCCCAGAATCCTCCAGCTAGCATGGCCAGCAACAATATTGATGGAGAATTCTGAGAACTCTAGTCCTCAAGATACAGTGGTGCCTCACTTAACGACGATAATCCGTTCCAGGAAAATCACTGTTAAGCGAAAACATCGTAAAGCGAAATTAAAAACCCCATTGAAACGCATTGAAAACCGTTCAATGCGTTCCAGTGGGGCAAAAACTCACCATCCAGCAAAGATCCTCCCTACGGCGGCCATTTTCGGTGCCTATATAGCGAGCAATCCATCCCTAAACACAGCAGGGAGCCATTTTAAGCACCCGGCAGCCATTTTGAAAACCCGACGATCAGCTGTTTTTGATCGACGTAAAGCGAAAATCGGTTCCCGAAGCAGGGAACCAATCATCGCTAAGTGAAATTCCCACATTTAGACCATCATTTTGCTATCACAAAACATCGTAAAGCAGATTCATCGTAATGCAGGGCAGTCATTAAGCGGGGCACGACTGTATCAAGTTTTCCAAGCCCATGTCCTGTGAAACCTTCTCTGCTGTTCCACAAAGTGATGAAAATGGGCCATGAAAGGGATCCCAGTGCAGCCTTTCGAATACAAACACTTGATTGCTCCATAGTCAATTAGGCTATATGCATAAACAGAAATTTAACCCCTCTGAAAAGATAACATTTGGCACCTATAAATACAAATAAACAGTCAGAAAAGCATAAAATAAAAAAACAAGCATTCTCAGAAAAGTTTCAAATTGTAAGGTCAACTTGAAGAGACAGCGAAGCAGGCAAAGAGATTGGTTCTCCGAGGCTCGTTTAGCGATCCTATAAGATATATCACAGTCTGTGCCAGCTAGCAGGAGTAAACCTGTACATAAAAGGGAGCTGTTCTTGATCCCACTTAAGGGTTTAAGATACTGGTCCCTTAGATCTGCATACAGAGGACATGACGTTAGAAAATGTATCATGTTCTCCATCTTAGAACATCCTGCTGGACAATATCTACCTGTACCATGTTCGCCCATACAATGTCCTTTAATCTCTTTCAGCTGCAATGAGTTGAAACTACATGTAGTTGTCTCAGCTCGTGTGAGCTAAGAAGGTACAAATATGCGGGCAGCGTTCCAAAAGGCAAGGGAAAAATCTTTGTACATCCTATTGGAGGAGCAGCTAGCTACAGCTGCCAGGGTAGTCTGGATGTCAGTGCAGCTTTTCATCTCTTCCCTGGCCTGCCAAATCCAGACTGCAACAAACGTGGGTGGGGGCAGAGCCCATGTAGTAGCTGTGCTGTCCCCTACATGGATCACACTTTCCTGGCTGAGATGTCAGCAGCAGCAGCATCTCCCCGGAGCGTTGCTCCTTCCAATCCACATAGCTTGAGGAGCATCGAGGATAAGCAGGGCTGGCTCTCATGGTGGCTGCTGGTGTCAGCTCTCTGCCTTCACACGTCTCTTGACAGCTCTTGACAGAACTCTTGCCTTCGCCGCCTCCTTCGGAGCCTCCAGTTCGACCTCTGGTCCCTAGAAAAAGCTTAGTGTCCTCACTATGAGGAATGGAGCAGGAAAGAGGATGGATAGCTCGGAGGCTGTCATTAAAATGACATGGGGTGGGTGGGAAAGCTGTTTATAGCAACAGCTCTTGCTTAGAAACACCCGTTTCTTAAAAAAAAACAACAACTAACATCCATTTTCTCTGTTCAAAGATGGAGAAAGTTACTTTTTTTGGACCACAACCCCCAGAATCTTAAAATATATCTTTCATTTTATTTGGCTTTTTTTGTTTGTTTAATTGGACCCAAGAATTGCATTGCCAAACTCAGAGAGGTGCAAAATTTGAACGGCTATAAAGGGAACCATCTGCTCTTGTTAAAAGTGCCAATCAAGGCAGCTGACACTGTAATTCAGAGAAATGAAATTCACCAAAGATTAGAACTGCTGGATAGCTCAGTGGTTAGATATCAAAGGTTGGGAGTTCGATTCCCCAGTGTGCCTCCTTGACGGGGGCTGGACTCCATGATCCATAGAGTTCCTTTCAGTTTTGCAGTTCTAAGATGATGATGATGATTATGATGATCTGCACATGAAAAGACTCATGAAAAGATCCTTTAAACTATGTGTGCTACTGGCCCAGGGCTTTATTCAACTTCGTAGATTTCCGAGGCACACTGTGGAAGCGTGTAGTATCCCACGCGGGTAGTAAAAGCAAGAACATTCCAGTCAAGGTATTCAAAACTGAGTTGTGGTGGGCACAGTGAAGTCAGGTCCCATGAAGGCAGGTAAGATCTTAAGATGGCAGGCAAAGTCAATGCAAGCAGATAAAGTTCAGAGGGGGCAGGCAAATCAGGACAAAGGGAGAAGATGTATAGCATCAGGACCTTGGACAGCTCTAAATGGTGCTGTCCAAGGTCCTGATGGTTGAATATCTTCTACCCTAGGAAGGTGGTACCTCAGCAGAGATCTGAAACTTGATGGAGGCTGACAAGACCATTAATGTGGTTGACTCCTTTCTTAAAAGGCTATCAGTTGATTCTGGGGAGATGGAGATATTGCCAGGCATTTATCTTCCATAGCTTTGCATAAGATACCAATTGTTTTTCTCCCAGTCTAAATCTTGTTCATGTGATCACTTCTTTGTACATTGGAAGGTCCATGGGTCTGATCATTCTAAGATAATCAGGTTTCTCCTGAAACTGAATTCAGAGGTCATCAAGTTGAACCCATTATGCAGAATCAACAATGTGGGAACATTTGCTGGAAGTAGTTAAACACTGTGTTTAACTACTTCCAGCAAATGAAACTGCCCAGCTCATAAGGCAGTCTCTCTCATTTTTGAATACCTCTTATCATTTGGAAGGGTCTCCCAAAGTTTAGTCAAAAAGCGACACCCTTCCAGTTTCCACCCGTTGTCTCTAGTCTTGTCCTTGAGTAGGCTCTCCCTTCTAGGGGAGAGCCATTTCTTCACTTCGTCTTCTCTTGAATTTAAAGGGGGTCCCAGAGGCCACATTCCAGCAGTGGTGAGACTGAAAGTGAAAGGATGAGCCAAAAATAGCTACCTATATTAGATGAAATCTATTACTGCCAGTAACTAAGCTGCAGAATGAGTATTTCGAACTCTTATAATGGTGTGTTTGCGTGCAATCTCTAAGAAAGCTGGAAAACCAAGTCATGTTCATTTCATAGAGAAGAAGGGAGGGAAAACCCAAACAGTCTGACTGGGATCCTAGGAAGTCTGGACTCAGTCCCAGGGTCCAAAGGCTATTACTCCAATTCTACAAGTTCCTTTCACAAGGAAGGATCTGGGTTTGAATTGTATTTTCACCCGGTCCCCCATTAAATGTTCATGGGTCCCAACTAGAGAAGTGAACCTGGCAGACTCTTGTTCTTGGAGATGAAACCAGGCAGGGGTGAGACCTTTCTTCTTTGCACTAAGATTTCGCTGCACAAAACTCTAATGAGAAATCCCATGGGATTTCTTGCAAGTTTCATGGCTATTTCTGCCCCGGCCGCCCCGCTCCACCCAGAGAAGAAACACCACATTGCACAAGATTGTTGTAATTCTTGCAGGAAAGAACAGCATTCTTCCTAAGCTGGACTTACCCAGGGATAATAGAAGACACCACCACCACCCCATAGCTGCAAAGGATGGGTACCATTCCCTACACAGAATGGCACCTTTCTGGAAGAAGATTATTCAGAAAAAAGCATTAAGATGGGCAGAATTTGACAGCTTCTTGCACAGAACATACATACCCTGTTTCCCCGAAAATAAAACAGGGTCTTATATTAATTTTTGCTCCAGAAAATGCATTAGGGCTTATTTTCAGGGGATGTTTTATTTTTTTATGTAGAACAATCTATATTATTCAAATATCATCTTCTTCTGGTTGCTGCACAATAGTGGAGGGCAGGCTTTCACTTAACTGGGGCTTATTTTGGGTGCAGGACATACATTACGAGCATCCTGAAAAATCATACTGGGTAACTAGGGCTTATTTTCAGGTTCGGTCTTATTTTAGTGGAACAGAGTACATACATACATACATACATACATACATACATACATACATACATACATACATACATACATACATACATACATACATACATACATACATACATACATACATACATACATACATACATACATACATACATACATGGATGGATGGCATCTTGTAAATCTGGAAGGAATTTTTTTTAATTTATGTCACACCCCTAGTCCAATTCCTGTACATTATCCAGACAAATGCTGCAATTTGTAGACCAGATCTATGCCGCCTCCCGCCTCCGTTGCTTTCTAAGCCAGTTCTGTCCATCTTGTGCTTCTGCCAACTGGCCTGTTTTGTTACCTATCAAGTTCATGGGAATTTCTTGCCCCTGGGTTTACAAGCCAGCTGCTTGCTATTCAAAAGCTGGAGCCCCTTTTCATAGAGAATGTGTGACTCACGGAGCCAAAGCATCACTTTCTAACCGTCTGAGAATCAAGTTGCTATGGGAATTGCTGCAGTGACAAATTCAAAACACTTCGATCCGAAGCATCCTTCTGCGAGGAGGCCCAGCTTCCCGGGTATCAGGCAGAGGAAACAGATCTACAAAGAAAATAGCCTGACTGATGGACATTGAGAAATGTGCACCCCAGTGTCAACATAAGAGCAAGCCCTAGAGCATTCCTCCATATGAAATCATACCTACCACCTCTTGCAAAATGCCTAAGGGGCATACTTATCAACTTCAAACCAACTTCAATACCCAGATTCTTGGGCAGAAATGAAAACTAATGAGTCTAATTCTGTGTTACAATCCAGTCCCGTCAGCAGCTCTGCCAGTGGGGCTGGATGGGAGCTGCCATGCTGAGCTGCCCCAGTGGCCCACCCACTGCTTTGTCTCCATAAGGAAGCTACAGTGGTGCCTCGCTAGACAGTTACCCCGTATGACAGTTTTTTCGCTAGACATTGACTTATTGCGATCGCTATAGTGATTCTCAAAACAGTGATTCCTATGGGGAATTTCGCTGGACAATGTTTGGTCCCTGCTTCGCAAACCCGATTTTCGCTAAACGACGATTTGGTTTTTGCTAGACAATGATTTCGCTAGACAGCGATTTCAGTGGAATGGATTATCATCGTCTAGCGAGGCACCACTGTAGTTGGTGCCATTGCTTATCTGATGTTTCACACTACTGGAGCCGCATGAATGACAGACCATAGCTTAGTGCAGAGGTGGAAGATCTTGCACAACCCAATTCCAGAAAGGATCCCAGGACCAAAACATACCAGCATATTTTTTTTTCATTCAAGCCTCTTACTGCCATTGACTACGTCTTTGCAGGGAAATTTCAACCCTGAAGCATAGGGAGGCAGGTGAGTACCTGCAAAAGCTAGGAAGCCACCAAATGATGATGTCATGGAGGAGAGCAAGTGCCCATATGAAAAAGCCTCGGAGGGCAAGGGTCATGTACAGCCTAGTGATAGGACTCCATAACACTCCTGCAGAAGGATGCAAATTCCATCTGGAAAGTATGCTTCAGACCACAAGCCAGCGGTGCCCAAATTGTGTGCCACAACACCCTGGGATGCCACCAAACCCAGCCAGAGATACCGCAGAAAACTCTACTCAGTACTATTGAGGCTGGGCTTCCACCTCCCTTCCCTCTTCCTCCCCCCAACCCAAAGTATCATATTGTGGAAACCACAGTGAGTGGCCAGTAATTCAAGGGAGTCACAAGTCGAAAATGTTTGGGAAGCATCGCCATAGACTTTGAAGGTCCTTACAAGCCCCACCTACATGAAACGAATGCAAGATCTGAAATGTCAGGTGTAGCTATCACAACCCTGAGTGACAGCTTTCCAACCTCTGCTTAAATAAATTCAGCAATAGAGGGTCCAACATGACACCTCTCCAGCAAGTCAATTTCATTATCAAACAGCTTTCACTATTAACATGTTTCTCCTAACATTTAGCAAAAACAATTCTTCTCCAATTTCTTGTCCAATTTTCCTTTGAATGCCTCCAGTGTTGAACCACTCGTCATGTCCCAAGGTCGTTGATTCCATTGTCATACTGCTTTAACAGTTAAGAAGTTTTTCCTGATATTCAGCCCAGATCTGTAGCTTTCTGAAGCTTGAGCCCATTATCACGTGTCTTATACTCTAGGATGATCGAGAACAGATCCTTCACCTTAAGGAGAATACTTTTCTCATATTTCATGATCATTGTCACCTGCCCCCTTAATCTTCTCTTCTCCAGGATCAGTATGTCCAGCTCTTTCAACTGTTTTCCTTATCAAACTTATTTCCAGACTGGTCACCAACCCAGCTCATCCATCCGCATTCTACACATTTACCAGTGTCCATCTGAAAAATGTGACACTCTGCACTGCACACAACTCCCCAAATGTGGCCTGACCCAGCACAGAACAGAGTGGAACAATTGCTTCCCATAATCTTCACAATTATATCTCCATAAATGCTGGGGACGTCATTAGACAAGACTTGGAATCTGTATTTAGAAGCAGTGCACCCCAAACAGAACAAATCTGTTTATTCTAGCACTGCCTTGCCTCAGTCGGCATTTGGCAAACCAGCTTGCTTTCTTGTTGTGATCATTTTGTGATGGGTTAGTTTATTGAACAGCTTTGTTTGCATAACTGATGTCTCAGGCACAGCATCAACAAAAGGTCCGCGCTGCCTGGAAGAATAACGTTGTAAGACGTGGAAATAAATTCCATCTTAAGATGTAATCTGACTTAAGATCTCATTTGTTCTTTCAGCAGCACCCCAACCCTTATTTATATCCAACATGTGATGTGTGTGTTGAATAGCTGTCGTGGATAGAATGTTTCCCTAATATTTAACAGAAAACTGCTTCCGTAAAATATTCACACCTTGGTTCTAATGATTCCCTTTCCAGGCAATAGGGAACATCTCTGTGTCATGTGGCAGTGGATGACAGGAGGGCCTGGTGCGCTCTGGTGCATGGGGTCACGAAGAGTCGGACACAACAACGACTAAATAACAACAAAACGGTGTCCTGTACTACACAATGAAGACAGGCAGGCAGACAGACAGATAGTTTGTAGATTTGTGCATATGTATAATTCAAAATGTTTATGTGTATGTTTGTATTTCAAAAGGATTGCATGCTTGCATGGCTGTAGACTTTCATTTTGTTAATTTCAGCTCAGTGGTCCAACCTATATCTTCTTTATATCTGAACCCCTTGCACCACTAGCAACGTCAGCCAGCTTTATAACCTCTGAAGATGTGATGGGACTCCTCTCCATTCCCTCATCCAATCCCAACCTTGTTTTCAGCTGTGGCTTGCCGTAAAAGGAAGATCTTCAAAATAAATGGGGGATTCCTTTAATGACAAAAGATGCAGGCTAGCGGTTGTGTCATCTATTATGCCCCTTTGCCATCATAATCATATCTGTCTGTTGCCAAGTGCCGTTGCTGAACAGATCCATTATTTTCCACTGTCATCATTTCCCAAGCCTTTCAGTACAACATATAGAAAGAAAGAAAACAAGACCATAGGGGTTTCAGTTCTGTACTGCGCTGATGTGTGATCGCCAGCTTTCTCGTCTTCTTTTCTGTGCTACATTTTGGTCTCGATCTGCAAGCTGAATGTGTTAACTTTAGCTCTGCCATTTTAAAAAAAGGGGGAGGCATCCTCTTATCAAGATGCACGCCAAGCACATATCACCAAACAGGGCCAAACTTCACCCCATCCCACAAGGCAATTAAGTGTATCACTGCAATTTCTCCCTGAAAGTTGGATTGCCAGTTTGGCATTTCCTAAAACGATGTTTTGCCAAACTGTGCTTGCGGCTATCGTTAAGACAATCTTGAACACTATGAATTATACATTTTCAGGGAAAATCCATGCTGATGGAAACGGCAACATTATTTTACAGCCATCCAGGAGGTGTGCCAGTCTCTGTACCAGTAAGAGGGGAAGTGAAATGGCCCACACCAGGCAGAGAAGTCAGAAGGAATGGAAGAAGATAAGAGCAGGAATGTTTAAAGGAAAAGGGAAAGAAATGAAGTTGGGTGAGTCTTCTTTTCCCCTCCATAGATACATATGTATAGGGAAGGGTAGGAGTAACTTTACTATATCTCACCATTGTTAATTGTTTGGCTCTGTTATTAATTGTACTTGAAGGGATCAAGTAGTTTGCTTTGAGAAGTTGCTTATTACCAGGGGACTTCTCCAGCACATGGCAAACCCTATTGGGAAGGGATTGGATGGGGCCAGGAATTCCCGTTTTCACCCATAACCCAAAGCAAATGGCCTAAAAGGCTTCTTTTGTCAGCAATGTTTAAGTGTGTGGTCGCTGATTGGTTAGACTCTCATTTTGTAACACATTGACATAAACTGGGGATTTTATTTAAAAAAAGCATAAGTTAAGTTTCATAGGGTAATTGGGTGGTGCAACATTGGGGAAGAGATTGTTAGAGATTGGGGGGAAAATACATTTTGTATAGCAAGTCAAGAAAATCTGTAGACAGCACGGCCAGACGTCTGAACTATTTGCTTGAAGAGGGGTGTGAAATTACACCAAAGTCAACAGATTCTTTCCCCTACGCAGCCAGTTTTTCCCCCTAGGTTTGAGACTGGGCCTTTCCTCACTGCTGCTTGATGGGTGCTCTGCTCAACCATGTCCATTCTCCATGAATTAGGCATGGTAAGTGTGACAAACCCAGACCTACTGGGATATGCCACAGTTTCACTAAGCTGCCACCAACCATTCCCTATAAGAAGTCACACAGACCAGGGATGGATTTTTAACAAATAAAAGAACAAGGTTTATTAAATAACACACAGGGAAAAATAAAAGGATCAAGTGAATAAGATACAGTAACGTGGCTTAGTCTCAATCATACATACACACAGTTTGGTTCACACAGAACACTTAACTTGAAGCACAGACCCTGAACCTATCAGTTCTGGCTAACCATCCAGACACCTGAACCTATCAGGTTGGTACTGACTGACACACAGTAGTACCCTGTCTGACACACAGACTCCCACACCAGCTTCTTCTCTCAGCTCTTCCTCCAGCTTCTCCTTCTACTAAGCTTCTCCACACAAGCTCCACATATATATACAGTACAGCCCCTCCTCCTGATGTCCCGCCTTCCACTCCCCATAGGATGGAACTTTCCCTCCAACCCATGACAGACAGGTAACATCAGTGCTGTATGTAACAGTAAGTTCTCACAACATAAGTGCTCACATGCAGCTGTCACCAAATCAAGTGATCATCACATAAATTAATTCAGAGATAATGGCCAAAAAACCTGTTGTTTAACCTAATAAATTGCACTAGAGTAGGCCCATTGAACCAGTGGGGATTTAATGAGTTAACTCCTCCATAAGTTCTATTGATTCAAATGGGCCTACTCTAGTTGCTACATATCACACTAAAGTACGTCACAGACTAAATCCATTTAAATCAATGGAATATACCGAGGAATTGACTCACAAAATCTCCATTGATCCAGTGGGCCTGCTCTAGTGCAACTTACTAGGCTAAGCAATAAGATTTTGGCTACTGTTTCTGCAGAAATTAGAAGCCAAGAAATGTTCAAAGGGGGGGGGAGAGAGAGAGAGCTGAAAGCAGAGGTGAGAAACAGAGGTCCAAAGAATCATTGCTCTTACTAGTGTTCTCCCTTTTGTACCCCCGTTCTTGTGAACACTGCACCCGTGTTCTCCTTTTCGTGATGCACAACAGTGCCATAAGATCTACAGAGGAATCTTGTGTTTACTTTTCAGTTAACAAGTTCTTATAAGCTGGAGAAGTCCCCCCAAAATAAGCAACTTTACAGTGTGAAGTTTGAGTTTGGGAGGAAAGAGAAATCATGTTCCCAGGAGACTTCAGGCTACGCCATGCTCTTTTGAAACAAGATGCACACATGCCATGCACCTTGTTTTACAAAATCACGTTGAAGGGATTACTGTTGTCATGTCACTATGGTTCCATGGAAAAGTACTGCATTCAGTAATGATAAGAAACTAAATTCAGTAGGGGAAGTAGGAGCTGCAAAAATCGGGGGAGAGTTGGACCACCATCTCTGGTCTCTCTAGACCAGTGGTCCTCAACATTGGGCCTCCAGATGTTCTTGGACTACAACTCCCAGAAGCCTTCACCACCACCTCTGTTGGCCAGGATTTCTGGGAGTTGAAGTCCAAGAACATCTGGAGGCCCAAGGTTGGGGACCACTGCTCTAGACATTCACCAGGAGCAGTCGCTGAAGTTTGGGGTTTGGATCAAATTAGAACAAAGGGGGAATGATATCTCCCCTGTGTTACTCAGACATAATTCCACAGGATATTGTATGGCAGTTATCGGAAGATAATAAAACTTACATCACTGGCATAATAGCATTTATTTCCTGTGGACACCAGGAAATTATGTTCTTATTTTATTAGTGACTTTACAAGTACTGAAAAGTTAATTCTGAAGGATTGTCTGTCTCCTGTACGGATGATTTGTTACAGTTCCGAAGTGGCTCACTTTTATTTTACATTTTTCTTATAGATTATTTTTTCCAGCACAGACTAACCAAATTGCAGTGGCCTACGGCTGAAGGTAATAAAAACTGAGATTGGGACAGGAAAGTGATAAAGGCTTCTGGTTGAATGCAAACGATATGACAGAGTTGGACCGGAATCCTAGCTGAGATAGAGATACCTGGTCCGGCAGGGGTTAGCTTTCCATGCAGACTGATTAATGACATCATGAAGCCAAACGCGGAGCCTGGTGGGTGGAATGGTGCAGCATGCGTCCGCAGAAACAGTAGGCATATAAAAGTGTGGAACATTGAGGAATAAAATTGATATGACCGTGAGGCAAATTTATGGGACAATAGACCACCCATAAGCAATTTACTTCTGTACTGGGAAAAAGCCATTGAACTCCACTGCTTTGCTGATGATGCTTTCAGAACAACAGAGCACATGACCGCTGTTTCATATTAAACTGGCGACAGACCTCTTCAGAAGCCATTCCCTAAAGCAATATAATGTGACTTCAGGAATTCAGTGGGAGCCCAAACGATGGAATAAATCTGATTGGACAGTCTTTCAGCAGACTCCCAGGTATTGAATCAGGAGCATCTCAGGTGAGATAAGGTGCGGAGGGAGCGATAAGAGATGGGAAAATTCAAGACCAGAGATCAGAAGGATGGGAAAGCATGCCAAACCCCTGTGTAGGAGAGACACGTCTTGAGATGCTGAAAAACGATGTTTATTGCTGAAGCGTACAGGTGCATTTTTGGGCCTGTCAATATCCTAAGGCCTTCTTCAGGCAGATTAAAGGAAATAGTCTCCCGACAGTCTCAGGCATCTCCAAAGCACAGCGCTAGTGACTGATCCTGTTGTCAGCCGGTGATAAGTTGGTCTGGAAACCCTTAATAGAATCTTCTGCAAACGGTTTGCTTTAATCCATCTGAAAAAGGCTAGGGGGCTGTTGACAGAGCGAGCACAAGGCTTTGAAAGCAATTGACATCATCTTAAAGGTGTGTCCTTCCCTATGCCAGTGGCAACAGATAACTCTAATTTTGTGAATCCACTCCAGATTTTATTCTGTCCTTTACAGGAACTGCTCTATATGTTCCCAATAGTTTCAGTACCTTGAAAAATTCCCAGATGGTACAGAGGAAAACCTGGAGTTGATTCACACCCAATTATCAACCAAATCACCCTGGAACTGGACTCAGCAGCCACTGTCATTTTACATGCAAAGCTAAGAAATGAGGAAGTACAGGATACAAAATACTTGCATTTAAACAGCTTCTCCCCATTTATGGGCTGAAACAGGACGGTTTTGATTCAGGCCCAGATGAGAAGGGAGTTTACTCGTGCTGACTGATTGACTGATGGGGTGGTTGGTTATTTATGTACATTTTAGACATGGTACATAAATAGATTTCTCCAGCACTCCTAATGGGAAATTAAGAACTGAATAATGTGGTGTCGAATCCAGAGGTGGAAAACCTAGCTTTGAGAGATGGCAAGGATGGCTAACTAGATACAGGAGAATCATGAGTAGAATTCCATTAAAGGACAATGAAACCCTTGCTTGTCCTCAGAGAAAGAAATATTCTTGCGTAGAAACACAGGCTTGCAGTGCTATCTGACCTGCATTTCAACCTGGAGGACTACTAACCCTTACATTAGAAGTATTCAATTCTTCAAAAAAAAAAAAAACCCTCTGGTTTATGAATGTGGGATACTGTGCTTCTGAGCCCACAATTCAAAAAGCCAGGAAATGGCCTAATATTACTGCACAATCATGTTGCCAGCAAAAAAAGAAAAAAAAGGATGCCAAGCTTGACATAGCAAAGGGCAGTCTGAATGCTGACAAGACCCATGGCAGCAGTCAAGATGGTCTGCAGGATCCCCTCTTGTGCTCACTACCATTCACAAAGTGACACCACGCAAGGGGACATCCCAGAAGGGGACTCCTTTTTTTTTTTCATCGGCTTACCACTTCTCACTCAAACACAAAGCAATTGTCAGGTCTTTTTTTTTTCAACAAGTGTGGAAGTTTGGGGCACCCTTATTTTTTGAGTTGGCTTACAGAATGCTGAATCCTGCTGTCAGCACAATATATTGCTGCCCTCTGGGGCACCAATAATAAAGTTTCACAGATCCACAATATCCCAAAGATCATAGAGCCCAACCCCTACCAATGTGTCCAAAGACAGTGTGTATGCTCAAAAGAAACATTATGCTTCTTTAGTTTGGGTATAATTTATGTGTCTATGACAGCAAACACAATTAGCGATTCCACAGATGCAACCATGATGTCAATGTGGCATGTGTTGAACAAGCCATGCAAGATAATGCACAAACCCAAAGGCACACACAGACAATCTGGAATTTTGCAATTATGCCCTGATGCGACCAGTGTCATCACTAGATAGCACACATCAGTTTCAGACAAATATGGATTCAGAACCTGGATGGCTTTACATCTTAGAGACAACAACACCCACTATCCTCCATTCAGCGCAGCCAGTGGGCATACTGGCTGTAAGAGAGTGGATGGTGCAGTCCATCAAAGACCGTTTTTCAGGCTCTGCAATAATGCTGAGACAAGATTAAAATGAAACTGTATTTTAAAAAAAAAACCTCACTGCCATCATTTATTACTATTGCTGGCAATTCATGATAATGAACAGAGAAACAGATGTATGGTCTGTGCCTTTTCAAATTAAGCTGCATTTCCACATCTGTGCTTAGAAATGACCATCTGGTGACAAGTCATGGAGTCTGGATATGATTTCCTATTTGATTAGATCATCCTTACACTTACCCTGGTCAATAACTAAGCAGAACATTAATAGGATTCAGATTCTGGGGTAAGTTGCTTAACAAGGAGAACGGTTTTAATGGAGAGTATGAGAGAGGAGTAGATTGGGATTGCCTTTCTGAAGCCATAGGTAGAGATGGCAAGTTTGAGGGTAAACCCCCAGGAGATCAGCCCTCCCTACGTGCCAGTGCAAAACGGCTGTGAACTCAGATTAATTGCATCTCACTTTGATCTCTTCTTCATTAGTCTGCTTCTTTCACTTTCAAGCATAATTAATACTTCCCTGATCAAAGACCTATCAGAAAAGAACACTGAGCAACTCTTATTTTATTGCATGTTCCTTATTAAAATGTGAATGGGAACGCTCGACCTGGAAAAGTGGCAAGTGTAGCCCATTCATCTCTGGAAGCCATCGCCCTGGCCCCAAACAGTCAATTATAAGAGGAAGACTCTTTGATCATTAAATTTAGCATCAAGAACACAGCATGGGATGTCCCATTTCTTTCAGTCGCTTTTCTTCCCCCTGCGCGCTCTGTAGAACCATATATAAGGGAAAGATGGGAAAGAATTTCATTCGGTTTGACCCCCCTCGCCAAAAATCACAATTTCTACACTTTCGGAGGCTCATCCAGAGAAGAAACCCACCTCAAGAATCTGCACATTTGCTAGGCTCGCGAGCCAAAACTAAGGCAGTATCTTAAAAATGCATAGGACTAAAAAAGATGCAAGTGAAATATATATATATATATATATGGAAAAACATCCTATAGTCTGAGTGGGAAATACATATATTTGATGAAATGCATAAACAAACATGCACATTGAGTGAAACACATTCATAAATGCACACATTGGGGGGGAAAGAGGCAAAAAATGTGAATGAATAAATTTCAACATGGGAAGAAAATGGGAAGTTTTGCAATCAAATATGAAACAAGGGGAGGAAAAATATGCAGGGGGGGGTTGGAGTAATTTAAGAGATAATTCCTCTGTTGGAGAGTTTTTAATTTCTGGTAAATTTCCTTGTGCTATGGAGTAGAAGTACAGAGTCTCAAAGAGATGGATCACTTCACATTCCCCAGAGCACACCCCTTTTTCATTGACTGGCACTTACAGTCTCAACAGAGCTTAGTAGTAGAAACAATAGTTTTTATTACTGTGTTTTTCCATCTATAAGACGCCCCCATGTATAAGATGCCCCTCCTGCTTTTCTAACCCAAAATCAAGAAAACCTAGCTTTGAATATTCAGCCTCTGGATTCAGAACGCTCGGACATTATGAGTCCCTGTTGAATCTGAGCACTGCATACAGGCTCCACCTCCAGCAAAGTGT
Source organism: Pogona vitticeps (assembly GCF_051106095.1). Classification (NCBI taxonomy): domain Eukaryota; kingdom Metazoa; phylum Chordata; class Lepidosauria; order Squamata; family Agamidae; genus Pogona; species Pogona vitticeps. The sequence goes on along the minus strand of NC_135794.1, from coordinate 7,899,321 downwards.
GTTCCAATTGGTTTGTACAGCATCAGCTGACATCAGTTATATAAGGCTCACAATTGGAGGAGTCTCCTGACTGTTGAAAGCTAAGCCTCATTATTGGATGCAGTCTGTTTGCAAAGGCAAGATATGTATAAGACAGCCCTCAATTTTTAGTCTAAACATTTTAGACAAAAGTATTGTCTTATACATGGAAAAATACAGTGCGTACAGTTCTGAACAGTTCAACAGTAAAGAAAACAAAAACTGGTTGTTGTGTGTTTTTTGGGCTCTTTGGCCATGTTCAGAAGGTTGTTCTTCCTAACAGAGCACAGGTTGCTGTCCTCTGAAGAGGCCGGCCACAGAGACTGGCGAAACGTCAGGAAGAACAACCTTCAGAACACGGCCAAAGAGCCCGAAAAACCCACAACAACCATCAGATCCCGGCCATGAAAGCCTTCACGAATACAGAAATCAAAAACAGACTATAGAGAGGGAAAGGAACACTCAGCAGAGAGGTGGGTCTCTCTTTGAATTTAGAAGAAGGAAGGAAAAATTCCCTAGGAAAGGCATCAACTGGAAGGCTTTTGGATCCGAGCTAGGCCTAGCAGCACTCAAGCATCTTCTTCCTGCCACAATGATAGCCGGGAGATTTCTTTATGAACAAGAGGTGGAGTTAAGCCTAAACAGCCTTAAAGTCTTCCAGTTGAGACCTTTCTCCCAGATCCACCATGTTCTCTGTCTATAAAGTGCCTGTCGGTCAGGAAGAACTCCCAGAATGGAGAATTATGGGATTTGTAGTGCAGGAAATAAAAGAAAAATATCATCCTTATGCACTTTATTCCCACCCAACCAAGTGAACAGCTACATCGCTTGCTAGACCAGCTGGGTTCTCAGATGTTCTTCATTTTCTCTATCAGGTAGCGGCACTAAGTCTTCTTAGATCTTTGGGGCCAGGCGTGTGTGTGAATGTGAGATGCCAGGCGGACTTCCCTCTGCAGGCTTTGATTGAATAGGTCAAAGTAGTACTAGGGAACGGCCCTTCATCCACAGACACGCTGTACTTTCTTTTATATTTTTAATGCCTGTTTCTGGCTTTCCTTTGCAAAAGCATTTGTTTTCTTCTGTAGGTGCCTTTTTAAAAAAAATCTTCTAGAGTGGATGGGTGCCAAATGTTGAGCGCTCTGGATTTGGGCAATAAATGGGCTCAAAATGAGAATTAGTAGGGACATGAAGGGGAATTCTTCCTCATCCCCTTCCCCTATATTTCAGCATTCTCTCCATCTGTTTCTGCAAGAGTAGCACAAAAGAAATGTTGTGCAAGAACTTGCAGAAGTTAATTCCTGCCTACCTTTTCCTCCCTGGCACAGAACAGCTTTTCCTGCACCATGGACACCTTTGCATCAGGAAAAGAGGTATCACCTTCTCCCATCTTTGCATCAGTAGCTGGTCTTTCTGAAGATCTAGGGAACTATCCTGCAAATTTGAATATGAAAGGGATCGGGCAATATTTGCATACCTCCAGTTAGAACATACCTTGATGCCTATGGTTTCTTGTGTGTGAAGTCCCCACTCTGTGTCCTGCACTTCAGAATGGCCAGCAGCAATTCAACAGGTGTAGTTTTCTGTTTGCTGTGTCTCCTACCTTCTATATAGTTGTACCTTGTTGTTCTGAAACCATTCCACAGCAATTGCGGTGTGGACAGAATGAATGGAATAACCTTTAAATCACTGCTAGGAAGGTTAGTAGCCTGAAGGAGATAAGGCGCAAGTGAGGACAGAGAGGAAAAAGAGTGAGCAGGGGAGAAATGACTAATGAGTTGTCTACAAGAAGCCAGCCACTACGACCGACAGTCAGGAATGATAAGAACGGATCTCCAATTAGATCTAGAGGCTGATAACATTTCCTCACCATTGTTCCAGGTGATCTGAGATTGATAAATACGTGGCAAATAAAAACGATAAATATGCGGTCAATACTATGCTACATTCATCAAAAATTGATGCTACAGTGTTGTTCAATGCTTCCTACAAGAGAAAAAAATTGATTTATGGGAGGGAACATCTCCAAACATGCTCAATTAAGCCATTTAACTGACTTTCAAGTAGTACACAAAAATTACTAATGTTCAGAGAAAATGATCTGCTGCATTCAAACTGGGATAATCATCTGGCATGTCATATAAGGGCGGTTGGGCTGTTCTTGAGTTCATTAAAGAAGAAGAAGAAGACTCAGAATCAGAATCAGAATCAGAATCAGGTCAATTCTGACTGATGGTAACCCTTTCCAGGGAAGAAGAACCCATAATAATAATCATATTCCATCAAGTCAGTTCTGACTTATGGGAAGCCTTTTCAGGGTCTCCTACATAGTGAGTACTGAGAAATAGTTTACTATTCCCTTCTTCTTGGGGTATCCTGGGACTGTTCTGCTTGCCAAAGGCCAACCAGCCTGGCTCTGCTTCACAGGAGGCATGGTGGGGGATTGAACTCTTGACCCCTAACCGTTCAGCTATCCAGCCAGCATAAATGACAGCAGCAAATTATCATTAGTTCAGGAGTCAAGGCTTGCATTCCTCACTGCACACCGAGCCATACAGCTGTATAAAACTGATTTCGATCGATGGATTTAACAGTGCTAGTAGAAGGTCCGGGAAGGTTTGGTCAAGGAGAACATGTGCAGGCTCTGTATGAGCTGATCTTCTTGACCTCTGCCAGTAAAAGGCAGTGGACAGTTCCTGGAAGCAGAAGGGTGCAGAGCGGAGAAAGTGACAAAACAGTATATGACAAGTGAGAAGAAAAAGGGGGGATCAGAGGTAGTCATAGTTACGGAAACTAACAGTGTTCTAAATCAGTCGTCCTCAACCGTGGGCCTCCAGATGTTCTTGGAATTCAACTCCCAGAAATCCTGGCCAGCAGAGGTGGTGGCAAAGGCTTCTGGGAGTTGTAGTTCAACAACATCTGGAGGCCCAAGGTTGAGGACCACCGTTCTAAATGATCTAGGAAAATCCAGATCAATGTGTCTATGGGAAAGTCCCATATAAAAAAAGGAGATGTGGGTGTGTTCAAAGCGCCTTCTTAAAGTGTGTCTGTTTCTTGCCTTTCTGTCTGGATTGTATTGACCTAAGTACTCTTCACCATTACAGTGGTGCCTCGCAAGACAAATGCCTCGGAGAACAATAAACTCGCAAGACAAATGGTTTTGGCAATGGGGTTGATGACTCACAAGACAAATGTTCCTATGGCCGTGCTTCGCAAGACGAATGTTTTCCGTTTTTTGTTCCTGCCTCATGTTTGCTGATTTTTAAATGTTTTTCTACGATGTTTAAAAAGTTAAAAGTTTTTTTGATTGAAATTTTTAAAATTGTCTGCACAATATGTATGGCTTTAAGGAGCACTTAAGAAACCCTTTGTAAACCAAATTTGACTTTGTTCTGACTTTTTTTGCCGATAGGAACGCATTAGTTAGATTTCAATGCATTCCTATGGGAAAACGCGTTTCGCAAGATGAATTTTTCGCAAGACTACATTAACCGCTGAACGAATTAAATTCGTCTTGCGAGGCACCACTGTACATGCACGTGCTTATATCAACATGAAATGCTCTTATAATGAAATTGAAATAATATCAGTGAAGAAACAGTTTTCCTTTATTATTACTCAAAAATATTATTGACACAGCAACAAGGAATGCAAGCATCAGCTCCTTAACTAGCGATCCTTCGCTGTTGAGATTTACACAACTTGATGTACGCTTCTGTATGTAAATAATAAAATTCTGGCCAACAATTGTTATGTTGGCATGATCCAAACAAGGTTGAACCAAAGTTGGAGGCAGGCGTTATAGCTAGGTACTGGACCTTTATATCCCCAAATTCAGGTTTCCAGTATCATCAAGCAGTGATGTCCTTCAGAAAACCCCTGTCTGAAACCCTAGAAAGTCATTCCCACCAATCAGCAATATCAACATGGCTGCAGTGTATTGGCTGCAGGCCTCATTCTGTAACAGGCAGCTTTCTCTTTCCAGAGTGATGCAGCTTTTGACCCTATTGATTTCAACAGGACAGAGTTCACTATACATTTAGACATTGAAGTCTATCGAGCTTAAGAGACAAGGTCTCTGTGGATCAAAAATGTGCTCAATCATGAACATTTCTGACTGAGCAGAGCTCTCCTGCTAATCTTCTAACCCAAGGTTTAATGAAGCAAATTTGTGGAGAGAAGAGGGAAATCTTATGTGAAGCCATATTCCGCTGCCTGACCTCATCATGGAACCTACTTTTAATTATGCAGTTAGCAGTTACAAGGTCAAAAGAACAGAAAGCTGGCTTTTAAATTTAGTGCTTTTTTTTGGTGCTCTAATAAAGGTATGTACCGTTAGGAAAGAATCTGGAGAGACACAATGGTTTCCTGCAGGCAAAGGTGTCACACAAGGGTGCATTTTATCCCCTTATCTTTTAAATCGGTAAAGGTAAAGGTTCCCCTTGACATTTTTAGTCTAGTCATGTCCGACTCTAGGGGGCGGTGCTCATCCCATTTTCAAGCCGTAGAGCCAGCGCTTGTCTGAAGACAGTTTCCATTGCCATGTGGCCAGCGTGACTAGGGAACGCCATTTTACCTTCCCACCGAGGTGGTACCTATTTATCTACTTGCATTTGCATGCTTTCGAACTGCTAGGTTGGCGAGCAGCTGGGACAAAGCGACGGGAGATCACTCCGTCGCGTGGATTCGATCTTACGACTGCTGGTCTTCTGACCCTGCAGCACAGGCTTCTGCGGTTTAGCCCACAGCACCACCACGTCCCTCCTTTCAATCAGTACATAGAACATATCATATGGAAAGTGGCATTGGATTCCAGCGATGGAGGAACAAAAAATGGTGGAAGAAACATCAATAATTTAAGATAGACTCATAGAATAATTGAGTTGGAAGTGTCATATAAGGTCAGCATGTCCAACTCCCTGCTTCATGCAGGAATCGATATCAAAGCAGATCTGATAGATTATTGTCCAAGGTTCCCTTAACTGCCTCTGATCATCTTTGTTGTTCTCCTCTGAACTTCTCCAGTTTGTTGGCATCCTTCTTAAAGTGTTTTGTCCAGAACTGGACACAATACTGTAGTTATGCAGATGACAGATCAATAGTTCAGGAGTCATCTTACTGGCAGGAAGCAGCAGATCTGAACACCTCCATGTTTCAATGGGGCATACAACACATAGTTAAGAGCCAAGACAGCCATCTCATGTAATGTATGAGTTGTGAGGATTTGGTAACCTCTGAATGGTTTACAAAGGCTGACGTTTTGGGTCGTCAGTGGGCATGAGTGGGGGGGAGATAAGGTCTGGTTTTGCTCTCCCCAGGCTGCGTGGCTTGATGAAGCTAAGCCATTCCCACCTTCTGCCCTGTCACCAGGCTCCCGCCGGCACCCCACAGCCGTGGCAAGCAGGTAGCCTTTCCATGGCCTTCAAACCAGCCTGTGCTTCTTCCCCCCGCCGAGCTCATTTGCTTGACTTGGAGAACTCCAGCTGCTTCCCAGCCTGTGTTGCAGTTTGATCTATGCTCTAATTGCGAAAATCAGTCAGGTTGGTTTAGCATGTCAGAGGGGGACAAGGGATTGGAAAGGGGAGGATGGAAGGAAAGTTCACTCGTGCCCTTTGGTTACTGAGGCCAAAACGCACACCAAAAAACGGGTGGTTGGTTTTGGAGACCAGCCTGACTTGAGCATCCCTTTTCTGTGCTTCCGAGCCATTTAACCTTCCCCTGGTGCTTTCCTGCTGCTGAAGGCCAGCGGTAGTCACCATCCTTCAAGGAAATGTGTAAAGAGAAGACACGGGGGCCTTGGAGTTGCATCCTCTGGGGAAGCATTATCTATAGACGACTTTGTGAAAACCAAAAGCTCTCTGTTGTAAAAATCTCTATATGGGTCGGCACAGAAGGAATGTGGTTTTTATGGGAGAGCTGTCAAGGCAGATTCCTGTCCTCCTGCGACTGTTGCTGAGAATCTGGTTTTGCCTTTTCTAAAGAGTTGAATGGGCCACCCTGGGAGGAAATGAAGGGTGACGGGATTCTCCTCCTTAACAGCACAACTCTGTCCGTGCGTTGTCAAGACATGGGTCTCCTTCATTTCAAAGCAGAAACGGGACACACCAGTACAGCCATTATGGCCTGTTAACTGAAGCCTTCCTTCAACTATTAAAGAACTAGCCATGTCAGGCTGTGCAAGAGTATCAGACAAAGAAACAGATCCACCTCCACCCTCTGAAAAGCATAAGGGACAACAAGGTTGTGGCGCCTTCAAGACTAGCTGCATTAATGTGAGCATTAAAAGAATCCCCTTGAGGGGCTGGAGAAAGCCAGAGCAACGGAGGAGGCAAATGCCCCTTGCCTGTCATCAGAGAAAGGCTGCTTAGCCTTCAAGGAGAGAAGACCAAGAGGAAAGATGCAGGAAACCCGAGGAAGCCAGATCATGAGTTGAGCATTCTCTTTGCTCAGGTCAAATCAAAGCAGATGGCATAAGCTGCCTGCCTAAGGTGCTTCACAGTCTTGGATACAGAAAGCTTCCTCCCATCACCCTAGGGAGATGGGAGGGGGGAGAGAAGAAGGAAAGAGTGATAGGCTGGAACATTCACAGCGTTTTTTAAAAATTGAAAGCTCCCACTTCACAAAGGAGAAGACAGAAGGAGACAAGGAGAGGGAATGTTGGTGTTATCCTTATTCCCCTCCCCGCATCTTCTTCTCTTTCTTTCCGTTAAAGCATTTACAGGGTCACAATATTCGTTCGTTCGTTCGTTCGTTCGTTCGTTCGTTCGTTCGTTCGTTCGTTCGTTCGTTCGTTCGTTCGTTCCTTCCTTCCTTCCTTCCTTCCTTCCTTCCTTCCTTCCTTCCTTCCTTCCTTCCTTCCTTCCTTCCTTCAGTTTCACATCCATGGTTTCATGCACCATATCTGCAAGTTTGTGATTTTGGATTCCAACTCCCAGAATTTCCCAGATAGCAAATCATTGATTTTTGCAATGTTACCCTAACTCCCAGCTAAGAGGATATGAGATTCCAGCTTATCTTCTTTAAGAGCTACAGATTGCATTCAGACAGATTATAAATCCTGAACTGAACTGAGGGGTGAGGTTACAGATTGAAATGCTCCTTGGTTTGCATTAGGTTTAGAACACTTGAAATTGATTTTAAAATATCTGTTCACACAACATAGAGCTAAGTGCACTTTTTTTGGCTGGGAAACATATTTTTTGTTCAAAAAGTGTTTTGTTTTTTTTTAACTGTACAGGCTTGTTTAATTCAATTATGAACACAATGTATTATGAATCATTATTGCATGGGCACTTGCTTGTGTTCAAGTAAGTTGTGTCTGTGGGGTTTTGTCTAGTATGGGATGCCAGGATCACAGGCTTTGGTCTTTGCAATCTGATCTTTTATAACTTTTTCCCCTATTGGTAACACTGATTTAGCGCTATGCCAGTCTGGAAAACAAAACACCCAAAGATTAAAAATCACACCACAGAAGAACATGGCTGTTGTCCCTGCCACCCACATTACCTCAACACGGGAAGTGAGCTGGCAGTGGTGGCGGTGAGCGGCTGTGAGTGGCAGCTAGTGCAAAGACAGGTGAGCTTGGGAGAAAAACATCAAAAGTAGTTCCAGGACAATGCACTAGCAACCAGACTGTCTCCCTCTAGCTACGGCCATGCAGAGTTTTATTTTAGGTTTTTGGTGCAGACATTTCACTCTGGGGAAGGTAAAGCCTTGGGAGGGCAGAACCATACTGTACCCACTTCCTATTTCATCCATTTCTAGATGGGTAACGTATTAACGTGTCACAGAAAGAATAGAAATGTGTGTGTATCACTGCACTGCATTGGCACTATTTATGAATGGCATGTCTTATGAATGAAGCCTGATCAATTCCTGTGGAGTTGCCTCTAAAAATGTCATTCAGATTTTGAAAGTACCGTATTTTTTGCTCCATAAGACACGCCTTTCCATAAGACGCACCAATTTTTTAGGAGAAGAAAACAGGAAAATATAATCTGTTTTCTTTGCTCCATAAGACGCACAGACTTTCCACCCCCCTGTTTTGTGGGACAAAAGTGCGTCTTATGGTGCGAAAAATACGGTAACTAGAAAACATTGTTCAGTACAGCAGGCTATTTATTTATTTATTTATTTATTTATTTATTTATTTATTTATTTATTTATTTATTTATTTATTTATTTATTTATTTATTTATTTATTTATTTATTTATTTATTTATATCCCACCTATCTAGTCAGTTAAGACCACTCTAGGCAGCTTACATTGCTACATTGCTGTTGATATGTAACTTCGTTGGGTTGTCATTACCTCTTCCCCCGCAAAGTAACTAGTTATAGATAGCATCATTGCTTATAACTCTTTGCAAACCCATCTTGAATACCTCGTAGTTATTTTTTAGGGTGGACATTCATGAGCAGAGCCTGGAGCCTTAGTGGATCAATGGGTGGAGCAAGACCCATGGAATCATACAGTTGGAAGGGACCTGTAAAGCCATTGAGTCCAACCCCCTGCTCAAATCAAATGAGATCTGACAGATGGGTTGTCCAATTTTATCTCAAGTGCCTCCAGCGTTGCAATGCTCACCACCTCCCGTGGTAATTGGTTCCATTGCTGTACTGTTCTAACAGTTAAGAAGTTTTTCCTGATATTTAACTGCAATCTGGCTTCTTGTAATTTGAGCCCATTCTTACATGTCTACACTCTGGGATTATCAAGAGCAGATGCTGTCCCTTCTCTGTATGGCAATCTTTCAAGTATTTGAAAAGTGCTATCATATCCTCTGCTGCCGCCACCACCACCACCTTCTTTTCTCATGCCCAGTTCTTTCAGTCTTTCCTCCTAGGACTTGGTCCCTTGATCGTCTTTGCTGCCCTTCTCTGAACTTATTCCAGTTTGTCTGAATTCCTCTTGGACAAAGCACACAAAATGAGGTCTGACCAGAACCACAGTTGGAGTACTGTGAAGACTAGACTTACTTACTTACTTACTTACTTACTTACTTACTTACTTACTTACTTACTTACTTACTTACTTACTTACTTACTTACTAATTACATTTCTTTCCCGCCCATTTAGTCATTTCGACTACTCTAGGCGGCAAGATTGTGATGCCAATGAAACTCAATGTCACGGATGGGGAGGGTGGTGCATAGCGTATACAGTTAATGCTGCCTAAAATAACAGGGGAACTAGTACTAGGCAGACGAGGAGAGCAATCTTCAACCACCTTCTTCACTACTCTTGGATGCAATTCACCCAGCCCTGGAAATCTGAACTCATTCAAAGTAGTAAAATATTTCTTGACTATTTGTTTATCAATCTCAACCTGCTGTCCTGTCCCCTCCGCTCGTATTTCACCTTGCCCTGGGAGGGTCCTAGACTATCTCCTGAGAAAAGACCAAGCTAAAATTGGAATTGAGCACTTCGGCCTTTTCTTTGTTGTCTGTTATCACTGAGTCACTAAGCCACTATTTCCTTTGTCTGCCTTTTGCTACGCACATACCTGAAGAGTGTTTTTTTGTTGCTTTTAGCGTCTCTTGATAACTTCAGCTCATTTTCAGCTTTTGCTTTCCTAACACCATCCCTGCAATTCTTTGCTATCTGTCTGTGCTCTTACTTTGTGGCTTGGCCTTCTTTACACTTACTATATGTGTCTTTTTAAAATTTCAGGTCTTCTCTGCTCTTATTATTTATTTATTTTAAACCCATGTGGGTCTTTTTTTCTCTCTTCCACTTTTTTTCCCTTGCCGGAATTGTTTGTAGTTGTGCCTTTAGAATTTCCTTTCTAAGAAACTCCCGCCCATCCTGGACTCATTTTCCTGTAATGCGTTAGAAAGAGCCAGCGGTGTGCCTGACAGAGGTCTGCTCGTGGCTTGGAGAAGCATTCCCACAGTGCTGAAACATGCAAACCAAGGAAGATTGTGAAAAGAATATTCAAAAATCTTTTTCGTATTGCCCGCGGTGACATTCTCTTTATCTCCCTCTCTCTATTGGGGGTGTGTGGGTGGTTAGAGGTTATCATGTAGGTCAGCCAGAGCAACATTTGATCAGGGAACCAGATAATGGTGCCAGCTTTCCTTTTGCTTTTATTTGAAGCAGCATGCAGCCTGTTCCTTAACCTACTCAAAGTTGGATCCCTTTAAGAGCCACAATATTTATTCCCAAGTAAACACGCTCTAGAATTTGAGTTCCCAGTGAGCAACTTTATGTTTTAGTGTGTTGGTTGTTCCGTTGTTGTTGTTTTTAACACTCATGGTGTCTTGCCTCCTCCGAGTTTGGATTCTAATCAGAATAAAGCCAAAAACGAAATTCAAGATCATTCCAGGACATGGTGACAGCATATGCAAAAACACAGCTTGCCTCTGAAGGCTTGTGGAAATGGGTCTAAAAATAGCCTCATATTTTGGAAAGAAGAGGTTATTTTGAAATGAATTTGATTCTCTTTTGTAAGTAAGCCAAGACATTTTTTTTAAAAAAAAGGATGTACAGAACAACTCTTGGGTCACCTTTGCCTCTTCTGGAACACAATGAGACTCATCTCTAAAGCAGGAATACAATCCCTTTGTCTCTTTCTTGTGCTCGTCTTGACCGTAATAAAATATGTTCATTTTCTTTCTTGTAGAATGCCAAAGTCCTATTCAAAAGACAAAAAAAGCAAAGTTATTTCTTTATATTCTGCCCCATAGTGCTTAAAGCACTTCTGAGGATGGTTTTACAATTTAATTACGCAGTCTCCACATTGTCCTCCCCCGCCCTCCATTGAGCTCAGTACTCAATTTCTGACCTCGGAAGATGGAAGGTTGAGTGAACCTTGAGCTGGCTACCTGAATCCATTGGGATCAAACTCAGATTGTGATCTTCAGTTTGACAGTTTAACCACTGTACCATGAGATGTAGGACACAGCTCATCCTGTCTGGTTTCAGAATGCTAGTTTTACCTTTATCTTGGGCCGGGAAGATGCTAGCAGTTGTAACACAGGTACTATTAGTAGCAGCAATAGTCATCACCACAATCAGTCATCACATATGAAAGGTGGCCTCTGACTGCCACCTAGCTAGAAGCCAACAGGCATCCATGTTCAGACAAAACTAGGCTACAGAGCTCTGAGAAATCTAACAGATCCTCTTGAATACATCCAATCGTATCTTATTTCAGAAGACAAGTAAGTCTGGTTTGTTTATGGGGGCCACCAGAGAATAGCAGGTTATGGGGACCACCAAACAATGCCAGATATCTTCAGATAAGGCTAGAAAAGAATCTGGAACCCTGGAAAGTCATAGCAGTCGTCCAAAGGTATGAGTTGTTATAAGGCAAGTTCCTCTGTTGTTGAACTGTGTTGCACTCAGCGACACTTTTGTGCTTCTTTTAAGTAGCACATACTCTGCAAGAAAGCCAAGGTGAATGACAGATCATCCATGGGCTGGCTGAGATCATTAAGGAGTCCTTTGAAGTGTGCTATTGTTTGTCACATCTTAGCACAGAGGAACTTAGAGAATGAAATAAATACTGGAGTCAAGCAGAAGCCAGATACATCCATCCTTTTCTTTGACGGGGATCCTTCTTCAAGTTAGTGGATTTAATGGTAACACTGCTTGGCCAAGTTGTTTGCATTTATAAGTAAGAGCTAGAAAGATCCATTTTCATTAGCTGAAAATCTTTTGCTCAGATTCAGTGCCTTTGCAAAGGGAACACCAGCAGTCAGAAGGAGGCACCAATGAGATCAAGGGAGCTTCCTCCCAGGTAAAGGTGGTTATCACTCACGGTAAACCAAGGTCATTCATTGGATCTCACACCACTTCTCTGATACCTGCAAACGGGAAATGACATTCTCCTTCTCCTGGGCTGAGCCTAGATGCGCTAGATTCTGGGCTGTGCATTTCTCTAAGATGTTGTGCTTTGCAAGCAGTCTCCAACAGGCGGGTATTTGTGTGTTGCGATCATGGCACGACTTAGGCTTCTCTTTGATAAGAATAAGATTGAGCTTCTTGAGTTTTTTTGCTATCAAAACCAGGGCTTTTCCTCCTAGCTTTCCGTTCAAAGGCACAGCATTTATCTTAAGAGATCCCTATGCATTCTGCTTATTCAAATATGATTGTGCTTCACTTAACGATTGCCTCGCTTAACGAGGAAATCGCTGTATGATTAGGTTTTGTGATCGCAAAACGATGGTTTAAATGGAGTTTTTTCGTTTAACAATGATCGGTTCCCTGCTTCGGGAACCGATTTGCTCCTTACAGAATGTTTCAAAATGGCTGCGGGTTGAAGAAAATGCCCCCCCCCCGCTGTTTTCTAGCACAGATTCCTGGCTTTACAGGCACTGAAAATGGCCGCCATATGGAGGATCTTCGCTGGACAGGCAGGTATTCAGCCCATTGGAACGCATTGAACGATTTTCAATGCATTTCAATGGGGTTTTTAATTTTGTTTGACAATGTTTTCGCTCTACAGTGATTTTGCTGGAATGAATTAACATCGTCAAGCGAGGCACCACTGTACATTTGTAATACTTACTTACTTACTTACTCACTCACTTACTTACTTACTTACTTACTTACTTACTTACTTACTTACTTACTTACTTACTTACTTACTTACTTACTTACTTACTTACTTACTTACTTACTTACTTACTTACTTACTTAATCATTATCATTTTTATGCTTCCTTTCTTCAGGCAGTGAGAAACCCCTGATTTCTGTCACACAATATGTCTCCAAGTTACCCGATACTAGGAAGGAGAGCCAGTTCTGCCTTTAGGCAGTGAAGGCTAGTGGCTCTGATGTCAGTGGACAGTGAATCTAGCTAAAAGTTATAGGTATATAAAAAAAGAACAAATACAAAAAAGATGCAATTGTGGCAGCACCTTAAAGACTGTTATATTTTAATGTCACTGTTAATGGATGTCTACTTCCTCAGATATAAGAGAGAGATACTTGATGGCAAATATTTGATGGCAAATATTTATACATGGCATAAATATACATGGTTGGTTGGCTGGTGAAAAAGTCAATAGGTATTTAACAGTGGAGTGATAGTTAAAGATTTAGTCCAGTGGTGTCCAACCTTGGCCCTCCAGATATTCTTAGACTACAGCTCCCGGAAGCCTTCACCACTAGTTCTGCTGGCCAGGATTTCTGGGAGCTGAAGTCCAAGAACATCTGGAGGGCCAAGGTTGGACACCACTGATTTAGTCCAAACTTTAAGGAGCTTTCCAAGGTGCTGAATGTATTTTGAGACTGAATTCAGCAATACTCCCATATAGTTCAGCCTGAAGGCCACAGCAGAGCCATGGACTCTCTGACATCAGAACACAGAAGCCTCCACGACCATTGGGCAAAGTTATCTCAAGAGGCAGAGGCTGAGAGAGCACACCAAGGTTTGGCAGGCAGAACTGAGTATCAGGCTGCTTGCTCTGATTCACCCCCTTAACTTCACCTGCTGCCTTCAGTTCCAAGACCGTGAGATCAATGGGTAAGATCAATGGATTTATATTCTGTTTATATCTGGCCCTTTCACCATAGCAAAGTCAAGGTGCCATATGCATAAGGTTTTCCTGTACAACAACTGGCCAGTCTTCCTTCCTTTCAAACCATAATTGGGGACCAAATAAAGTTGACTTAGGAATCAAGTGGTCTCTGGACCACATAAAGCCCCAAGGCCATCTTTGTACACAAACATGCGGAGCCAACAAATTCTTCCATTCCTTTATTTATTTATTGTGAAACCAAAACAAAGAAGAGTCATATTTCCAGAGGCCTCCATGAGGTACCCAAGCTTGGATCTCCAGATGTTCTTGAAGTACAGCTCCCAGAATCCTGACAAGCATAGCTTGTAGTGAAGGCTTCTGGGAGTTGCAGTCCAAAAACATCTGGGAAGCCAAGTTGGAAACTGCTGGACTAGGACAAGGGACATACTGTTCACACCTTGTTGAAAGAAAGAGGGAGGGATGGGGGAGGGATAGAGAGAGAGAGAGAATGGACATGCCTTTCTAATGGTGCCAAGACAGTCTGCTGTGTTTCATGCTGTATCTTGGTGGTGGTGATGGTGGTGGAGGAGAAAGACAGATCCACTACATCAGTGATCCCCAACCTTGGGCCTCCAGATGTTCTTAGGCTACAACTCCCAGAAGCCTTCACCACCACCTCTGCTGGCCAGGATTTCTGGGAGTCAAAGTCCAAGAACATCTGGAGGCCCAAGGTTGGGGACCACTGCACTACATTACCCTTCTGGGACATACTGTATCACGTAGGGTGACCAGATGGGGGGAAAGTGCAGAGTTTTTGTACCTTTAATGGCTGTAAATGGGAAATTTCAGCCAGTGCCTTTTCCATTAAAAGTATACCTGCTAAAATATCTTCCTCTAAGCAACTATTAAAGGTACATCTATCTTTTCTCCCCCACCCCCAGTCTAATCACCCGAGGATTGTGTCTCATGCTTGCTACGGCTTCCCTCTGAGTTCACCCACACACCCCTTAGCCCAGCAAGACTCCCCCTTCTGTATTGCTAAGCCAGTGAAGCATTTCTAGGCAAATCACATCCCCAGATCAATACTGGGCTCTGCAAGCTCTCCCCCAACGTCCATCTAAGCAGAAGCAAAAGGAGATTGCAAGATGCATTACAGATCTTCCAGGCACCATTAAGCCCTGCTGGTTTCATCAGAAAAGGCATTCAGATTCCCTCTTTGGTGTCTGGCTCTTTATCTTCAGGACGTTGGACTGCATGCATACCAGATTGTGCATCCTTAAACAGCTCACGAGCTTCTGAGCTCTGCAGATAAATTGGGGTGGGGGTGGGCTTTGCTTTTAAACCAAAAGCTGAGAAGAGGTGAATGGGAAACTCAAACACCCCAGCCACGGAGGTTGTGTAAGCATCTGAAGCGTTTCTTCTCCGCAGATGCGAAAATCTGCCTGAATGTGTAAGTTAACGCCAGAGAGTGTTGGAAGGTGCAGGCCTGGAGCAAAGCTTTACAACTTGCAGGTGTATATCAACAAAACAAGTTTTTGTAT
Source organism: Pogona vitticeps (assembly GCF_051106095.1). NCBI lineage: Eukaryota > Metazoa > Chordata > Lepidosauria > Squamata > Agamidae > Pogona > Pogona vitticeps. The sequence goes on along the minus strand of NC_135794.1, from coordinate 7,884,295 downwards.
CCTTTTCTTCTTCCTCCTGGAAGTGAAGGAGCCTCTTCAGAAACACATGCACAAAAAGCAAGCTGCGTCTTCAATTTTTTTCTCTTTCCTCGTTGGGTCTCAGTCTCCAACCTCTTTGATTCTTTCTCTTCCCCACATTTTTTTAGTCGGTTAGGTTTCGGTTGGAATCCGCTGGCAATGTTTGTGTTCTGTGTGTGTTTGAATGTCAGCTATGTGTAGTCCGCAGTCTGCGTGAAGTGCTTACGAAACCAGTCAGTTAGTCAAAGAATGAAGTGAACCATTTAAAATTTCACACTACGCAATAGTATGTTTTGTTTGTTATTCTGATGTATAGGAAGATTTGTGAATTCAATAGAAACAGTTTTTTATTCTTTCCCTAAACCAGAGTCTTTGAGCGGATCTGTTGAGACTACAATGGCAGTTGAGCTACAGTGGTGCCCCACATGATGATGATAATCCGTTCCGTTAAAATCGCTGTAACATTGTTTTGCGATTGCTATATCGATAGCAAAAAAGTCATCGTACAGCGATTTTGTCATCAAGCGGGGTCATCGTCAAGTGGGGCACCACTGTACAACTAACTAACAACAAGGGGTGATATATTTGAGGGAGACTTGTAACTATAATAATCTGCTCTGTACATCCCTGTCTGGAATCTTTTTCTCTACTGCGTAGCTGGAGTTTTTAAGCCAGCAGTTTCCACACTCTGCCAATAGAGTAGACATACATCCTAAGTTTAACAGCACGAGGGAAGTGGGTAGCTCTCACCAAATTACTTATCCTGGACCCATTTGTCTTGTGGACAAACTGCTGGCCTCCATGAGATTTCCAGGAACACCATTTTTGTTGAGGTTTATGAAATTTGCATGAAATTTTAATCAACTATCACTAAGTCAGTATCCTTTCCCTTTATGAACAACACACAGAGCATATCGCAGAAAGACTGGCTGACCATTTAAAAAAGAGATAAAAACAAGCCATCCAATGTATCCTGTTTTTTAAAAGTCGAGGCAACAAGGCTGCAGCTGTTGTCGTGGGGTTCAGTTTGCATATTTCACTTTTAACAAATTGTCCTCACAGGTGTGAGAAATCCTGACAGTCCCTTGGAGGCAAAGACTTGGAGCAGAAAATATCTTACAGGAAAGGAGAAAGAAATGGTACAGTCTCATTTTCGTGCATGAGAACAGAACAGAATGAAACAATTTACATTCTTAAACAACGTCGAGCATAATATGGCCCATTCGGATCAAAACGGCCACACTCTACTCACATTAGCCTGTGATGTTCTGATCCTAAGGAAGGAGGTGCATAACAAGACAGTTATCACCGCAGTAAGAAGAACGTCTAGTGAGCAAGATTCATGTTCATAGCTTCAATGACACTGTCCATCCATCTCGTCCTCAGTCATCCCCTTCTCCTCTTGCCTTCACACTTTCCTAACATCAGGGTCTTTTCCAAGGAGTCTTCTCTTCTCATGAGATGGCCAAAGTATTGGAGCCTCAGCTTCAGGATCTGTCCTCCTGTGAACACTCAGGGTTGATTTCCTTCAGAACGGATAGGTTTATTCTCCTTGCAGTCCAGGGGCCTCGCAAGAGCCTCCTCCAGCACCACAAGCACATCCTAGGTATGTTATCGTTATGTGCCATCAAGCTGGAACCAACTTATAGCAACTCTAACTGGGCTTTCAAAGTAAGTGAGATATTTCAGGAGTGGTTTTCCAATTCCACACTCCCCCTGAGTTTCTATGACTGAGCAGAGGCTTGAACCCAGGCCTCCTGATTTCTAGTCCATCTACCTACTACACCACACTGGGTATCCTAAATATACAAATATGAACATCTGTTTACCTCCATTGTGTTGCATTGCTCTGAACCCCACTAACATTTTTTCTCGTTCTTGGGTTGCACCAGATACTGATATTTTGTTGTTTTCCTTCTTGCATCATTTTTTTAAAAAAATGTTTGTGTTTTTCCTAACATGGGTGTTTATTTGCAGATTTTACCTTGCCTACGTGTTCCTCTCATTACCAGTGCAACTTGCAAATGCTATCTTTTGCACTGCAGGTCCCCGAATTCCCCCCAACACCATGATCATGATGGCTGAGGAGTTGTGGGGGCTTTCTTTCCTAGCTCTGCATTTTTCCAAATCCTAAATATTAGCCAACAGTGGCTAACTCAGAAGTTCCTGAGCAGTCCTGGGCAGGAGTAACAAGCATTTGTGCCACCCAGCCCATGAATTGGGACAGTGTTCAAGAGCACTGCATATAGTACAGTCGTTACCCCGCTCTACGACGAATCCGCTTAACGTTCAAGTTTTTGTGATCACTTTTGCGATCGCAAAACGATGGTTTAAATGGGGTTTTTTCGTTTCACGATAATCAGTTCCCTGCTTCGGGAACCAATTTTCGCTTTACGATGATCAGCAGTTTGAAAATGGCCACCGGCTGAAGAAAATGGCTCGCCACTGTTTTTAGGACTGATTTTTCGCTTAACAGACACCAGAAAATGGCCGCCATATGGAGGATCTTCGCTGGACAAGCAGGTATTCAGCCCACTGGAACACATTGAACGGTTTTCAATGCATTTCAATGGGCTTTTCTATTTTGCTTGACGATGTTTTCGCTCTACAGTGATTTCGCTGGAATGAATTAACGTCGTCAAGTGAGGCACCACTGTACTAATATTCAAGAATGACCAGGTATTCTCCATTAATTCCCAAGAAGCTTTCAACAAGATGATGGAGGAAATTGATCCACAACACACTGCGCTACCTGGCTCAGATGTTTACCCAGGATATAGAAGGGGCCTGCAATAAAGCACAAGCTTTATATCTGCACAACAGAGAACATGCAGATTGCAAAGCCCTCCTGCCTCCCCTTGTTGCTGGTGGAATAGCCAAGGGAGCAGTTGATCCTGCTAAACACAGCTTCTTAAGTAAATTACTGACACAGGGGAGACTCATCAGCTTGTGCGCTAGAGAGGAGAGGCGTGAAATGAATGCGTCTTAATGAAGTACATGTGTCTAAGTTCCCCTCCGTGCTTCCTGGAGAGCGAACACTGCGAGGCTGAATCAATGAAATGGACTCGGAGGCTGAACATTTACTTTGCTTGATTCTTCTTTTAATTCTTACCCATGTTTAGCAGGCTCCAAGACACTGGCAGTTTCATTGCATACGGATGCATCTCAAGACGTCATGAGGCTATATCCTAAGGTCTGAATGTTCAAGTAGCTGAAAAGGCACAGGGGCATCACCTTGGAAATGGAATAACAGCCATGATGCAGCAGATATACAGTAACAGGCAGAACTGGCCAAAACGTGTGGATTTTTTATTAATAACTCACCCTTTTGCTTTGCTTTGATTTTGTTTTTTTTGAGGAATAGGGGTTGTTCTGAAAACTGAGGCCCACATTTCCAGAGAGAAGGGGCTAAATTATTTCTGTTTTGTTCCTTGATTACAGGATTTGTAGAGCCAGCGCAGTATAGTGGGTAGAGTGTTGGACGAGGGTCCAGGAGACGTGGGTTCAAAACCCTAATCAAGCCACAGAAACTGACTGGGGGAGGCATTGGTAAACCATCCCTCAAACATCTCATGTATCTCAACAAAACAAAACATGAGAGTCACCTTAAGATGGTAGTGGCATATGTATATGTATGCATATGCACACACCCCAGAAATAAGCCCATATAAACATCTAAAACACAGTCAAGGAAAATCTAATAAACATTTCACTCCTCCCGGGACCTGTTGGCCATTGTCAACATTTAACACCATGTTGTCCCATTTCCCCTTCCAAAAGTGTAATGCAAGGGGGCTTGCCCTTTCCCTTCATTAGTACAGAAACAATACATTCTTCCCATATGCCTGTAAAGTGATCTTTCCTTAGGAACCCATTCTTAGCTTTAATGTTACAAGTCTCCACCTGTGAAGCCAGGGGTAGGGTGTTCAATCCCCCACTATGTCTCCTTGATAGGGACCGGGCTCAATCATCCATTGCTTCCAGTTCCGAGGTGATGCTATGTTATTAAATTATGTTATCATTAATAGCTATATCTCAAACTTCCCTATATCAATCTTTTCATCCGAAAATATACGTTGTTTTACAGTTCCTGGCCAAACTGGCCACTGTTAACACATTGAAAACCAATTCTTAGTTATCCAATTTTATTCCTCCTTTAAAAATATTAATTAAATGTATGTTAGGACGTACTGCTAAACTTAATTTACTTATTTCACTTCTTTCCTTTAAAAAGCCATTGGCAAACTTTCAATATAGTCTCACATGAAAATAAGTACGTGCTTTTTGGCACCTTCTCTAGTGAATCTTAGAACAATCAGTATTGATCTGATTCAATTTAATTGGCGTTACGTACCATCTCCAAACTAATTCATTAAAAAATCTATTTTATCCTTACTGGCATAGATTTCAGTATTCTAGAATTCCATATATATGTAACGCTGGAAGTTATTTCTTCTTCTAGATCATATCACTATAATATTTTAAGTAAATCCTCCTGATTTCCTGCTTCCAGAAATATTTTATAAATTTTGCTTGCTGTCACTTTCATTACTTTTATCTTTGTTTACACTTTTCTTTTATACTAGAATCTCTTCAAATTTAATATATTTTCTACATCTTCTGGACTACAAATACTGTAATCCTCTATTCTGGTAGTACTGGCTAGCTTACAAGCATTTTACAATTACATGAATGTGATGCACGTGGCAGAAAGGCTTAAATTAAAAGGCGTTGAGGCTTAGTTAGGTCAAGCTTCATTCAAACTTCTTACTCAGAAAGAAGGCTCCCAACTAGCAACAGGAAGCTTGGACTGAGTTTAGCCTAGCTAAACTTCAAAGTCTTCTAATTTAGACCTTTCTCCCTGGGTCATCCCATTCAGATTATTTATTTATTTATTTATTTATTTATTTATTTATTTATTTATTTATTTATTTATTTATTTATTTGTTTGTTTGTTTGTTTGTTTGTTTGTTTGTTTGTTTGTTTGTTCGTTCGTTCGTTCGTTCGTTCGTTCGTTCGTTCGTTCGTTCGTTCGTTCGTTCGTTCGTTCGTTCGTTTGTTTGTTACATTTCTATCCCGCCCATCTAGTCATTTCAACTACTCTGGGTGGCATACATCAAACACAACAAAAACAATGAAAATAATATCAGCATCCAAAAATAAAATAGATAATCGTTCAAGATGGAAAACAAAAATAAATCAAATAATGGCCGAAGGGAAGGCCTGCCTAAGCAGCCATGTTTTTAATTGTAAGGTCCCTGTGTCAGAAAGCATTTAATCTTTAAAATAATAAATCATAATAAACCTCAGACACGGCTGTTCTCTAATACGGGCTTGTTTATTGAAGATCACAGTCATGGAACATCACAGCGCCCCCTCAAGTCCAATCGTGGCAAAGGAATAATCTTCCCCAAATTATTTTTATACCCTTGTCAGAGCATGTGTCCATTATAGACATCCTTTCATTTCCCCATTATAATTTGGGTCTTATCTAAATTGCAATATATTTTTGACATTACGTTTTGGGTTTTGAGATTAACAGCTGGTTATGCTCCTATTTTTAACATCTGATTTCAGTGGTGAGTTTCTGTGGTTAATTCCCAGATTGCTGCAATGGTTTCTCAATCGCTTCTCGTTCAGAAGTAGAGATGGGCATGAACTGCTGGTTTGACAGTTCGTCCCTGTTTATTGATTGGCCAACAGGCATTCGGCACTTCCCTGCCTTGCCTCCTCTAGCAGGCGGCCCACTCAGAGGCAGTGCGTAGAGGAGGCAGGGCAGAGAAACCAAGCCACTGCCTCTGAGTGGGTACTCCATGGACGAGGTGAGGCTGGGAAGTGCCAAACACCTGTCTGGGCAATTAACAAACCAGTACGAACTTCCAAATGGGTGGTTTATGCCCATCTCTACTCAGAAGAGTAGAGAGGCCAAAGTTGCATGTGCCTGTTATTAATACATTTCCCGATTAATATGGTTAATAAAAATTAATTTTTTAACATCTGTAAGATAGGCAGAACTCCCAGAACTGAGAATTAGGGTATTTGTAGTCCAGAAAATCCAAATATGCTATCCTGACTTCCAGCCACCGTTAGAACCCTAGTGACATGTTCAGGTAAGTGTCTGAATTTGATTTGTTTTTACTCATCTCTCCTTACCTGACACATAAAACAGCATTTAACCCTCAACGGTGAGTTCTGTGCCAAAACATCTGTTCCTAGATAAACTTTCCTGGAGGCCAGAAAAAGTTATTTTCTGAACTATACTTCTGGGAACTGTGATCCAAAAGTAACATTTCCACGCTCTAACCATGACATGCCTGTGATCTTCCCCCATTCCATCAACCAATCTGCTCCAATACATTTAAGCTTTTCAGATAGTGCAAGCGCCATTCATAGCAAAATGTATATGTTGTGTCCGAGGGGAAGGAAGACATTCTGAAAGATTTGCCCAGTAGCAGGTAGCTTTCCTGTGGTGTTTGGTTGCCATGGAAATGTTTGCAAAGGCTCCTAGAAAGTGGATGCAATAGTATACACAGTGTTCCACCTGGAGAGCAAGGGAGAAGAGCTGTAGAATCGCTGAATTATCGCCTACTGGTAATGCGAAACATATGCATGTCTCTTCTGCTAATGCATCATAACAATCAACCTTTTAGCCACGTTAATGGGTTATTCATCACTCAAAAGCATCCTTTTAGCTCTTCTCTGAAAAAATACGCACACACACAAAAAGCCATATGATCCGTACACATTACAAATGAAGAAGCAGGCAATGCCATTATTAGACCACTAAAAAAAACCCAAGCTATTGGCGAGCTTTTGTCGGTCAAGTCTGCGTCCTAAGATCATGCATTGATCTCTTGTGGATAGTGCAGAAAAATTATAAATGGGAGCCCCAAAAATTCATGGCATGTGGTTGCTCCAAGCTAGCTCACCTCTGGATTTCTAACTTCCCTCTAAGACAGTGATCCTCAACACAGACACATAGGCTGTAGGTGGGGCTGATCAGAGCTCAGAAAAGTTACCTTCTCCAACTACAGCTCTCAGATCCTCTAGTTCAGTGGTCCCCAACCTTGGGCCTCCAGATGTTCTTGGACTACAACTCACAGAAGCCTTTGCCACCACCTCTGCTGGCCAGGATTTCTGGGAGTTGAAGGCCAAGAACATCTGGAGGCCCAAGGTTGGGGACCACTGCTCTAAGAAGCCATCGTGGCACAACCTCATCTAGGCATCCTTCAGTCTCGAGAGACTATGGTATCGTGCTCTGCATAGACATGTACAAGTTATTCACGTTTTACAGAGATACACAAAAGCTAGTCTCAAACATGTGAAAAATCTTGGACAAACTGGCCAAAGAATAAATAAATCCTCCTATGTTGTATCAAGGAGGAAATGTTTTGCACTTCCCTGTCTACTGTAAAAGGATCTGCTGAAACTGATCAAAAGCTTGGAAATAATGTGTTAGATTTAATTTATTAGTATTAGAAACACCACTTTCATGCTAACGGGAAGACCAGCCTGTTGATGGATTTAGAGAATGATTTGAAAGTGTTTTAATGGTACTTCCACAATATTTGTTGAAAGATTAGACAAATTCCTCTTGATGAATGCAAATGGGATGATGTTAAACATTAAATTTAATGTGTTCTCTCCATGTTCTGTCTCTGACTATTGGCTATGCTAGCTGGGGATAATGGGAGCATTAGTCCACAACTCCAGGAATGCAATATGGTTAGGAAATGATGCACATAGAACCTGAGATGAAAACTTGAGGCAATCTTAGTTTTGACAGTCATTGCAACAGCAACTCAATGCTATTCTTCACTCCTCAACCACCACCACCCTTTTTTTGGGGGGGGGGGTTAATGGATTTGGGACGGGCAGCAGGGACGAGGGATTTAAAAGCCAATCTGAATTTTCAGTGGCTGCCTTTAAGAGGCGATGATGGTTTTGCATAACCCATCTTGTGGATGAATATTTCAGGCAGGCCTGAGTAAGATGCTAATAGGTTTTTCACAGCTGATGAAATTAAGGATATTTCCCAAACACTCACACACACACACCCTGCACTGTGCTGTGCTTTGAAGCTTGAGACTCTGACTGGGGTGAGTAGACAGATGTTTTCTACTTGTGTCGGCTTATTAACAGTCCTCTTTTCAAATAAACGAAAAATGCAGTTTGCTGTCTGTCTCCTCTCTCGGCATCCATCTTTTTTTGGTTCCTCTAGAACAGTGGTCCCCAACCTTGGGCCTCCAGATGTTCTTGGACTACAACTCCCAGAAGCCTTCACCACCACCTCTGCTGGCCAGGATTTCTGGGAGTTGAAGTCCAAGAACATCTGGAGGCCCAAGGTTGGGGACCACTGCTCTAGAACAGTGTTCCCCAACCTTGGGCCTCCAGATGTTCTTGAACTACAACTCCCAGAAGCCTTCACCACCACCTCTGCTGGCCAGGATTTCTGGGAGTTGAAGTCCAAGAATATCTGGAGGCCCAAGGTTGGGGACCACTGCTCTAGAACAGTGTTCCCCAACCTTGGGCCTCCAGATGTTCTTGGACTACAACTCCCAGAAGCCTTCACCACCACCTCTGCTGGCCAGGATTTCTGGGAGTTGAAGTCCAAGAACATCTGGAGGCCCAAGGTTGGGGACCACTGCTCTAGAACAGGGATCTCCAGAGTTTAGAGTCTAGAAGGTGTATCCTGTATGTAGCCAGAAAACAGTGATCCATACATTGCGGAGAGAGGGTATTCTTAGTGATGAGGTGAAGCATGGCTCTTGGCATTCATTTTATACACTGTGAAGAGCTTAGAAATCTCTCTCTCTCTTTGGACTACATTTCCCAACATCCCTCAGGCAGCAAGGCCAGAGTTCATGTAGCGTATTACTGGTAAAGAAGTATGGTGGGTTTCGTCTGGTGTTTTTTGCTTCTTCGTTTTCACTTTCGCTTTTTATAGGGTTGTTGGCGCCTTCCTTTCGGTGTCGCAAGCGCATAACGAAAGTTATGTTTCAAAACTAGGGCAACGAGTGGGAACTAAGTTACCCTATTGGTAAAATGAGCAATGTTTTCTAGCTACTTTTAATGATAAATAATAATCATGCGCCGTCAATGACTCAATTCTGATTTATGGCAAGCCTTTTCAGTGTTCTCCAGGTGGAGACGATTCAGAAGTGGTGCACCATTTCCTTCTTTTGGTGATGTCCTGGGACTGTGCAGCTTGCCCAAGGCCACCCAGGCTGGCTCTACTCAAATGAGGCACAGTCGGGAATCGAACTCCCAACCTCTGGCTCCACAGCCAGATACTTATCCCACTAACGGTAGTGGATACTTTTAAAGGATGTTTTAAAGGCATCTTCAGAGGCATTTGATCAGACATTTTTCATGCGTCCTGCCCTCCTCCTATTGCTATCAAGGTGCTTTTGCTTTGTTTTGCTTTTAGGTAATGGAAAAGTAATGAGTCAAGCAGAAAGTTACTTTCCAAACATTGCAAGTTGTGGCTGTCGAAGCAAGGAAAAGTAACTCCAAAAGGGCTCAGGGAAGGGATTTCTTCGCAAACGAAAGCCCCAAACTCCACAGTATATTTCCCCCATGTTTTTTCCTTAGTTCCAAAGGCATACCTACAAGAAAAACTATTGTTCTAATTGGGTTATCACATAGGACACCTTTGAAGCTTCTATAAGCAAGGAAGTGCGGTTGGAAATCTTCACTTTTCTCTTTCTTGAAACATGCAGTACGAGGGGACGTGCCATGTGGCCATCAACCACCCATGAGCATATTTGCCTCTACCTGAAAGTAATGTCTTGTCAAACATTTTTTTAAAAAAAATGGAAATGAATTTTTAAAGGTACCTTTCCAAATTTGGAGCATAACTGGGTGCTTCTGGGAGTCGAGACCCAAAAAACCCAAGGGAAATAGGAATGTTTGCAAGTAGAGATGGGCACGAACCACAAATTTGGCAGTTCGCGCTGGTTTGGTGGATGGCTGAACAGGTGTTCCACAGTTTGGTGCCTCATCCTTCCAGTGAACGTCCAGTCAGAAGCAGGACCCCGGCTTCCCTGCCCACCTTCCCCAGGTGCTGCCTCTCACTGTGGGTGGGACACTAAACAATGGAACATCTTTTTGGCCATCCACCAAACTGGCACCAAACACTAAAATGGCACTCCATGCCTGTCTCTACCTGCAAACATTCCTTCTTCTCTTGGTTTTTTGGACTCAACTCCTAGAATCACCCTCCTGCCATGCCATGGGAGGCGTAGGACTTATGAGCGTATACTTTTCCCCATCATGCATATCATTCGTTTGATTGCCTGAATAGGGCTTATACAGTGGTGCCTCGCTTTATGATTGCCCTGCATTACGACAAATCCGCATTGCGATGATCTTTTTGCAATCGCTATTGCGATCGCAAAACGATGGTCTAAATGGGGGAATTTCGCTTCTTCAGGAACTGATTCTTCGCAAAATGACATTTTTTAAACAGCTGATTGGTGGATGTAAAATGGCCACCGGGTAAATAAAATGGCTCCCCGCTGTGTTTAGGGATGGATTCCTCGCTATACAGGCAGTGAAAATGGCCGCCGTATGGAGGATCTTCGCTGGACGGTGAGTTTTAAGCCCATTGGAATGCATTGAAAGGTTTTCAATGCGTTTCAATGGGCTTTTTATTTTCGCTTTATGATGTTTTCGCTTAACGGTGATTTTCCTGGAACGGATTATCGCCGTTAAGCGAGGCACCACTCTATTTCTATTCTGCATCAGTTCACATACATTCACTCATAAGTCTGTTCTACCCTATTTTTAGCTAAATCTGAATTTTTTGAAAAATGCAGGGAACTCTGAATACATTTCCCCTAATATGCACACTCCTCGTGTAGCTTTTCCCCCAATATATCTATATGCATGTGAAATATTGGGGTTGAGAATGGCTCTGGAAAAGTTGGAGGCATGCAGCAAAGAGCAACCATGTTCTAATCCACACAGAACTCTGGTTGGTTCACTTCTAAAAATTAGAGCAAATGAAATCCACCTCCCTTTCTGGTGACTGAGCATGTCATATATATATAATAATAATAGCATTAAAAGCACTGAGCATGCACCCAACGTGTCAGTTCATAAATGAGAGCTATCATGTCCCCCTGGCCAGACTTCTTTTCTCTAAACATAACCAAGCATCAGGTGCTACCAGACAGGGTGAAAGATGCACATTAGAGATGGGCAGGAAGCGGCGAACCAGTGGTTCATGTTGGTTTGTTTCTTGGTCAAACAAATGTTTGACTCTTCCCACTCCTCTCTCCTGTACAGTAGTAGGCACCCACTCGGAGGTGGTGCCCTGGCTTCCCTGCCCTGCCTCCTCTGGGTGATGCTTCTTAGTGGGCACGTGTCAGAGGAGGGGGATGGGAAGAGCTGAATACCTGTTTGGCCAAGAAATGAACCAACAAGAGCCACTGGTTTGGTGATTCATGCCCAACTTCAGTGCACATCTAAGCACACCAGAAAAGGTAGCTTTAAAGGGAGCAAGCTCTTGTAAAGAGACTCTGTTGTCTATCAGGGAATCACTCCAAAATGTTGTAGCCCTGCAGCTGGACCAAAAAGGTCCAGCTTGGGCACAGATCAGGATTGGGCTGATCGCCAGGAAACAGAGCATGCTGGACCAGTCTACAAGTGATCCAAAATTCATTGTGTTTCCTTGGGTGGTCCCATCCCAAGAGATGGGGAAAGTTACTTGTTTGAACTACAATCCCCAAAATATGTCAGCTATCATAAGCAATGTTCTCAAGACAGAACACTGGGAGATCTAGTCAAAAAAAAGGTGTGTTCTAGGAGTGGTAGTCCAAAACAACTTGGCTCCTCTGGAAATTGAAGACCAAAACCCCAAACCTTTTCTCTTTTCTTTCCAGCCCTTTCGATCTTTCCATCCCACTGTCATCTTGATTTCCTCTTCCTGAAGCCATGCACATCTGTTACATCCTTCTTAAAGGTAAAGGTTCCCCTTGACAATTTTTGTCCAGTCGTGTTCGACTCTAGGGGGCGGTGCTCATCCCCGTTTCCAAGCCATAGAGCCAGCGTTTTGTCCGAAGACAATCTTCCGTGGTCACATGGCCAGTGCGACTTAGACACGGAATGCTGTTACCTTCCCACCGAAGTGGTACCTATTTATGTACTTGCATTTGCATGCTTTCGAACCGCTAGGTTGGTGGGAGCTGGGACAAGCGACGGGAGCTCACTCCGTTGCGTGGATTCGATCTTACGACTGCTTGGTCTTCTGACCCTGCAGCACAGGCTTCTGCGGTATAGCCCGCAGTGCCACCACGTCCCTACATTCTTCTTACATTAAGTTAAATAAGGGAAAACTATTCACCTGAAGCTTTTCATCACAGGAAGGAATACTGAAGAGTACTGCCCTGCTTACAATCAATACTCTGAGCCAAAATATCACCGTTGGCGCTCAGTGGATCGGTCTCTGCAAAACTGAACACGCTGCCATTTTGCAGTGGTGCAAGTTCTTTCACCTTGCCTCCATGTCACTGGAAGGAACAAATAGCATTATGGTCTAAGATATACATGAATCTATGTGTAGGCTCTTGCATTTAATAAGGTTGTACTTAAATGTAGGAGTAATCAGTTTGAATTGTATTACATCTGATTAGTTGAGACACATTGAGAATATTTTAGTTTTTAAGGTTACCGTTTCTCTTTTCTTTGGCAATAAATGATTATAATGATGGTGGTGAAAAACAGCTTTCTCCCCATACTAGCTGTATTATATCCACAGCTTAGAAATCTACTTTTAGATGTAATTACAGCCATGGTATCAAGGATGAGAAAGGTGTTAGTTGCTATTGCAGCTACAATTTTGAAAAATAATTCAGCTTCACAAAAAAATGGGTAAAATAATGTTTTAATTAATAATTCTGTCTTCCTTTCCCAGGGTTTTCTAGGTCTAAAGTAGTCAGAAGTAGCTGTCCAGCTTCTTCCTCTGGTGCCATTCTGTACAGTCTGCCCAGGGCTATACAGGTGACAGCAGCACTTAACCCTTTCAGACCCATGTGTTCTGGGAGATCTCTGGTGGCCCTTCTCGCAGGAGACACAGCAGGAGAGTCTAACTCCCCAACCAAGAACTCTTACTCACTGAGCTATAAGAACATAAGAAGAGCCCCACTGGATCAGGCCAAGGGCCCATCTACTTCGGCTTTGTAGATTTTCGTTTGCTTGTTCGTTTGTGTGTGTGGCTTAATGGTGCCCCCATCCTGCTTTTGAACCTGTGTTGTGGCCTGCCCAGCTATCTCTGCTTTTGTTTGTGTTTTAATTGACACTTTCATCCAGGAAGTACCGATTATGCTCCTTAATCCATCAGAACTCGAAGGAGATACAGGAGATGGAGAAGCAGGACAAAAAAAAAATAAGCGAATGCAATTGCAAGGCTGTATGGAAATGGAAATGAAATGCACAGGCAGAGAGAAAGCTGAGCTGATCTCTTCTCAGCCAGCTCAAATTTTCAGGAGGCAGCTGGCTACTTTGCAGAACTTTAAAAAAAAAAATCTAATTAGCACAAGGTCTCCTTGAACAGGGTCAGCAAGCCGGTGGTTCCATCTGATTGATATTCTCTGAGCAGAGGTCAAGACAATGACAAGGTCAGAACAGCTTCCATCAAAGGCACCTTAATCTTCCACTCCGGCTGCATTTCCTTCTGCACTGTAACACATTGTTCGGCTGACAAGGGGCAAGCCTTGCCAACTTTAGAAAACCCAGGAGGGAGGGGGGGGAAGTGCTGCTTCCTGAATGTGAGGATCATGGTCAGCTCAAGACATTTAGCTCTCCAAAGTCAAGGGAAAGGGACCGTCTTCCACTCCAGCTGCTAAAGCAGACCATTTGCAGGACCTGACGTTGATATGTTGGCTCTGGGAAATGCAATATTTAATTATTTACTCACTCGCTCACTCATTCATTAGACCTCTCTGAATCCCTTCAATGCCCTTCCAAAGCCCTGCCATTGAAGAAGAAGAAAACAGCCAGAAGATGCTACCTATGCCCCCTTAGAATCACAGAATCAAATAATCATGGAGTTGGAAGGGGTCCAGAAGGCCATCTAGTCCAACCCCCCCGCTCAGGGCAGGAATCCAAATCAAAGCAGATCTGACAGAGGGTGGTCCCGTTTTCTCTGGAATGCCTCCAGTGTTGGAGCGCTCACTATCTCCCAAGGTCATGAATCTCATGGTCGTACTGCTCTAACAGTCAGGACGTGTTTTTTGATATTTAGCTGAAATGTGGCTTCCCATTGCTTGAGCCTGTTGTTATGTGCCCTGCACTCTGGGATGATCAAGAACAGATCCTGCCCCTTCTTTGAATGATTACCATTCAAGTATTTGAAAAGTGTTGTCAGACCTCCCCTCGGTTTTCTTTTCTCAAGGCTAAACTGGCCCACTTCTTTCAGTCTTTCCTCCTAGGGCTTGGTTTCCAGTCCCCCTGATCATCCTTGTCGCCCTCCTCTGAACTTGTTGTGCCTATTCCCCTTTACAGGTTTGACCGCTGGATCTCCAAATGTACCTACCTGGCTCATACTGGCAGTGGGACAGTGCCCCGACATAGGCACAGGAGAAACACAGCTCTTTCCTCTCACACTTTGTCTCCTGCACACACACCCAGCATCTACCACTTGAGACAACTGTCTCATATCGTCTTATGGTAGGGCTGGCCCTAAGCATTGAAACTCCAAAAGGTAGTTAAATACAGTGGTGCCTCGCTTGACGATGTTAATTCATTCCAGCGAAATCGCTGTAGAGCGAAAACATCGTCAAACGAAACGAAAAAGCCCATTGAAATGCATCATCCAGTGAAGATCCTCCATACGGTGGCCATTTTCAGTGCCTGTAAAGCAAGAAATCCGTCCTAGAAAACAGCGGGGGGCCATTTTCTTCAGCCGGCGGCCATTTTGAAACCGATGAAGAGCTGTTTGCTGGTCGTCATAAAGCAAAAATCGGTTCTCAAAGCAGGGAACCAATCATTGTTAAATGAAAAAAACCCATTTAAACATTGTTTTGCGATCACAAAAGCGATTGCAAAAACCTAATTGTATAGCGATTTCCTTGTTAAGTGAGGCAATCGTTAAGCGAGGCACGACTGTACAGAAATACATCTCTGGTCTCTATTACCTGGCCTATGGTGACCATAACACAAACAAACAGTTTCTGTGTACCTTCCTTGAAATCATATTAAATTGCATATGATATGGAAAAACAAATAAGCTTTGTATCGATTCTGCTATAATATTTAACAGACTTCCCCCCCCTCTTATTCATCTCCATTTGCAAATCCTATTCAAACCATCATTTGCCTAGGCGGCTTACCCAAAGTCTTCGGTGTGTCTTGTAAATAATACCATAGCTCAAAACAAGCTGCTTGGATTTAGCAAAGTGAGTCACATCCCACAAGATCGGTGCTATGCCTACCTTCCCAGCTGTTCAATTCAGCTTCTTCTACCAGCGAATGCCTTATTCCCCCTTTAGGATCATTGACACCATCCCCATTTTGCAGTCAAAGCTAGCACTACACATGTGGACATCCGAAATGCAAATCTTCCAAGGGAAATGACTTAGAAAACTTCCAGATGGCCATGGCTCTCCCCTCCCCTGCCCCAAATTGGACAGAATGATGAAGTACATACAAGAGGAGGTCTCAGAATGATGAAATGCAAGACCAGAAAGTTTGTACACGCAGCTCAATTCCAGTTGAGAAAAAAGACAAAATCAGTGGAAAGGTCACAGATCCACTAAGTCAAGATCTAGTACCTACCAGTTAGTGCAGTGGTTCCCCACCTTGGGCTCCCAGATATTCGTGGACTAAAACTCCCAGAAGCCTTCAGTGCTAGCTGTGCTGGCCAGGATTTCTGGGAGTTGTAGCCCAGGAACATCTGGGGAGCCAAGGTTGAGAATCAATGGTTTGGTGGCTGAAATCCTGTTGCGTAGCAGCACCTTCAGTCTTTAACAAAGGCATTTGGAGCGTTGCTGGGATGACTTCCACATTGAGCTCATCTGTAGGCCCTTCAGCACAAGTTCTGCCTTAGGAGAAAGGCCCTTCTCTCAAGGAGACCTACTTACAAGACGTTCCCTGTTCCAAAGGAGGTGTCCCCTTCTCTGGGTCAGCTCCAACTGTGCTTGTGCACCCCTCGGCTCAGCACCCCTCTCTTGGGCTAGAAAAGGGGTCTTCCTCCTCCTCTAACTTTGGACCTGGGTTTCCTCTCCCTTCAGAAGGGGATTTAGACCCTGTCTTTGAATGGCCAGGGTTTTCATTTGCTCCTCTATTGCCATCTGGCCCCAGAAGTTTGGGATCTCTCCAAAGATGATCTCAACAGCAAGAGGATGAAAGAAAGATTCATCCACCCCAGCTTTGAGTGTTCAGCTCTTAACAACCTGTCTGAATCCTCATCTGTTTGGCCATGTTTGCGATGCTGAACGAGGGCTGTCAACCACCAGTTTTATCTAACCCACTGCTTATCTTTAACAGCTTTGTGCAAGACAGATACAACAAATTAGATATACCTCTTGAAACGGACAGGCAAAGATGACCGTTTGGAAGCTGGTCTGTTAGATCAAATGGCACACCCTTGTGCCCCAGCCCCAGGCTGCCCTCAACTAACCCATTCTTGTCTGCCCCATAACCTTTAGTGTATGCCTAATATGTACATGTGTATGTGTAGCTGGCTGTATAGCTCAGTGAGTTAGGCATCTGGCTGCCGAGCCAGAGGTTGGGAGTTCAATTCCCCCACTGTGTGTCTCCTGGGAGAAAGGCCAGCCTGCGTGGCCTTGGGTAAGCTGCACAATCCCAGGATGCCCCCAGAAGGAGAGAATGGAATACCACTTCTGGGTATTTTCCACCCTGGAAAGAGCCACCATAAATCTGAATTGAGTTGATGGCATATACAGTGGTGCCTCGCATAGCGACGTTAATCCGTGCAGCAAAAATCGCTGCTAAGCGATTTTGTCGCTATGCGATTTTAAAAAGCCCATAGAAATGCATTAAAATCTGTTTAATGTGTTCCTATGGGCAAAAAACTGACCTTAAAGTGAAGATCCTCCATACAGTGGCCATTTTCACTGCCTCTTAAGCGAGGAATCTGCACGAAAACACAAGGGGTTGCCATTTTGTTTACCTGGCTGCCATTTTGGAACCACCGATCAGCTGTTAATAAATCATCGCTTTGCAATGATCAGCAAGCGAAACAGGGAAACGATCATCACAAAGCAAAAAACCCCATAGGAAACATTGCAATGCTTTTGCGATCGCAAAAAATTAATTGCTATGCGGTTTCGTCACTAAACGGAGAGCCCGTTAAGCGAGGCACCACTGTAATTACAATTAATGTCTATATGTGGAGTTCTCTGGTTGCATCTGTGTGCATGCACACATGTGTTGGAGTGTAATACATATGCAAATACTCCACTGGTTGCCGAGCCTTCCACTCCTCCAGCCACAAGGGGCACCAGATACCCGTGTGGTTGAGAATTTATAGCATTTACACATTTCTTCAAATCTGGGACAGAAGTAACTCCAGAGGTGTAAAGTTTGAAGGCCAGCAAAAGTGAAACTAAGAGATGTGTGAGCCATTACCCAGTGAGCAATAACAGCAAAGAATTGCCCGTGTGCATATACTTGCCAACAAAAATCCAAATAGTCAAAGCTATGGTTTTTCCTGTCGTGATGTATGGAAGTGAGAGCTGGACCATAAAGAAGGCTAACCATCGAAGAATTGATGCCTTTGAATTGTGGTGCTGGAGGAGGCTCTTGAGAGTCCCCTGGACTGCAAGGAGAACAAACCTATCCATTCTAAAGGAAATCAACCCTCAGTGCTCACTGAAAGGACAGATCCTGAAGCTGAGGCTCCAGTACTTTGGCCATCTCATGAGAAGAGAAGATTTCCTGGAAAAGACCCTGATGTTGGGAAAGTGTGAAGGCAAGAGGAGAAGGGGGATGACAGAGGACGAGATGGTTGGACAGTGTCATTGAAGCTATGAACATGAATTTGACTCAACTCCGGGAAGCAGTGGAAGATAGGAGGGCCTGGCATGCTCTGGTCCATGGGGTCACAAAGAGTCGGACATGACTAAATGATGATGACGATATATGGCCTCACACAGCCATGCAGCTCCCAAATATCTGGGTATGGAAAGAAGAGATTTCTATGAAACAGCTTTAGTTTTTTTTTAAAGAAGCAGCAAGTGTATTACCAAGTCTGGTCTTCTGTACCAGGGAGGGGGGGTATTACGTAGGGTACGCCAGAATCCCATTTTCAGAATGGCTAGTCCAACAATCTCCATGAAGCCAACTGGCTCCACCTTCATGTGCCTCCACTGTCTGCCGAGCTAAAACTCGTTTCAACACAAGCCCTGTGTAGCTTCTCCTCCCCGCACACACGGGGGGTGATTAATAGAGCTTCTCCGATAAAACAAAAGGCCATTAAGACCTTTTAATATTTGCTTTCCTTACTCCCTGCCTGCTTCATTTCATAGTTCGATGCTAGTTCTGTGTGTTTTTCCCTTGGTGAGGAATTAATAAGCGTGGAAAGCTCTATTGATTTTGGACTCCACCGCTATATCCCCCCCCCCCTCCTCAGGATCCGGATGAGAGTCACTGAACTGCTGTCAGGGCACCCCTCTGCCCCCCTCCTGGCAGGTCACAAGAGGCTCACACGGACTGCCAAGGCTGAGCTGGAAAGTTATTTTGAAGGAGAATGGATGTAATGACATGCTGAAACCATCCATAACTGAGCAGCACTTGGATGATGGGTCCCAGAGCATCATCCTACCACAGCTCAATTATGCACTGGTTCAGAGTTTTATTATATTTCTCCTTCTTTCCATTATCTTGACAGCTCTGACTGTTTGCAGTAGGCATTAAACCGAGTGGGCAATAGCTCCTTTTCGGCTTCTGAATGGAGCATGGGTGGTATTTTTGGTGTTGTTGTTTAGTTGTTAAGTTGTGTCCGATTCTTCATAACCCCATGGACCAGAGCACGCCAGACCCTCCTCTCTTCCACTGCCTCCCGGAGCTGGGTCAAATTCATGTTGGTAGCTTGGATGACCCTGTCCAACCATCTCGTCCTCTGTCGTCCCCTTCTCCTCTTGCCCTCACACTTTCCCAACATCAGGGTCTTTTCCAGGGAGTCTTCTCTTCTCATGAGATGGTCAAAGTATTGGAGCCTCAGCTTCAGGATCTGTCCTTCCAGTGAGCACTCAGGGTTGATTTCCTTCAGTATGGGTGGTATTTTTGGATTTTCTGGACTACAGATACTATAATTCTCCATTCTGGGAGTTCTACTTGCCTCTCGGGCACCTTACAAATAACTGAATGTGACTCACCTGGATGAAAGACCTAAAATAGAAGGCTTTCAGGCTTAGCTAGGCCTACCTCTTCCCATGTTTCCTGTTTCTGCCCAGTGCTAGCTGCGACCTTTCTTTCTGAACAGGAAGCTTGGGTGGACTCAACGCTTTCTCATTTAGGCCTTTATTCCAGGTGCATCACATTGAAGGTGATCCATTGAAGCTAGAACTCCTAGAATGGAGAATTATGGTGTTTTTCTAGCCAGAAAATCCAAAAATTCCATCCCTAGTTGCAGTATCTCAGTGTTGCCCCCCCCCCACTAGATACATTTTCATAGAATCGTAGCATAGCTGAGTAGGAGGGTGGCCTAAAAGGCCATTGAGTCCAACTCCCTGCTCAATGCAAGAATCTAAATTGAAGCAGATCTGGCAGAGGGTTGTCCAATATTCCTTTGAATGCCTCCAGCGTTGGAGCGCTCTTCACTTCCTGAGGTCATTGGTTCCATTGTTGTACTGCTCTAACAGTTAGGAAGTTTTTTTTCCTGATATTCAGCCTAAATCTGACTTCCTGTAGCTTCTGCCCTTTATTATCTACTACATATTTTCCACCAAGCTAGGGAAATTCCTTGGCCCTCCAAATTCCTGTTCCCTAAAGGCTGAAGCTGGGATTTTTTTTAATATGCAAAACACAAATAGATCACATTTACGGTTTCATGGAGAAGACAAAGATGCTTCCTGATGAACTCTTACCAGTCAAAGACAGCATGCATCCGTTTTTCCTTTTTGTCATTAAGAGGGATTTTTCCCCTTGTAAGAAGATAAAAGGAAATTTGAGGAAACAGAAGAGTCTTATGATGTCCTTCGCTCTTTCTTGACATTTGAGCCAAGAAAATTGCAACGTAAGAGTATTACTTGAAAGCACCCTAAGAGTGGAAAGGGACGGGTGTGAAGAAGAGCACATCAGTTTATTTCTTTCCGTCGCGTTTTCCAAAAGGCAGCCATGTCAGCACCGAGAAGAGATATTTTTTTTGATCAAGTTAATAGCTCTTAATTGCCCATTGAATACTGATCCATCCTCTAATACTTTGCATGATAGCAGAGCTAGCTGGTGAACATATACAGTTCCTAGGAAAATAATTTCTTTCCCAGCTACTGTGGGGATCCCAGATAAGCTCAGATGGAACGAGGACAGAAGGGTGTCGGAAGATGATGTCATAGTCCCTGCTGTATAGACAATCCTGGAGATATGACCCCATGCGCTCTGGTGCTACTACACCACTGCTTCTGGTCGGGAGAGCACTAGACTTCTGATTTGTCTGTTGATCTGGGGGTCTAGGTCAGGTCACTGTGTTTCAGAATTCATGGCACATGCGTTCATATATTTTTAGCAGTTTTTGCAAAATTAGCTTATGTCTGATATACTATACGATTACAGGTGCTGTTTTTCTGCGTCTGAATGCCTTTAAAAGCAATAGTTCATCTCCGGGGGAAAGGGAATTCAACAAACTCATGAAAAAGTGACTGACATGGAAATCAAAACACACACAAAAGAAAGAAATTGCTCTGCCATAATTGTGTTTAACTAAAAACTGTGCCTCTTCCAGTGACAGGTGGCAAAGGAATTCCTGGAAGATGACACAGAGATGCATCAAAACACTGCAAAAGGGGGAATGACAGACTGGGAGGCAGGGAGCACGCCGTGGTCCATATCACTGTTCACTTCATGGTCTCGCTTCCTTGCTTGTGGAGTTCTAGTCAATTTGGAAGTGCATATGCTCATGATAACAGTCCCCTTGCCCCACAAGGACAGCCCAAAATGTAGGCTGCTGGATCAATCGGCCTCAACAAATGACAGATAGCTGTGTTTTGTTGACACCAAAAACAGGTCTTTTGTACAGCTAATGATTCTTAGTTGACTATTCAAGTCCAAAGCACCCTCAAATACTTTGGAACACAATAAAGATAGCTTTCAACAATACATTGTTCCTGGGGAAATCTGTTTCTCCAGCAGCTATTGTGACTATTGCAGTTAAGCTCGGAGGAAACAGGGAGGCCAGGCTGGGTGGGTTATTCAAAAGACCTTGTACAGTGGTGCCTCACTAGACAGTTACCCCTCATGACAGTTTTTCGCTAGACATTGACTTTTTGCGATCGCTATAGCGATTCACAAAACAGTGATTCCTATGGGGGAATTTCGCTGGACAATGTTTGGTCCCTGCTTTGCAAACCGATTTTTGCTAGACAACGATTTTGACAGCTCCCTCCGCACTCGCAAAACGGGTGTTTTCGGGACCTAAGCTTTGCAAGACAGCTATTTAAACAGCTGATCGGTGGTTCGCAAAGCGGCTTTCCTATGGCCGATCTTCGCTAGACAACGACGATTCTTCCTCATTGGAACGCATTAAACTGGTTTCAATGCATTCCAATGGGGATAATGCTTTTCGCTAGACAATGATTCCGCTAAACAGCGATTTCAGTGGAATGGATTATCATCGTTTAGCGAGGCACCACTGTAATGAAACTGTTGGCCTTGACTCTGTGTACCCTGATTCCACTACATCACTGCTTCTGCGTCCTTTCTTATTCTGTCCTCTAGTGGCTGGAGGTCTAGGACTGCAAAGACAGATAACATACAGGAAGAATAAAAATCCACTACATTTCTCACCAACAATACCCTTAAAGCCAGGAACCCTTAAAGTGTGGCAGACTTTGCATGGGAGTGGGCTGAATCTAAGCTGGGTGTGCATGACTAAGAGGCACATAGATAGTAGAACAGTTAGCATATTTGACTGCTCTCAAGAAAGCTCATTTTGCTAACAGCACCGAAGTTCTAAGTCATCCAAAGTCATCACAGACTTATAAATAGCAACAGAATAAGGACAGTAACAAGAGCTTCCCAAGGTGCCAATTGCTGGGTATATGGTTTTCTTTTCTTTTCTTTTTTTTAAGTGATGAAACACAACGCTACAAGTATGAACCCAGCTACGGAGCTCTGCCACAGCATTTCATGAGTGAAATGAGATTTATCCCATTCAGCTTGTCATCAAAGCCACCATCCTGTATTTTACCCCCCACTCCAAACCACCGAGCTTTGATCGGCATCAGCTGCTCTGAAGCAGCAGCTGAGAGTTTTACCCAAAGCTGTTTGGTGTTAATTTAACAATAATAATTTTTTTGCTGTCAAGTCAATTCTGACTTATGGAGACCCTTTTCAAGGTTTTCTGCATAGAGAGGACTCAGAAGAGACGGCACCTTGAGACTGTGCAGGCTGGTGCTTTTCCCCGGGGGTACCGTGGGGGAATTAAACTCCCAGCCTCTGGTTCCACAGCCAGATACCTTAACCACTGAGCAATCCAGCCAGATGTTAATTCATGTTTAATTTAGTTCGAAAGCATCCTTCAGCTCAACAGAAAGTGTATAGAAGTGGCCTTTTCTTGCTGTTGTGTATTGATTACTTAACCAGTTTGAAACCTGTACACCAGAGATAAATTAGCAGGTAATTCTAACAGGTATTTCATGGCAGATAAGACATATTAATCTGTTGTAGCCCGACCAGCAATGTGTCTCGTGACTCATTTAAAATTAAAATGTTCCTCAAATTGCAGCTGAAGAAGTAGGCAGAAGTCCACAAAAGCTTACGAAACAAAACTTGTTATTCTTTAAGGTGCAATTAGAGGCTTCATTTTAATTAGCAACCTTCATCATCTGCAAACATTCCGGGCTGGACCCAAGCTTTATCTTGGGCTAACAATTTCCCACCCCTCCGTATGATCCACCCAGGTTTCTTAGAGACCATCTGACATGTAAGCACAGAAAGAAACCTTCGCTTGCAGTGCGTAAACTCTCATCTTAGAGTAGTTTTAGAGAAAATGGAAAGACCACAGCAAGTAGAGACAGACACCATACTTGTAAGTATATTAAAAGAACTCTGTTCATGCCAGGTGTGATTTTGTTTTTCATGGAGGGTATCCATATGATTCAGGCAAAAGGATTTCGTCCCTAGCAACCAGTGGAGTAGTGGAAGCAGGGCTTGCAGGATCAAACCACAGGACTGCCTGAGTAGCAGGGAGTGCAACATCATCTCCCATACCCTTGGCCATCCCTGTTCCTCCTGAGCTTATAGTTTCAACCCTCACATTAGCTGGGCTAGAAAAATGGTTTTCCCAGAAATGGCATATCATTGAAAGCTACCTTTGTTGTAATACAAAGTATTTGAAGATGGTTTGGTCTTGGATGGGCAACTAAGAGCTGTTAGTTATACAAAATATCTGCTCTTTTAAAAAAAACTCCTTAAGACTAAGGGACGTGGTGGCGCTCTGGGCTAAACCGTAGAAGCCTGTACTGCAGGGTCAGAAGACCAAGCAGTCATAAGATCGAATCCACGCAACGGAGTGAGCTCCCGTCGCTTGTCCCAGCTCCCGCCAACCTAGCGGTTCGAAAGCATGCAAATGCAAGTAGATAAATAGGGACCACCTTGGTGGGAAGGTAACAGCGTTCCGTGTCTAAGTCGCACTGGCCATGTGACCACGGAAGGTTGTCTTCGGACAAAAAACGCTGGCTCTATGGCCTGGAAATGGGGATGAGCACCGCCCCCTAGAGTCGAACACGACTGGACAAAAATTGTCAAGGGGAACCTTTACCTTTACCTTTACCTAAGACTATTTCAGCAGTTTTGTACTTTCCTTACGGTGAAGCAGTTACTATGGAGGTTATCATGATGAGCACCAACACTGCATCAGTGCCAGCAGCCGGTGTTTTGGAATGAGCCGCCTCTCTGAATGAAGAGATTTCATGGCCGTCGTAGCTAAGAAACAAGCACCATCCATTCATTACTGAAAGGTACACTGTTATCTTGATGAATTCTAAGACGCCAGGCAGGTGGTGGGTGGACCCATTCTCGATGTATGTGTGGACATCCAGGTCGTGAAGAACCAATCAGAGGCACAGTTTGGGAAGAACGCAGGAAGCTAAGAGTCACCCCTTCTCATGATGAATCCAGCAAAGTTACATCTATGGTTCTGTGACTTCAAAGCATGTCCTCAGGCCACCTCTTACCAAAAGACATCAAGAGATTAAACCCGGTGGCAGAGGGCACTCCAGCTGAATACAACACAAGAGGATTTACGCCAGCAATGTTGGCCAGACAGCAGCAATAAGGGATGAATCCATTCAGGAGAGTATAAAACAAAAACAAAATCGAGCATTTCCCTTTGTTCCTCTAAGGCTGATGCACCATCACCACCGTCTGAAGGACTTGCATCGATTTCATAATGCTTTTAGGAAGCACATTATTGCAGAACACGGAGAGCATTGATTCTAGAGCAGGGCAGGTCGGCAGGGAAAGAGATACACAAGCCCATGAGTGGTCAGTTGAGTCCATTTGGGATAGCTTCTTGTTCATCTTTTTTTTTGGTGGGGGGGTCAAAACTTCCAACTACCATAGAACGTAGTTTTTACGATTCCAACATCTGAGAATTCTATGTTCTCTCTGTTGCTGTCTGATAAGAACACAAGGGACTGCCTGGTGTCTAGTCCATCTAACTTAGGTAAAGGTAAAGGTTCCCCTTGACATTTAGTCCAGTCGTGTCCGACTCTAGGGGGTGGTGTTCATCCCCATTTCCAACCCGTAGAGCTAGCGTTTCTCCAAAGACAATCTTCCGTGGTCACGTGGCCAGCACGACTAGACACGGAACACCGTTACCTTCCCATCAAGGTGGTGCCTATTTATCTCCTCGCATTTTTACATGCATTCAAACTGCTAGGATGGCAGGAGCTGGGACAAGCGACGGGAGCTCACTCCGTCACGTGGATTCGATCTTACGATGGCTGGTCTTCCAACTTTCAAGCACAGAGGCTTCTGCGGTTTAACCCGCAGCGCCACCACGTCCCCTTAGTCCAACTAACTTAGTATTATCTTAATCAGAGTGGGTCACTGTAGCCAGAGCTTAGAGGTGTACAGTAGTCTAATGTAATTATCTGTAACTTGTTACTTTGGGGCAATAAGCAATATTTCAAGCAGTTTCAAAATTACTTTTTTAGGTATAAGAAGTTAACAGCTAAATTACCTTGCTGTAATGAGAAACACCAACTTAGTTTCAAATGTTCCTTCTAAAGAACATTTTAAGATATTTTTATGGGCATTTTGACAGGGATTTGTTCAGGTTTTATGCCATTTTGTAACCAGTCCAAAGTGACGAAGGAAATATTCTTCAGTCGCATCTTTTCTAGTTTTCATAAATATTTGCAAGCGACAATATCAGAATTGGCCATCAGAGGGAACCAGAGAGTCTTTCTCTGTATTTCCTTGGCCACAAGAAGGCAAGGAATTCAAAATAATGCAGTACAACCAACTACTTCCATAGCTGGAGCAATGCCTAAAGCTAACAGCTGAGAACTTGTGTAACAGAACACACTTGCCTTCTAAAATGTCACATTCTGAGTTCTGACTTGAGCCTTTCAGATATTTTTAGATATCATCCTCCATAACCCATCTCTTTTAGCAAGGCTGGTTGGCACTGAGGAGAGTAGGTGTTGTCAGCAAAAATATCTGGAGGGCTACAGTTGCTTATGCCACATCTACTCTGGTGGCAACAGCTCTCCAAGGTGTCAACCAGAGGATTTCTGCAACCCGACCAGACAACCCATACATAGACCCTCGGACCATCTGCATCCCAAGACATGTACACTACTACAAGCTTTGCATGGCCCTTGCACAAGACAATAATAATATCATGTGTCGTCATTTCTGACTTATGGTGATCTTCTTCGGTGTTTCCTAGTTAGAGAATACAGTGGTGCCTCACTTAACGAGCACACCGTATAATGACGAATTCGCATAGTAATCTCTTTTTTGAGATCGCTAATGCGATCGCATACCGATGGTCTCTATGGCCAAAAATCGCATTGCGACGATCGGTAAGCATTTCGCTTACCGATCTTCCCATTGCAATGTCGGGAAATCAGCTGTTTGGTTGTTCCAAAATGGCCACCAGACAACCCAAAATGGCCACCGCAACCATTTTCAAGCCCTGCCCTCGCTTACCAAGGATGTGAAAATGGCTATGACGAAACATTGCTTAACGGTGAGTTTAGAAGCCATTGGAACGCATTAAACTAAGTATGGCATTTTCCTATCCGTATAGCGATGTTTCCGTATAACGATGTTTCCCCATAGCAATGGTTAATCCGGAAAGGATTAACCTTGCTATGCGGGGCACCACTGTACTCAGAAGTGGTTTACCCTTTCCTTCTT
The DNA here is from genome assembly GCF_051106095.1 of Pogona vitticeps. Classification (NCBI taxonomy): domain Eukaryota; kingdom Metazoa; phylum Chordata; class Lepidosauria; order Squamata; family Agamidae; genus Pogona; species Pogona vitticeps. The sequence goes on along the minus strand of NC_135794.1, from coordinate 7,857,721 downwards.
CTGGGGGTATCTTGGGACTGCACAGCTTTCCCGAGGCCCCACAGGCTGGCTCTTCTCCCTGAAGGCACCGTGGGGGAATCAAACTCTCAACCTCCTGTTCCGCAGCCAGATGCCTAAACTACTGAGCTATCCAGCCAGCTCTTCACGCAGGACAATAGCCATCCTATATTCCTAATGCGGTATAGTGGGTAGAGTGGTGGATTAGGGTTCTGAAGAATGGTTTGAATTCCCACCTAGCCATAGAAACTCAATGGGGGAGTGGAACTGGTAAAACTTTTCTTTAAATATCTCACTTACCTTGTAAGCCCCTTTAAGGGTCACTATAAGTTGGTTCTGACTTGACAGCACAGAACACACACACAGAGAGAGAGAGAGAGAGAGAGAGAGAGAGAGAGAGAGAGAGTGCTATTGCACTTCCCCACAAATAGGGTCCGCTACTTGAAATTATTTACCATTGGAAAAGCTATCCACCAAAGTGCAGTTTAAAGTAAAGATTTAAATCTTTGCTGGTCTCATCCATATAAGTGAGGACGAGGATCCCCCCCCAAGCATTTTTCTTCTTTCCAGATGTCAGCAAGACTTTTTTTTCCTTGCTGTTAACAAAAGATCTCAATTTTTTTGTAAATTTCAAAAGATTGTTCAGTTCTTCATAACTACAATGGCTGTTCTTTCGTTTCCTGAACTTTAAAGCCTTAAAAGCATCGGATGGGTTGCTCGTGACTTTTTGAACAAGCACTCTGTCCTTCTCAGCTTGCTTTGCTTTGCAAAGGGAAGAATACCAGTTTTGTGCAGAAACGTTCTGTACAAATTGCAGAGACCTGAGGGCTCACTCTGGGATTGAAGCTTCTTGTTGATTTAGGTCTCTGCCTGCAGAGGCAAAGGCTGAGAGTTCGATTCCCCACTGTGTCTCTTTGACAGGGGCTGGACTCAGTGATCCATAAGGTCCCTTCTAGCTCTGCAGTTCTATGATGATGATGTTGATGATGATGATTATATGGTGTCTTGTTGCACTAGAAAGCCTACACTAAAGACAATAAATAAATTAGTCAGTATTCACACTTGTGGTGTCCTGATAAAGAACTCAGTAAGAATCTTGCCCCTTGCACCTGTTCATAACTTTTTAGAAAAGAAAAGACAAACTCAGTCATCAGCCATATGGATTACCTACGTGCTACTTTACATCATATTATAGGTATACTTCATGGAGAGAGGTGCTGTATTTCTTTTTAAGTTCTGGCAATGATTTCCAAATGCTGATGCTATAATCATATGCAAATTGTATGCAAATATGTGTCCTTTGTAGTCCCAGAAGTCTGGCCCAGGATAAATGAATTTATCTGCTTTGCGTTCTCCCTCTTTGAATTTATTTTTAAGCATAAATTCGCTTCTTGGAGTTGATGCAAACATTTCCAGACTTTGGAAAGTTGTAGTTGTAGAAGGAACCAAATGAAGTGATCGCTTTCCCCTGGACAAGGGTCCACTCTTTCTGATGGCTACCTATGGGATATCCAACTTCAGATGCTCCGTGCCTTTTATCCCCAGCTGCTAAGGAAGGGCAACAACTTAAGACGGTCCTCATTACTTTTGTGCCCTGCTCGTTGGCTTCCCAGAAGCATATAGTTGGCCATGGTGATTGGATCCAGAATGAAGGGTGAAGTTGACTTTTGCTTCTTGGCAAGAGAATTCTGCTGGATAGGAGACAGCCAGTATGGTGTAGTGGTTATAGCGCTGGACGAGGATTTGGGAGACCCAGGTTGAAGTCCCCACTGAGCCACCAAACTTACTGAGTGACCTTAGGCAAGTCACTTTCTCAGCCTGATGGACATCAGAATTTTCTTGTAAGAGAAAAATAAGAAGGAGAAAAGCCATTTAGAGCACCTTGAATGGCCTGGAGGAAAGACAAGATATGTGTAGCCAATTCATACCTATTATTACTTTTCATCAATGCTGAAACAGCCATAGAAATAATAATTTCCTACCTGCCTTTTGTTGAAGTAAGCCCCTGTCTTTCCCCCCAGTCATAAAGCCACTGAGTTTAATACAGGGACAATACTGAGAGCTGGTTATTAATACTTATGTTGATCCCATCTTTCTAGGATAACAGCTAATGGTTCCCTGTTTTATCCTTAAACTGACTTTGTGACGGGCTCACGGTCACTCAGTAAGCTTTGTGGCTGAGCAGAGATTTGAAACGGAGTCTCTTGAGCCTAAATTCAACTTACTAAATCACTACAGTAAACTGATTCTTTGCACAATTTATGGTGGTTCAGGATGTGCACAGCAAAAGTTTCTGCAATTGTTTCATTGACGGTTCTTTTCAAGGCTGTTTCTTTGTTTTTTTGTGGGGGGTTTTTTCATATTTTTCATGCACTGTTCCTTTCATTTTACACAAAAAGGAAATACTCTTCCAGGTCATTGATTCCGTGTTTCCCCTTTTATATTTTCTTGTGCTCCAGAACCCTAAAGAACACTTAAAAACTGCCCCATCAAAAAAATAAAAAAAAGCAGGAGCAAGGCAACAGAGAATCAATCTAATCCAAAACCAAACAACTAAATCTCATTGTCATCATCATCATTTACTCTATTTTTAGCGTGACTTGTTTCTAACATTGTGAGCCACTTTGGGTCCTTTCACCAGGAGAAAGGCAGCCTACAAATGAAATGAAATAAGCAAGTAAGTATATAGAAAAAAGTTTATGCATAGTAGCTACGACATCAGCAAATTCGAGGCAGCAACTGAAACACTAAGGCTGGTTGGCCAAGCCTTTCTCAAGTACTCATGGAGGTTGGATCCTGACTATTTGCATAGTTTATCCACATGTATAAGGCTGCTAAGATATGCCTCCTAGAACCAAGCAAAAGAAATGAGCTTCAGTCCATGCTTTCTCCCATCACTGTTTTTCAGGCCATTCATTTTGTGTTTCCCCCGTTCATGTTTCTTTGTGCTTCAAAGCCCTAAAGAACACTTAAAAACTACTTCCTCCAAAAAAGCAGGAGCAAGGTAAAAGAGAATCAATCTATTCCAAAACCGAGCAGCAAAATATCATTGTCATCAACATCGTCATTAACTCATCACCATCAGTTATCACAGCACATCTGACTGCACATATAGTGAATCCTCCTGCCTAAGACTGACAAGTGATGATTTTGCAGTGGGGTCAAGAATTGGGGTATGTCTATCTAGGAGACATTAATTTTTCCACTCTTTGTTCCTTTGATGGGGTTGTTATTCTAGGTGCCCCATCTTCCCCAGGCCATCACAGGCTATTGGGGAGTCCTCATTCGACACAGACCTTTCTCCTGGTTCGGCTTTGGAGGTAGCAAATCCTAATATGTGGGCGAGAATCCCTCATCAGGATGTTGTTCCATCCATCCCCTGAAGGCTAGCAATCTCCACTATAACATGATTTCCTTTCTTTCTTGAAAAGATTCAGTGCAGGGTAGATGCAGATGCACACATCTGTTTTATTCTATGCCAGAGCAACAGTCTACTTAAGCCCAATGAGAGCAAATCATACAGCCAAAGCAGCCCATATTCTCCCTACCACAAATCATTAAAATACCAAAGGCTGCTCAAGTACTAATGCAACCTGTGCCTATATATCATCATTAGCCAAGTTTAATCACTTCCATGACTAGTGGAGCAAAAAAACCAAGACGTGCTCAAAAAGATGTTCAAAAACAGCTGGGTCAAGTCAGCGCTAAAATAATATACAATTGACTGGGTAGAACAAAGTTAGCAGCAATTGCTACAGAGGCCGGCACCAGCATAATCGCTAGCAATCTTCAAGACAACATAACCTCCAACATGACACAGAAGAAAACATTGAGGACAGCCCTGGATACATGAAATATCCGCCTCTTCTCACATCTTCAGGCAATAAGGATTGTGATGGCTTTTGAGCGGCGTCCCCACCCCTCCATCCATGCACCTAGCAACAGTATCGCCTGGCTTGGCTTCTGAAGCAGAAGGTGTCACTAAACTGGCCATGACAGCTGTCTTGATGTTACTTAAAATGAACAATGGGGAGGATTCCTCTAGTCTCTTTGGAAATGGCTTGATGGAGGATAGTGCTGCAGAGATTTGAATTTCTGTTTCAATTCCACTTACCGTGCAGCAGATGTGCAGGGATTCAAAGAGCCGAATAGCTTCCGGTTCCATTGAGTAGCCCACCCCTTTTCTCATGAGCAGGCATTGATAGTCTCAATAACTTATTCTGACATATGAGTTGTAGATATTTTTTTTAAAAAAAAAATTGATTACTTACAGACCAACAGCAAACTAACAAACATGACGACTTCAGCTACTTCAACGTACTGAAAGAGAGGGTAAAGACACAGAGCAAAGAGGCGGGGCTCTCTCGGAATTCAGAGGCAGGGAATCAATGATTGGTTACTACTGGATAGAGGGACAGTCACGAGAAGGGTCCCTCTCTACTAAAAGCAGCATGCGAGGCTGTAAAAACCTCAAAGAGAACTGTTTGGCCTAGACTCAGACAAGAGCTTAACTGATTCAAACTATGGGTAAGCTCCAGAGATTCTGGGACCCTGGATCCAAGATAGGCTATAGTACATAAGCTCTGGACAATCAAACTAGTCTGGATGTGACCAGAAATCCACGTTCACCTTAATGGGAGATGGGAAGGAACAAAACCAGGTTTGTGGCTTCTGGAAGAGGCCAAAGACTCACTAATGTGACGTGGGGGCCAGCTGTGTGGCACAAGCTAAAAGATTTATTCCAAGCCCACATCCAGTCCTGTTGTATCCCAGCATTGGGCCAAAGGGGGAAAACAAAACAAAACCAGAAAAAAACGTCTATTTCCCCGGATTCCTGGCACAGTGGTCCAGCTACACAGCTGGCCCAAGCACTAAGCAGAGTGAGGCAACTGCCTCAGGTAACAAGAGTCGGAGCACCCTGAAATGGCAACAGGTTGTTGCAGATTTATGCGGATTATTGTTTCACCTGGACAGGAAGAAGAGGAAAAGGTATTTCCAGGATTTTCTGCCGCATGTCACAAAACAACTCAGCTTGATGTGGGTGATTTGGCAGAAGAGGGCTATTTACTCCGCTGTTAGAGGCAGTGAAATATATTAGGCTGCGTGCATACAGCTGCACAGCAGTGGCACTGAGAAAAGGTTCCCCCCCTCCGCCCCCAGTGCTCATGGAACATGTTGGTAACACCAGGACCCATATTTTACAGATTGCTTCTGCTGCCTGGCACGCTGTCAGAAGTAGTATAAGAGACTAGCCTTCCAGAATGTGTCCTAAGCATCAGCTTGCTAGGTGTCAAAGCAGGGGGTGGGGAGGGAAGGATAACACCTTGATTCTTCCCAGGCCACTGCGTCCACAAGACCAACAAAAGAGATACAGAATGGGGGAGGGGGTGTTGTGTGGAAAGAGGAGAAGGTGGCATGGGAGCAAGCGGGAAGAGCATCTGTTGTTCAGAATCTCATCTGAGACGAGATAGCACCATCACTTGGACCTCTGCTTCCATCTGTATTTTGACATCTTCGATGCTGGCTGCTTGTCGGTTGGCTGGCCGTGTCATCTCGAATATCATTTTTACAGTGCTGCCTCGCTACACAGTTACCCTGCATGACAGTTTTTTCGCTAGACACTGGCTTTTTGCGATCGCTATAGCAATTCGCAAAACAGTGATTCCTATGGGGGAATTTCGCTGGACAATGTTTGGTCCCTGCTTCGCAAACCAATTTTCGCTAGACAACAATTTTGACAGCTCCCTCCACGCTCGCAAAACAGGTGTTTTCAGAACCTAAGCTTCGCAAGATAGCGATTTAAACAGCTGATCGGCGGTTCGCAAAGTGGCTTTCCTATGGCCGATCTTCGCTAGACAATGATGATTCTTCCCCATTGGAACGCATTAAACAGGTTTCAGTGCATTCCAATAGGGAAATGTTTTTCGCTAGACAATGATTTTGCTAAACAGCTATTTCAGTGGAACGGATTATCATCGTCTAGCGAGGCACCACTGTATGTATGTATGTATGTATGTATGTATGTATGTATGTATGTATGTATGCATGCATGCATGCATGCATGCATGCATTCATTCATTCATTCATTCATTCATTCATTCATTCATTCATTTATATCCCACCTATCTGGTCATTAGGACCACTCTAAGCAGCTATATCAGCATTTCAGAATCAGTGGGTTGCTTCCAAATAGAAAATTCGGGGTGTGTGTATGTGTGTGTAAAAATTTGGTGATAGTGGCTGGGCAGCTCTTCTTTGCCTGGGCAGATGCTTGCTGAATTGGCCGGGAAGGCGGCTTGGTTTCTCATCCATGAGAGCAGGTGATTCTGGAGAAAGCTACCCAATGGGTAGAGGCTTCTCCGGTATTTTAAAAACTGGAGTGAGCCACACCCTTCCAACCAAGAAGATGTCATGGATACAGGTGTGAAATACGTTGCCAGTTGACAGCGATAAGGAGGCAGAGAAAGACAGAATCCAGACTTTCTGAAAAGCTTGTAAAAGTTACTTTTGGAGTTTGTAGCTCCTAAAATCCCACCCCCCGCCCCGGCCAGCAAACTGTGTTTGTCTACCTATCCTAGTAAAAGTTCTTGAGGGTCTTCAGTGTTCCATCACAGGCCACCTGGTCCTTTTGAACTGCAGATGCTAGGAACGGAACCTATACCTTTTACCTATGAAGCATTTGGTTGTTTTTTTTTTCCACTGACCTATAATGCATGTGTGTTATAGGCAGCACTTGCATTTTGGAAGTGTACAAGCAAATCGCTCTTACAAAGATATACTTTATCTTGGAATGCATTCATGCATAAAGCAGCTCTTTAGCAGTACTGTACTTGGTCGAGGAGGGGTGGATAATGGCTTTTTTGCACTTGCAGGCTGGCTGATGGATTCTGGGACTCGTAGTCCAAAGAAGTAAGTTTTCTAGACTCTCAACCATGATGTCTTGAAGCAGCAAACAAAAAGGAGCTGGCGGAACAGATCGGCAGAAACTCTTTCATTAGCACAAGTGCAGATAAGCCAATGAATCATTTCTCTAACGAAAATCATAAATAAACATGGAAGGGAACGAGGAGGAGAGAGAAAGGGAGAACATGTGAAGAGAGGTCATCCAATGAGCCTCTCATAACAATTCAGGGTGATTAATCCATCCGTGGCTTCTTGTCACTGGTTCCACAGCTCCAGCCGACACTACAGAATACTAAAGACTGACAGTTACTCTTGAGTGGTAAAACATCTCTGAGAATATGAACTGAATAAAGACAAATATGAGATTACACACATATTTCTCCCATCTCTTTGATTGTGTATGTGTCCTAGTTTTTCATGCACTCCAGCACAGGTGGAACTCCCAGAAGAGAGAGCACAATTTTGTTTTCATACTGTGCATTTCCGCAGCTTGAAAACCACTGCCTAGAAATTAGGCATGGTTCAGAGTTTTGTTTGGCGCTTCCCCCCCCCCCCGAAATTATGAGCTTTCTGAAATCCCCAAGTGTCAATTGGAAATATCTGAGATTTTAAAAAGAACACTGAATATACCCCAAAACAAAACAGACATACAGTAGCTGTGCTTCTTGTTAGAGAACTTTTCTTGTTAGAATCCCTTTTCTCCTTTTCTTTGATATGACCAGGGCCAGCAGTCACACGATCATATAGATATTGAATTTGCTTGTGTGAATTCCTTCACTGAAGAATTTTATTCAGATTACTTGAGGTAAGAGTGTATTAACATTCGCAAAGTTTTGTATTAATATAGAGCACACGCAGCATGGATGTCACAAGACTGTATCCTTGGCTGGATGCATTGATTATGAACACAGATCATGCTGGCACTTATAGAGAATATAGTGATGTTAACTAGAGCGATGGTCCCCAACCTTGGGCCTCCAGATGATTTTGGACTTCAACTCCCAGAAATCCTGGCCAGCAGAGGTGGTGGTGAAGGCTTCTGGGAGTTGTAGTCCAAGAACATCTGGAGGCCCAAGGTTGGGGACCACTGAACTAGAGGATCTGAGAGCTGTAGCTGGAGAAGGTAACTTTTCTGAGCTCTGATCAGCCCCACCTACAGCCTATGTGTCTGTGTTGGGCTCTGAGGTCATCACAAAAATGCATGAAGAGAAATGTGCACAAATGTAGGCATCCTTCAGTCTCGAGAGACTATGGTATCATGCTCTGTATGGAGGTCTTGGAACAGTGTCTTGTGTGGCTGAGAAGGCCAATTCGAGAGTGACAATCCCTTCCACACTGGAGACAAATCCAATCTGTCCCCTGTCCAGCTCCCTGGTTTGCTTGTTTCGGGACTGCCTCTTTGCCTCGGTCTGCTGTACAAAGGTCTCTTCAAATTGGGAGAGGCCATGATGCACCGCCTGCCTCCAGCCTGAACTCTCAGATGTCAAGGTTTCCCATCTGTTGAGGTCCATTCCTAAGGCCTTCAGATCCCGCTTGCAGATGTCCTTGTAACGCAGCTGTGGTCTCCCTCGGGGGCGGCTTCCCTGCACTAATTCTCCATACAGGAGATCTTTTGGAATCCGACCATCAGCCATTCTCACGACGTGCCCAAGCCACAAATAGATGCATGAATTTTCATGCATGTTTCTACTCTCTGCTCTGCAATTATCATCATCGTCATTGCACAACGAAAAATAGGATGCAATGTGTAAGGATGTTTCCCTTGAGCTCAAGATCAAGATCATCCACACCGTTGTATTTCCAGTCACCATGTATGGGTATGAAAACTGGACAGTAAAGAAAACTGACAGGACCAAAAAAAAAAAAAGATTTGTTTGAAATGTGCTGCTAGAGAAGGGCTTTGCGGAGACCTTGATCTGCCAGAAAGATGAACAAGTGGGTCCTAGATCAAATCAAGCCTGAACGATCTCTGGAGGCAAAAATGCTGAGAAAGGTGGAAGGCAGCAGGAAAAGAGGAAGACCAAACGCAAGGCGGACTGACTCCCTGAAGGAAACCACAAGGTTGAGTCTACAAGAGTTGAGGAGGGCCACTGAAGACAGGACATCTTGGAGAGAGCTCATTCATAAGGTCGCCCTAAGTCGGGAGCAAGTGGACAGGATGTAACAACAACAACAACAACAACAACAACAACAACAACAAAGCTGTATTTCAAAATAAATCAGAAGATGCAGAAACGCACTCCAAGATGCCCCTGGATTCTCCTCTACCCACTTCTGCCTCTGCTCTTAAAGTGCTGACAGAGGGCGATTAGTTGAGAATGGCCTTCAGAAAAATGCCCCTTTTGGGGGAAAACCTGCCTTCTTTGTCACACCGTCTCAGGATTGCTATTCCTGAAAAAAAGAAACTTTTCCAAGATGATCTAGAGAATTCTAATCTGATTGTGGATTTCAAATCACTTCAGTGGTCCTACAGGGGCATTTTACGCACAGGATCTTTTTTTAAAAAAAAAGTTATCAGTTGCTCACTTAAATGTAAATGGCCCAGATAGGGGTTTTCTTTTGTTTTCCGATCATGATTTTTTTAAAAAAAAACAGCCCCGGCAAAAACAAAACTTCTCCGCTTACAGCAGCCGGCCCCGGAGGCCAGAGTTTCTGGCTCTTTAAATCCTCCTGCTCAGAGGAGGCCACGCCTCGTTTTTCTGACACAGCACCAGCCCAGCATCCTTAAGCTGAGCAATAGCCTTCAAGCTGGCAGCCTGGAAGAGGAGGAGGATGTTGGTGGGGATGGGGAGGGACGCGGGGGGGGGGGGAAAGAAAGAAGTGCAGTTCCCCGCCGCTCGCGAGCAGGAGAGGAGATGTCTCCGGCAGCTGCAGCGCGCACGCATCCACACACACACACACTTGCACACATCATCCATCCGCACCCCGGCTGGACAGCCGGCCCGAGTGAGCTCAGACTTGTGAGAGAGAAATAAAAAGGAGCCATCGGCATCTCTCCCTTTGGCTTGATGGCTTTCCCTCCCGACGAAGCATCAGGCATCAGGAACTGCGCGCTAAGCTGCTGCTGCTGGTGGTCCAGCCGATGCTGAAGAACCTCAAACGTGGACAGCCAAGATGATGACACTCTTCCATTGCTTCTCTTTCCCTCTCGCTCTTCTTCTCCTCCTTCCTTGCTTGGCCTGAGCCTCCTCCGTCTTCCCAGCTTGGCTGCCCGGGCCAGGATGTGAGGGAGCCCGCATCTCAAGGCACCTCTTTATGGGTCCAGCAGTCGCCTCCAGGAGCGCAACGCAAGACCTTGATGGTGCCTCCTTCTCCTCCTCCTCCGACGCTGCGCTGCCCAGCCGAACCGCTCCAGGCAGGGGGGCTTCTGGAGAAAAGAAGCTGGAGATGAGGTGGGAGGAAGGATGCTGACTTCCTTTGGCAACCCCCTCTTCTGGGTCGTCTTCTCCTCCTCCTCCCTCTTCCCAAAGACCTCTTCTTGGGCTGGGGCTATGTCACCTGTGGACTGGAGACCAGGGGGGACCCCTGCGCCGATGGGGGTGCACCCTTCTGCGATGCAGATGGAGATGCTGCGAAACTGGAGCTTCTGAACTGAATTGATTAATCTTCCCCCAGCTGCTTGGCGAGCTGGTTGCGGGGAAGGTGTGTGTGTGTGTCGGTGTGTGGTGGGGTGGCCTCTCTGCTGTCTCTCTTCATGAGCCCAGTTTCCCCCCGCACACTGTTTTTCCTCACTTCTCTCCTCCCTACTCAAAAGAAACCAGAAGGGCTATCATCACGATGCATCTCCATGTGATCCAACGGTTGAGCTGAGGGACAGGAGCATTATCATCCATCCCCTGGCTTCCACTCCACATCTTTGAGGTATTTATTTATATATATATGTTTTGTTTTCTTGGATGTACCGGATGACTAACTACCAATGTCCAGATTCACCCCAGCCTTAGAGAAAGGAAATAGGACTGAAGGATCTGCTCCTAACACCCAGGGAGGCTACCCGGAGAAAGCAGAACGGGAAATCTAGTCAGATCGAAAACAACCCTACATGGTTCCGGAGCAGCTGCTTTGGGAGTAAGTTGGCTCTTAAAATCATCGTAGGGGGATTTTAAAATGGAAGTGCTTTTGTCCCTTTCAAGAGGGTTTTCTTAAAACGGCCAAGTCCATATGCAGCCTCTCCTATTTATGGGCCCGACTGGGGGTTGGGGGCCAATGGTACTAAAGTTTAGCTTTGGTGGCATGCAAAAGTCAACAGATCAAGTAAGCGGATTCAGTTCTGCGTTGTGGTGTGGTGTGTGTCTGTGTGTGTGTGTGTGTGTGTGTGAGAGAGAGAGAGAGAGAAAGGAATAGGTCTCGATGTTTAACAATCCGACGTGATCCTCACCCAAATATATCAACCCTCATGAGGAAGTTAGCCCCACTGGGAAGGTGAAGGAGTTTGTGGGTCAAGACGGGCGTTAATCCCACAGCCTAGATCTGTTTTCCCAAGAGGGCAGGCATGTCCTGATCTGAGCAGGACCTTTGCCAATGGGGAGACTCCACTGGAAATTACCCCCGGGAATATCTGTACCGTGGTCAGATTTAGTAATTTGAACGATCAGTGGCATTCTCCCAAGAGACACCCCTTTGTGTGATTTGACTCTTCCCCCCCCTTTCCTTCTTCTCTCATTCTCTCTTCTCTCCTCATCTGCAGGAAGTGGTGTCAAATCCTCTGTGCTTCCAGCATCTTGTGGATGCCCGCCTTTTTTTTTTAATGCTGAAAATCAAGTTGGTCTTTTTTTAAAGGCGCTTCCTGAGATCCCCACAAAGAAATCTTGGTCCGGCTGGGAGTCTCTCCTGATCCACCCTCCGAGATCGCCAAGAGAATGGAGATTGCAGGAACACCAAAGTTGACCCATTCTATGGGGTCTGCAGAGGAAGACGTGGGGAGAAGACCCTGAGAGAGAAGAGAAGCCAACATTGCTGCCTTCAGGATCTCTCCGGGCAATCCTTGGAAAGGACAGTGGACAAACTAACTGTGGGGATGCCCTTTTTGCTGAGACAGCCAACATGGCATAGACCGGCGCAGCTTCTTTCTGCATTTTATCACGAGCCTGGCATTTCAAGAGTTGGCAGAGTGAAGCATGAAAAGCAAGCCTTAACCCTTTGGGTTGGCCATTCCCGGTCATTTCTCTTGACCAATTTTTCTTCCAGCTTGGCCCACCCTTGAGGCTTTGCTCTCCAACTGGAACACATGGGGTGTGTTGGATTGATTCTTCCCACGATTCCCTCCCCGTGGCCGTGGCGGCTTTGTGGCCCCCACTGAGCTAGGGTGGGGGAGATCCGGGGCTGGCTGGAAGGAAGCGTGAGGTCGGGAGTTTCTGGGGCAGGGTTGGGGAGCGTTAAGATGTGGAGATCTCCCCAGCCGAGAGGGGTTCCGTGGAGGCATAGTCTGGCTGGGCAAAAGCAGAATGCGCAGCGCCACTCTGCCCCAGCGCCCTGGCACCCTGTGAAGGATGAACTCCCGGGGCTTGCAGGATAGGCAGCCCACTGACCACGCGACCGACGGCAGCCACACCAGTGAGAGGGAACGCATCCGGGGGCGCATGAAGATGGTGATCGGGCAGCTGGAGGGTATCCTGCAGGAACTCAAGGAAGTGGCCAAGGAACTCCGTGACGTAAGTGTGGCTTGCCATGATCTAGGTGGGAGGTTGTGGAGGGTGCCAGGAAGAGAAGGGGATCGGAGAGAAAACCGGTGACGATCTGCTCAAGCTAAGCCTCTCAATGGATTGGCTGGTTTACTGCTTGCTGGTGCCGCTCATCCTGTGGAGACCTTTGTCGGTGGCAGAGATTGGGTCAGGAGGAGTCCAGTGTGGTTCTGTTAGACTGCACAGTTGCTTTCAACGATTCCTGCTGATGCTGCAGAGAGGGCATCGGGGGGGGGGGGCTCTGCAAGTCGGATTGTTGCGCTCTGCAGAAGTGGGAAAGGATCCTGGTTGTTTGAGTCTAAACTGGATTCAGGGAGAGAAAGGGAAAGAATTTGCAGAAGGAATGGGGCACATCACTAGTTCTTTATTATATGACCCAAACAAAATTGTGTCTAAATTCCCCAAAACTATATTGTGGTCATATTTTTATCAGGCGCACCAGAAAGACATCAAAGGAGGTGCAAGCTTCCATGATCTCCAGGAAGCTTCATTGGGTAAAAGATCCTAAACCATCTTATCCAATGAAGAGTTTGAATGCCTTGCTCCATTCCTCTATCATTCTTTTGGGTTTTGACCTTGTCTTAAATCCTTTTAGGTCCCAGTTGTGTGTGGGCATTTCTCTAGTCCATACAGTGGATGACAGGCGGCTTAACTTTCTGGTTGTATAAATGTTCCATGGATGTGAATTTGATTCGCAGTTGCACTGCATCCTGAGTTTGGCTGCCTCGGAAGGGTGCATATATTTCTCTGCTGAAGTCAGGCTTGTCCATATCACTGTAGGGTTGCATTTCCCTTTACAGGACCCTATTATAGGGCATGGCTTACCTGGACACCTTACCTTAACAACTGAGCTTAAAAGCATTATAATGATTGCAAGTATGCAACGGCTTTGTCAGCTTGGTGATATTTTGTATATACACCTAACACACACTGGTATGTGTTGGAAAGTGGGATTTTTGCTTGCTTGCTGTATGACAGGGTGGTTGGGCCATAGATTTTTTTTTTAACAGTATCATTCAATGTGTGATTGTCCCAGTATCTGGCATGCATCTTTCTTACTGTGACTCTCGTCATCTTCAAGGCCCGTACATGAGAAACAGCGATAATGCTCTGAATGCCATTGTTTCTTGTTGCTTTAATTGTGGCTGTTAATGTTTTGAGAAACCACCCTTAAGACATTGCTAAAAGAAAGTATAGCATAAACGTTTAACATAAACATCAAAATCAACAGTAGGCAGGCTGCATTGGGCATGCGCCACCCCTGCCCATGGGCCCACCTTTGTCTCCCCATGACATGTTCTCTAGTTTCATGCTCTAGGAAGAGCTTGACATTTTTGGGGGATTAATACCAATAGAGGAATCCTGGGAATTGAAGTCCAAACGAGCAATGTTTCCAAGCTCCGGATTCAGTAACACCCCCCCATTAGAAAGAGGGAGGGAGGAAGAGGGAGATGAGATCTCTTCTAGATGAGAAGTCATCTAGAAGCCAATCTATTTCTTTCTTCACTCACTGCTTGACGACTAGACAGCAACAGCGAAGGCTCCAGTAATTGACACTCCCCCTTCCCCACCAGGATATGGGCTTTGAAAAATAGCTATTTATGTTCACCCCTGACACATACCTTATTTGTCAATTCAAA